>NW_023596225.1:27102301-27146984 GCF_011947565.3 Pollicipes pollicipes | reverse complement strand
TGATAAGTGGCCCGGTAGGGCTGAGATAACTAACGCTTGGATATCCTAACCGCACTACTTACAATATGTGTGACCATTCGGATCGAGTGTGCGTGGCAAAGATTGTGGAGCGATAGTTCGGCCGTGCACTCCATTCTAACCACCTGGCTGAGCAGCACTGACGTGTCGTGCTCCCGTGGGGGGTCAAGGTGCTACAAGGGAATGCCCAAAATAATTGCTTCTTTGGCGACCCCAGCGATTGTAATCAAAGAACATTTGCTCGAAGTCGTGAAGTGAAACCAGTTGAGGACCATTCGCGTGATGTCCTGGCACAAAGATCAGGCGTTAGTGAAAGTCTACTAAAAGCCACATGCTCACAGCACGAACAAGGTCTATTGGTGCGCTATCAAAAAGGGAGGGCATTGTCACAACAGTGGAGATGTGTGCCGATCCGTTCAGCGAAGAGGAGAGAGAAACCACGTTACCAATGAGTGCAACTGCATTCACCCAGAAACACGATCTGCGCGGTGTCTTGAAAGTTGATGAAGCCCGGCGCGCGTGTTGCAGGAAACAAGCTACCAAGGAGTTTCCTCAGTCTAAGCAGTTCGCAATGATGCCACCAGATTGCAACCAGCCGTAGACCATCTCGTAACAAGCAGCGCACGCTTCGTTTAAGGAGGGCATCAGAAACCCTGTCGGCGCCCTGAAGCTCGCCCCTCATCAGTAACAGCATCTCTTTACCAAGCGCAGAGTCAGGCCTAAAATCAATCATTTTGTGTAAATGGCCAACCGCATAACGTTAACAATAACTAAGCATCACTATCCCGTCGAGTGGTGTACGGAGTTAGTTAAGTATTGGCCATCTGTTTTTAACCCGCAAAATTGAAGTAGACTGGTAGTTGGGTTACTTTGTTATGGTCTAGAATCTATGCAACGTGTTTTGTATTTATGAAACCTACGCCAAAGCCGGGCCTGCACGGGAGGGAGGGGGAATGCCCTGGGTGCGCCTTTCATTTTTCAGTTGCGGGGGGCGCGGGGAGGGGGAGGTGCTGTTGTTATTGGTCTACGTCGACCTCCCGGTCCTTCGTGATGGACCTAGATCTATTCAACCGGCCCTGGAATCACAATAATTCAGTAGTTTCTAAAGACGTAATGTTATTCTAATATTGCACATGGTTACATTCGTATCAAACTTGGTGTTAAGCTTGATGCAGACACTGGGCATGATTTTCATATCACCTCATTCCACGTTTTGAATATTCTTGATTTAAGTACCATCAAAAGAGGTCGACTGAACCATTAAGTTCTTGAGCAGCAGATTTGCTGAGGCGTGCACCATTAAGAAAACTAGGGACTACTACATCTACAAGACAATGAGCGACAAACATCTGGGAGTGCATGAAACTTCGTGTAGCCGATCTTTCAAAGTGTTCAGAACATGCGCATAGACGGCCGCCGCGGAAATGCTCGTCTTAGTGCAAAAACATTGAAGACGACGGTAATTTCCAATGGGTGCTGACATTGCCTCACCGATCCGACGCACGGTCGCAGCATCACATCGAAGGCCGAGATTATCTGTGCATCTCCTGATCTGGTTCCGCATTCAGCAGGGTCCTCAACCTACTTTGCATTCGAATGTCAAAAGCTGCAATATTATTTTCGGCAGGTTGTACGTAGGCGTGTATCGCGGTGTGCTGAACGATATCCGTTGTGAACTCGCGTTATCTAGACAGTACATATGACATAAGCAGCGCATATCGCGGTCTCCTTAAACACCCAGACGCACCACCAGTGTTTTTCACCACAAACACTCCATAGTGTCGGTCGCGATGGACTGCCCCTCCCTTCCCTCTGTGTGCCGCCTCGCGTCAGATGCCCGGCATTGGGGGAAGGGGGGGGGGGGAGGGGGGTTGGAGAACGACGATTTACTGCTTCGCGCGGAAGGACCGATTTAGTGCTCGCTGGATGATTTGGTCGCGTTGCAAATTCCCGTTGCGCGTTTCTTGAAATGCAAGGTAAAAACAGAAGTAAAAAATAATGCATTGGTTCAAATATGCTGGCATGTTTCTTATGGAAATATTTCAAAAATTTAACGAATAATTTTTATGCATGTGTCATGTTTTGGAGCATATCGCTGATTTAAAGTAACCATGCGTATGATCTGCCGCCTGGTTGTTGAATTTTTGGTCTGTGATGCACGCTTACCATGATAAGGTCGTTTAAAAATCTCATTTTTCAAAACATAAAAATGATAAATAAAAGTCTGCAACTTGAAAACCATTGTTTTGACTGCTCTGACATTCTCAGGATCGTGTTCAGAGACAGAGAAAAATGAAGACAAGATCCCGCCCCCCCAAATCCCAGGGGTCGGGTGACATCGATTGGTTGGGTTGGCTTGGAATCGCTCTGTGACCCCTACCAAATGACTCGTTTGGTATGTTCCTGCTGCATTGCAGACCCACTCGCGCGTGCCATGTGCGTGGGTATTTCAGATATGTGGCCGTCTACCGAAGAGATCCAGTGTGTTCAGCGTGGTGGAGTCGGTTGAAATCACAGTTAAAGAAGGTTACAACTACGTAAAACAGAGCCACTGCAGGTGCAGGCTGGTGACGTGTTGGGATACCGTGTGAGCCACGTCACACTGGCGACAAACCCACTGACAGATGGTAAGCTGTTATTGTATCCGACCTTTCGACATAACCTGGGACGATGTGTGATGTGTGGTTGATAGCTGGTGAAGTCTAATACTGTGTGATCACAAAAATGGAGACTGCGTGACTCATGCTTGATTGGCATGTTTTGCTTTGCCGATTATGTTTTCAACCTTTCAACCTAATTTTACCGTCTTGTCTTACCCTTATTGTTGAATCGTTCATAGGTATTGCATACTGCGCTTATGTTATGACGCAGAGGTAACACCAGCTATCCACGTTAGGGTTGCGTTTCGCCGAGGGAGTCGATCTGTATGCGTTCTGTGTGGCTCTGCCCCCTCCCCCCATCGCTGATTTGGATCCCACAACATTTTTGCTGAAATGCTGTGGGAAAAAGTACATACTTAGCAAGTCATATATATATATATATATATATATATATATATATATATAATATAAGGTTGGAAGTCATTGTCTCACCTACATCACTTGACGTTGTACATTTTCGCGCAATTTTTGTGTAGATTCTCAAATGAGAACAATGAAGTCGGTAACGGCAGTGTAATAATCTGACCTCGGTTTGTTTTTTCCTCTTCAGACGCCGACCCGCTGTGCTCGGACTGGGGCTCGTCCAGTGACCGGGCTGACCCTCTGCACACTGCCGGCCCCATGAGAAGCCGCGCCTTTCTGCGCGCCGACCTGGCCCAGGCGGTCCATCTCACTGTCAACCACACCTATGACGTCATCGGGCGCTTCAGATTCGCCGCGGAGATCCGCCGCTCGGGCCTGGATCGGCCCAGCACCAGGAGCGCGTAGTGCACGTGCAGGTAGGCACCACGGACTGGGGAAAGGCTGCATCTGAGGCACACGCTAATGGATGGGCGAGTGCGTGTAGGTCCCAGTTGAGGAGGTGATGCGTTTGGAAGCCTTGCTGCTTTGCCAGGCGGTATGGGCTAACAGACGCGATGCAGTCAGGGCCGTGCTTGCCCCCTCACCTCAATGCCCTGTTAGCGGGGTGAGGGGGGGGGGGGGCAGAGCCACACAGAACGCGTACAGATCGACTCCCTCCCTTTCTCCATAACCCTGCTAGCCAACATCGACCCCGCGCAGACACCAAACCGTCACCGGCCACGAGTGGCCGACCCGAGGTCATAAGGTCATTGGCTGCAGCGCACCCAGCCGGTCCCAGGCATCCGACCTACATACCCCCCCCCCCCCCTCCTTTGACTGGAGGACGCTCAGCCGTTAAGCAATAGCACGGCATGACATCAGAACGTTACACGTGCAAGTAACCTTCATCACGAAATCCACGCCGTTGCAAGTGACTGAAACAGAATACTCTACGGTGCGATATGATACGATATCAATATGTGTTTTGTGATAGGCGCTACTTTCACCACCCTTAACTGTGATTCACGAGAGATCTGTCGCGAATAAGGTTTTCGTGATGTTTGTAAAAGATGATGCCATCGCAACTTCAGTGTGTTGTTTCCCATCCTTTTTGCACATTGGTGCAATTAATACGTGTAAAAATTTGTGATTAGAAATACGCATGTTACAGAAATTTCGTGAACACAGGCCAGAATCAATCAGATTTTATAAAAAGCAAAGTTTTACGAAACTGTGAAAGCACCGTATCGTTTGCGCATTGCAAGTGCTTTGGTGAAAGCTTGCGTGCATTGGAGCTTGCGTGCATTGGCTGATGGCGTTTTTACTTTCGTTATTTCAGGGGGCTGTGTATATCACATTGCATGGAATTTCTTGCTGCGTTTCTATGCGTGCTTGAATATTGTAACATGGACATAAATCTTATGCCTGAATTCTTCATGACCCCTTGTTAGGAGAAAAGTGAGCGGCGGTTATTTCAACGTACATTATTTCAACCTCACGTCCAACATTTTGAGTTGTTGCGAAATTTCCTTGAAAGAACAAAAATGGACACCCGGCTTTTATATACCTCGGCATTTCCAAAAATTGTTACACTAAACGAAGCGACATGGCTTAGCGCAATATAAGTTCACAAAATAAGAACAAGAACCAAAACGATCAGCGCTACAGTTTCGAAGGCAAGACTGATAGGACAGCACAATACGCCAGCAAACAGAAAGCAGAAGATATAAAAGTCGGCGAAACAAAGACCAAGGCGAGGACAGGATAGGACAGGCACGTCATAGATTAGCCGAATGATAGATCAAAAGGCAGGACACATGACGGAACTGAGGATAGAGAGAAAAGAGGGCGAGAAGGAGACGAGGCAGTGCGAGCGAAAGCAGAGCAAACAAACAAGTTCAAAGTTGCTCTATCTCGTTCCGTGCGGTACAAGACGGGTAGGCCCGGATCGCTCGTTGGTAGGACAGAACAACTGGTCTGGTATGATCGAGTCCTCCTCGCTCGTTCACCTGTTCTGGTTATGTCTTTAACTCCTGCCCTTTGTTCTCTGCCCACTGCCCTGCCCTCCGTCCCACGTGGTCCCTTGCCTTCTCTTTGCTCTCACATCCGCCCTCCTCCGACCTGGCTGCTTCTCTGTTCCGTCCATTCTCTACCTTACTCAGTCAACCCTGCCCTGACCTACAGAACACAGCCCTCCGACTGCTTTCTACCCCCCCCCCCCCGCCCCCCCCCCCATCCCTCTGTCTCCTGCTCCGATTCTTCTGCTCTGCACTGCCCTCTGTGCCGTCATCTGTCCTGTTCGCTGCGCTGCCCCTCTCTACAATCGCTGTGTCTCCTCCCTGCCCGCTGCCCTGTCCTCTGTTCGGTGCTCTGTCTTGCACTGTACGTTTGCGCTGTCCGGATGCTGTGCCGTGCCGCCCTGCCCCTGATGTCCTGTAACTGGTCATGTTGCATGTTACATCCTATCACATTCCTCGCTGCTGGTGTAGGGCTCCTTTAGGAGCAGCTGATCAAGTTATAATATATATAATATATATATATATATATATATATATATATATATAATATATATATTATTACATGTATATATGTATGTGTGTGTGATTATATATAACTGAGAAGCAGCTGGTCAAGTTATATATATATATATATATATATATACATGTGTACATATATATGAAAATATATCGGTGTATACTGGCACAATCCTTCCTTTTATGCATGTTCAATTAAAAGGACCGCTGACTCAGCATTGACGAGCTGTTTGATGCATCGTTCGAGTTACCGAGTTTTTAACTTTGCGTTGTCGTCTAGAGCAAAGATGGTTAGAGCAAAAATAGTTATTGATCGTCAAGTTTTACATTCTTACATTTCGAGATCTTATCCCATCGTCGGAGAAGACTGTGGGTACGGTTTGGTCTGGTGCCAAAACAGGTTTTCCAATAGTATGCGTGATTTCCATCCTTTAAAACCCGAAACTGATCTCTTGTACCATTCAGTCTTCTCCGATAATGAGATAAGATCTCGAAAACGATACAAAGGCACGAACATATTTCCACAATCGCATTTAAAGTACTTTACCGCCCACCACGTAATAACTCAAGGTTCACGCATCAATCTGTTTGTTGTTCAGGGCTGGAGAGAGAGTTCGTTAATAAAGATGGTTTCCAAATTTAAAGGCGTCTTCTGTCACTGAAAACTGAATAATATCAGTGTCATCCGTCAGCTGTTGCCGTGTCAATGTCCTGTCATGTCCGTGTCGCATGCGCTCCAGAGGTGCTCTGTCACGTAAGTGCATTGTCAGGTGTCGTGAGTGTCGCTGTGGTTACTCCTATGTTTACTACTGTGAGTTACGTATTATACTACTCGTATATATATATCTATATATAGATATGCATATATATATATATATATATATATATATATATATATAATGCATTCATGTGTGGCCCATGTGTGCATACATATGCGTTTGTTTCAATACGTTTGTTTCTAAATGTCTCATAAATATTTAAATATTGTTTTTAAAATTTCGTATTTGCTCCTTGAAATCTCGAGCTTAGTTATGCGCTTCGTCGTTCAAAAATCAAAGCATGTATTACGAAGTTCAATCGTAAGGAAGATCTGGCAACGTCAGTGAATGTACTTGTAGAACTTGCAACGACGTCAGTGCTTTCGATAGAGACAGTGTAAAAATCACGCGATGCACGGAATGTAATTATTTGAACTGCTGCCGCGGCCCTCGAAAATGACGCATTCATTGCGATTTCACCAACCTATTTACGCTCAGCGGTAGCGAACATGTATGGTCAGGACCCGAATCGGCCATGCTTTAGTGAATGACGTCACTCACGCTGTGTCGACATGCGGCGCCAGAGCAAGGAAGACGTGCACAAGCAGGGCAGCCAGGGGGAGATCGTGGACTCTGCGTTTAACAGAATCGAACTGCTCACCGGCGCTGAAAAAGCGCAGTGCAAGGGGATGCACTAGAATCGCCCAAGGTATGTTGTCATCATGTTGAGGCGGTCAATGGGAATGCATGTGAAATCATATCTGCCATCATTCTGAGTACTGCAGCGATGCTTTAATTTGATGGCGTTGTCGCCAAACAAACGTGCATGATTGCCTCGGAGAAGTTTGCGGAAGGGCTTCGGGAAATGAAAAAGGAAGCTGTTAAGTGTACCGTTGACATCCTATGCGTTGATATTTCTTATGACTGTCGCTGATATTTTGCTCGCTGATATCCCTTGAAGCGGCAGATTTCCCGTCATCTCTAAAAGTACATTGCACGTATATCCTTACGTTAGATGAAGCCGAGTGCATCATCTAACATGATCTTTGTCATAGACGTCTGTATTGTGTGTGTTACGTGGGTTTCGTTACGTGCGTGTGTTACTTTCCGCGCCCAAGCCAAGGCAATAGCTCAAGTAACTGCAATCCCCAGTCCTAACATTACCCAGAGATGAGTTGTTACTTGAGTAGAGCTTGTTTATTAGAAACATGATCCCTGCATTACCCTAGCATGACGTTGAATCAAGCCAGAACGAAATGGACTAAAGTCTCGACAACGTGATGTGTTTTAGCGCGTTGTTTTATGTCGTGGGTAATTCTGCAGTACTACTCATAATCATAGTTGATATGATTTGAAATGAACAAGCGGACTCATATCGGTAGCTTTTTAAAACTGCAACAGGGCATCTGAAGTAATATGTGGACGATTAAACTATTTAATCATTTCAGTGACCGGCTAGAGAGTTTTCACGTAAAGCGAACTATCTATTTTAGCGCACCAATGATCTTTATCTGGCGAGTGCATGGATTTAAATAATAAGGAGAAAATAAAAAGTCCGAGAAGCTAGGCCGGATATCCTCTAACAGTTTTGATCAACAAGGTTCTATGGATAAATGATATCCCCAGATTTTGATAGAGGATTTGATGGAGAACATCGTCAACCCACTTGGCACATTTTAGCTGCAGCAATCGATCGCGATCATGATTGATGTGTCTCAGGGAACAAATAACATGATTCCTCACTCACGCCTTCTACTTGCGGGCATAAAAATGTGCTATTGTGCTGGCGGGCCTGGCTGTTGATGGTAATTTAAATTTAGGAGCAGTAAGTCTCAAACTCGTAGATTCAATGTCTTGGTCGAGCCGTTTTTCTAGCACTAATTATCCTTTCCTAATCAAAAATGCTGCAAGCTATTTCAATCACTCTAGAACAAGCTGATAAAAACATATCTATACCTTGAACCTCCAAGCAATAAGCGAAATCTCTGATAAATTGCAGGACAAGAAGAAGGACAAGACAGCTGAAAAGAAGGTCAGCCAACATCATCTGGTTGATTTGTAGCAGCGCAACCTGCGACTGAGCCGGAAAATGACACTGAAATAACTCATAGGGTGCAGAGCCACAGCACCTGTCCAGACGCCAGGCCCGGTTCGCATGCAACAGCTTTGCAATGCCCGTTTTACCATTCGCTCAGTGCGGACACTGCGGTTATCCAACGCCCCAGGGGCATTTGCTAAGATGCCAAGAGTTTATATCAATGTCATGCTGCGCTCATTTTGTGTCCAGCCAGTAACTAGATATCTTGGATCTATTTAACGATACCGTCATCAACTTTTCAGCTCCCTTGTACTAAATTCAGTAATCATCCTGTCTCGGTCAATACGTCTGCACCACTGATGACCATTGGGCACAGTGCCGGCGAGAGAGACTGATTGTTCTGCACTGTATGGTGAGTGTGTTACGCGATCGCCCGGCACGTAACGGTGCAAGTAAATATTATTAGTGTACATGGCTGCACTACCGTCCTCAATTGCGTTTATCAGTATTCTCGCGTCGTCATTACATCGCATCCCCGTGTAGAACATCTGCCAACCGCGGTACAAAGCTGCGCATCGTCGCCGGCCGAGACCGCCAGCATCAGGTGTTCCGAGAGTTGGCGGGTTCGCGCACGCCTGAGCCGGTGAAATTTCCCGGGTGGGGGAAAGAAAAACAAGCGACTTTACGAAGTGCATGTTCTTGTGTGGACGTAGATTTTTGTGTGCGGTCCTTATCTGAATGTTGCGTACTCATGCGGGTTATTGGTGGATTTGCCTACATTTTACAAGGTCGTTAAATGAAGTGATACGAAATTCCATGTGAATATGTGCTCTTGCCCATTTCTATTTCATTCACAGAGCGAACGATAACATTGTACGAATTTCATTCCTAAAACATTGATTCGGTATTAATTTACAATGGTGATGTAATACACGGGGTGTGAGCACAACATTTTCCTTTCCTTCGTGCGCAGTGCCGGAGCTGCTCGAAGTGGCCGCGGATCGTCCCCATTGCGCAAAATTTGCCAGGAAAAGAATCTGGGTGCACTTAGGACACGGCTAAACAACTGGGACACGGCTAAACAACGGCCCGCTGTCTCTGATTTTGGGGCGCGAGGATGCTAGTTGGGAAAAATTCATTAAGCTTCGTTTGTCATTCATATACCAGGGCATACGCCAAGGTGACATGATCACTGTTTACCACATCTGGCACTCAGGAATTTAAATCGATCTAGACGGGTTCCTCTCGCCAGCCACGACGACTTCCACGAGGACCTCGCCTGCAAGCCAAACGAATTTCGATCAGTGACACGGGTCAGAAGGAGTGCCTTCCGCGTGAGGGTTGTCCACGAATGGAGCGCTCATTGCCGCAGTGTGCCTGCATCTGATAAACTAAGACGGCTCAAATTCAGATCAGACGCGCACTGGACACATGCGCGTCATGAGCGTCTTGACGAATTGCAGCGCAGCCCCCAAAGACAGAGAAAATATGCCGTCGATTTCACTCATGTCGTCATACCATGTAGATGCAGGCCTTTCGATGTTTGCTGCGACTGGACGACGAAGATTATTCATTACGTCACGTGTAGTCTTTGCTGAACGCGCATAATTTTTTTCCGCGACTTCATTAAGGCCAGATAGAAACAGCGCAATGCATAGACATGTGACGTGTCAATCTGCGTGCCCAAGACCGAACGCGAATGACAAAGAGCTGTGTTATACGTTACGAATAGCGCAATTTGCAATTGCTATGATAAGGTACACGCATGGCACCTGGAAGCGAAATCTTTGCGTGCACAATTATTGTCACGGCAGTTGCGAGGACTTAAACAGAATAAGTGCTGCACTGCTAACACGCCCGCCAATGACTATATATGACGTTACGTAGAATAGAGCATTCTTGATGCGCTGTGAATACAGCCAATGATGATGGAATGTGAATTCGTCTAATGAAATACATGCAAAATACATCATTCCAGACCGGCTTTAATGTAGGTTGAATAACTCAGAAGCTTAACGTGAACGGGACCGGCAGGCCCAGCGGTCTTCTAAATCCCGCCCTCGGCAAGGTGCAAGGTAAGGATGTCTAGCATTCAGATTTCAGGGCGATTTTAAAAGGCTTAGCATGATTTGAAGCCGTACCTGAGCGAAACGTTACGCTATCTACCCCTCCCCCTTCCTTGTTTTCTTCTCGGCAATGCCCCATCAAATCTAAACCTCTCCAACCACGGTAGTCGATGCGTATTCTGTGACCCCGACAGAGATATAAAGGCATCCTCATGGACGCAGGAGCCCTGACCAATGTAATTCGTGGGGGCTGGGTTTACGCCTGCTTGGGAAATGGACCCTCAGTCCTTCAAAATTTGAAACTGGAGCAAGCCGGTGGGGATTCTGTCGCGTGCCACGATCGTTGAAGTCTTTCCACCACAGAGTCGGCAGTTTGCAAAACAGGGCTGGGAGCTGAGTGAAAATTTAGCCCTAGTTATGCCAAAAAACTGAGTTCTCCTCGGATTTGACTCATATCTCATCGTTATGGAGTTGGGCCTTTCCCCCCCCCCCCCCCCGCCATCCTCGAAAAAAAGCCGATTAGGAAAGTACCAGTCCAAATCGTATACGTTAACGTTTTCTTTTTTAAGACGTCTAAATGTGTTTAATAGGTTTTTTTAAACACGTGTTTTTGTTCTGTCTCGGCGAAAGATTTGTCGTTAGGCGCCATTATCATTTTTGTTTGGCGTTTGATCGTCGAAACCAGGTTTCAGTTTCTCGAAGGCGGTGTTACGTGGTTTCGAGAGTAAACAGAGTAAGTTGATGCGTGCGACAATTGAAGGCTGTCATGGAAACTCGCGGCTGGTAGCCGTAGGACAGGATGCAAGATGCAACGCAGCAATCGCGTTAGACAAGTTCCACATGAGTAGTGTTGTTTTGGTGATCATCGGCTGATGCCTATCGTTAGGTTTTCGTTACTGTCCATCGAAAATTAACGTTAAAGTGATGGTTTGCGCATTCCAAAGCCTGTCTCAGGCGTAGACAGCTAAAAGCATGGGCACTTTTTGAGGTACTGGTATTCGAAAGGGTTGCTTTCATTTTCCCATAAGACGTCGCTATAAAATAATGCAGCCTGCTGCAGCTTGAAGGAATTGAAACATCACTGAATAATGCCAAAGCACTCAGACGTTATTACAGACCTAGATCAGTGTCAATAAGATACATTAATCGCGTAATCAAAAACATGCAACATGGATGAAAACAGATAGTATAAAGACGTGAGTAGCTCAGTCAGCTGCACCCAACAGAAAAAGTTGCATTTTTCGAATCATGTGTTTCTTTTACCAGGTTATCATCACAACGGAAGCAAAAACTTTCACTCAAGTTGATTGAATTTTGTGATCTTATTTTTGATGTCCTGCTGGCACTCAGAATCCACAAAGTTGGATGGCCAAACTCACTGTTGGGAGTAAGACTGAGCATTGGGAGCGGGCAACGCCCCACCCAAAAAATGCAAATCGTCACCTATGGTTAAGACACTACGACTGCTAGGACTACATTTTTGCCACTTACTTGTGTTAACATGAATACGACAGCTTTTTCTCTCGTCGTGCTTGCTCGATTCTGCCTCACTTTAGCGTCTTTCACTTCCTCGTTATTTTTCCAGACCTTGTAGAGGTCAGGCGTTCGACTTCCGGCAAACAAACCGTTTGGGTTGCGTGGCAGGTGGTTTGTTCCCTTTCTGGGTGCGTAAAAGTTTGAGGATGCAAGTTACCCACATTTTTTTGTATTTTGCTATCCTTATGGCACTTCTTCAATAAAAATAGATCGTAAAACTGTGTGATCATAGTTTCGAACGAGGCGAATGGGTTTGTGCGCCGCGAACGCCCTTTTCTGGGGCGAAAAAGGCCGCTAGGTGGACACCAGCCATTGAAAACGTGATTGCTGCTCCATTGATATGGACATGGATGTGTCAAAATCTGCTCTTAATCACTTCACCATGGTGATAATCGAAAATGGAATGCATGGTGCAGCACATTAATGAAACTTGAAGGAGGTGTAACATCTGATATGAATGAGGCCTGTTATGTTAATATAAAACATGACAATAGCTAAAACACTTATAAATGGATTGGGATTTGAAAGCCTCTGTATATTAAAATATCACAGATGTCAAAGTTATGTTATTCCTTGCAGTCTGCTGTCATGAGCTGTGTAAGGTCATTCTTGATTATTACCCAGCAGGACTTGTTCTAATGAAGTGCATATTGCATGCATCACATAGTACTCCTATTTAAGGTTGTAATTAGTAAATTTTAGTCAATAATAAAACATTTGTGCAAGATAATTTAATGCTGTGTCAATGCTCCTGATTTCTAGGTACATGTGGTTTTCTTGTCTGTGGTTTCTGCTTGCTCGTAGTTTTCAGGTTTTGGATGTATGGCATGCTTTGGTGTATATCAAGCAGTACTATATGATAAGTTATCTTCTGGACAACATTTACAACCCAAATTGAACCAATGCTACTACTACTGCCATCCATAAGTGGTGTTTTACTACTTTTGATACCAGTGGAAGCTGTTGCAATACAAATCAGCATGAGTAGCTTTTTCTCTATCACCCATGAATAGGTTACTGGGAGGATCTCTTCTACTATCCCAGCAAAGCACAGGGCATTGATCTGTGAATCAGGGTCATTTTTAACAAGATCCCATTTGGCCAGGGCTGGGACAAGAATTTGTATTTGGGTTGAGTTTTGGAAATTCTGGGCAGGAGTTCATTCCATGCTTCTGGTATAAAAAATTAGCAGTCAGTTTCTGAAGGTGAGCCTGGTGAAAGAATATAACATTATATGTGTCTTGTCATTGAAGGGGCCTTAAGTTTGAACAGGTCCCTTAGCACAGCAAGCAGTATAGGCATTGTGTATTTATTTGTGAGCACACAAAATAATTTTATGCTCAATCACCTTAAAGTTTAGTAGATGTTCTAAAATAACACCCCAAACTTTAGTACTATGTTAGTTCTGGCAAGGTGATTCTGCTGCATTAAAAATGTGGTCAAAATTTTGTTAATAGCCTATGCTCTTGATATTGAGGCTCCCGATTTAATCCATGATGGGTGGGTGCACATGTCTGGGTGTGTGTGTGTCTCCAAATTGTGTCACGCCATTTTCACAAGCACCAATGGCGTTGCAGCATGGCGACGGCGACGGGCACGGTACTGCGCCGGTGCGGCCGGGTGGCAGTGGCACGGCTGAGCACCACGCCGGCCGCGCTGAGCGGCGGCGGCCTGCCCACCGTCATGGAGCGGCACGGCAACCGCCAGGTGATCGGCTACGGCTACAACGGCGAGCCCAACTACATGGACCGCGTCGACTACCCGATCCCGGCCGTCCGCTTCAAGGAGGAAACGCCACAGATCAAGGTGCGAAATGTGCGGGACCTCCATCGCAAGGCAGATAGTCCGCATTTGCAGCCCATGTTTGTAAGGTTGGTGCAGGCAGTTGCCTGGGTAAGGTGATAAAAAATGAATTGAAATTTAAATGAGGTGTGATAACTAAGCTTTTATGGCAGCAAATGGAATAATCAAGTCATAAATACCAGCACTCACCTACTAAGTGTCACAGCTGTGATAATTTCACCACTGTCAGTTGGATGAGTGTTCCACATTTGAAGATATTGAAGTAAGCATCAGATATAATGAAATTAATTCACTTATAGTGATTGGCATACTTCATAATAGAAATGACTTCTCCAAACAACACAATTTTGCAATTAAGTAATTATTTTCAAGATGTCACTGTTTGCATCATAGAACATTTGCATCCTGTTGAGGTACTACCAAACTAAACCTGCAAAGCTGCCTTCCTGGCACTCACTTGAAGTACTCCAGTTTCCCAAGAGGTGGCCATGACGCTGTGCTGGTGATAAGCTTGCCTGTCAAACCAAATATTGTTGTGTGCTCGTGCTTTGGCCCTTTCTCGTGGTGTTCTTGCATGTTGATCGTGAGTTTAAGTCACATAATTTTATTCACATGCTCAGGGTATTGCACCATTCTCAACTTATTTGATCACAAGTCTTATTCCCATAATAACAATGCATTAAGTCCAACTTCCTTTATTGTGCAACACTAAACGTGATTTGTTTGAATCTTGCACAGCCCGCACAGCATCGATTGAGAGCCAGTTCACGTCTGTCATATCTGGTAATCGTTGTGAACGCCAGATGTGAATGACACGACGATTATATTCCTATTGGCCTTAAGTGTCACATGGCCAAGGGGTGACAGGATTTCAGTTATGCTTCTAAGGCGTTATGCATGCCTGAATGGCCTTGAAATAGTCTGCGCGATAAAGTCTGCACATCTTGGCGGGTGTGTAGCTCAGAAATTAGATGGTTTTAGGTCTTGATAAGGGCAGGGCTGTGAACTGTACCAAATGGCCTTTAAGACAATTGGCTCAGTTCAAACCTCCGTACAAATTTGCAGCACTCTTTGAAAAATGTATTGTACACTTGCTCTGTAAATCGTGTTTTATTAAAGACGGCGAATAAAATTGATGTCTTGATATAGGATGGAACCATTAATGCGTAAAAAATAATAATGAAATGCTTACCGGAGAAGGCAGCACAGTTGCACGTTAGCACCAAGCTAGAGCAGCAGCATCCGAGCGTTAACGTGTGTACGGGCAGGCTCTGCGTGAGAAGGAGAAGGGCGACTGGAAGAAGCTGACGCCGGAGGAGGTGCAGGAGCTGTACCGCGCCACGTTCTGCCAGTCTTTCGCCGAGATGCAGGCGCCGACCGGCGAGTGGAAGCTGGCCTTGGGCGGCACGCTCATCGCCTGCTCGATGGCCATCTGGGTCTACCTCTGGATGAAGGTCTACGGTGAGTCGGCGGAGGCGGTGCGGGAGCTGAGCCGGGATATTTGGAGAGAAGGATCGACTTGAGATGTCGTTCTGAAGGAAAAAATGGAAGCCAGACATTTGTGATGGCCCTTTGGGAAATAGAGGTCATGTGTAGGCTGTCACAATGGACTCCTTCGGACTTGCCATGGTAAGTGCAACCGTGGGTGCTATCCATAAATCACGCAACGCGTGGAGAATAGGAGAGGGATTTTGATGAGGTGTAACTAGAGCGCAACAGGGACGGGGTTGGACAACGCAGCGTTATGCTCAGATATGCGTTGGAATTATGCTGAAACGTTGAATTGCTTGAACAATTTCCAGCCTCAGATGTGAACAATTATAATGCCTAGTGCAGACGAAATGGTTATATGAGGCGAATATGAGGCGAAATGGTTATATTTACTTGCACCTTGACTTCCGAACTCGTCGTCAGTGGCAAATGCGACCCGCGTGCACCTCAAGACAAGTGTAACAAGAGCATCAGTGTTATTTAATAAGACACTTAGAAGTAACCAGTCCACTTCATGTCCGCACTAAACGTTACACTTTAAAAATTCATGTAAGCTACGGAGGGAAAAGCAATGCGTCACGAGAGAAGTTCAGCAAAAACAATGCGTCACGAGGGAAGTTCATGAAACATTATCAAAAATGCATGATATGGAACAGCTGCTTATTGCTGTAAGATGAAATAGAAATCGTTATGAATATCCATGGTTGCTGTTGGCTCATTTGGTAATATCATAACACTACCTTGCCTGCATGGATTCCCGAACGGTTTCATTCGAGTCGGTTGTTGCATGTGAACCACTACAACAGCAGCACTCACTTTGTTAGCGTCACGAGAGCACCGTTGAAGTGAAGGGGACTCCGCTGGCTGGACGTGAGTGTGGCCCGTCCGTCCACAGTGTACGACACCATGCCGGACACCATCACCAACCCGGAGAAGGTGGAGGCGCAGGTGCAGCGCATGATCGACCTGCGCATCAACCCGGTCGAGGGCGTCAGCTCCAACTGGGACTACGAGAAGAGCCAGTGGAAGAACTAGCTGGCGCCGCCGCCGGCGTGGGGTGGGATTGGCTGTGACCGGAAGCGGAGGGTGGCGGGCGAGGCGAGTTTCTGGCGCGGCTGTGTCGGCTGTAGTGGGTCTCTAAGGCCCGGTGTAGGTGTCGCGGTCACGGGCCGCCGTGGCCAGGCGACGAGGCGGAGCTGATCGCTTTGTAATCTTTTATATGTATGGGCTGTGGCGCTGTGAAGCATTGTGGTTGGGGCCGGATGGGGCAGGAAAGCCGCCCGTGTACTTAAAATTATGCAAATAAACTTCCCAATATGATTGGGCCATGATTCGTACTCGGCTACGGTTGGTGTGTGTTGGCTGAACCAGGCTACTGTAGATGTCCTTGCTTTGGGTCACACCACATAGCAGCGTCACTTGTCAAGAGGACTGCATGCTCCACTCAGTGAGTCACAGGTTAACGTCGGCCTGGCGACTCTTGTTGCAAATGGTGGAGTCGATCGAAACTGGCGCCCTGCCAGGACCATGGTGTTTGTGGGACCGTCCAGTCCTCGCATGCAGGCGCAGCGGAACCGTTGAAGCCATACGTGCTCTCGATATATTTGCGCATGTCTTGGAACCCACAAGTATGGAAGTCAATTAACGTATGGACGTTAATTAGCAGCGTGTGCTTCCGTTTCATTCCGTTTCTAGGCTACTTTTGGAGCAAAGCCATCCAAGCTGTTCGCGGGTTGGTGTTTGCTTGCGACCAAACACGACAATGGGGCATTTTAAAAACGTAAGCGACCTAGCTCCTAGGATACTGCATGTGCCCAACATGCACCAGCCGTTGTGTCGGCGGCTTTGTGGATGTCAACCCGCCTCCGCCGCCTCTGGATGGTCGTGGTGTCTAGCGTCAGCCGGCGTTGTCATGGCAACTCCCACTGGTTGGCTGGCGAACAGGGGTGGAAGTGATGCGATATGATCAAGGATTTGTATCACGACCTGCGCGGCTGCGGCAGTCCAGCGTTCCTGGAAAAATGCTGGTGATGGCCTTTTCCCACAGACACTCCAACAGTTTCGACACGCCAAGTTTTTCAGCGCTCTCCAGCGGTGTTCACAATTCCCAACACATGTTAATAAATTTTTAATGATGAGATTCCACGATATATCTTATCCAAAATGTGCATACACCTGTGCCACTAGCGCCGGCTGCTCCTCGGGTGAGACCGCCTTATTTTTGTGTCTGATGAAGACAAAACCAAAGACGTCGGGCTTAGAAGAATTTGATCACTGCATGGACTGAAACTTCCTCCAACATGACGGGTCTGAGATTGCAAGAAAATCAACGCATTTAATATGCATATGTTAGAATACTGTGAAAGCTCATTCACCCTCCCCCCCCCCCCCACACACGCACACACATACTCCACACACGTTAAACCAGTGCCTGTAGCGTTTGCGAATGTTTGGCCGCCAAAGCCAAGCCTTACGCGATCTGAAACGAAAAATATTTTAGCCAAGCTAAACTTGATCCAGCGAAGAGCCGGAACGACTCACCCCCACCGAACGCAGCATAACACAATAGTTCGATGGAATGGTATAGTGGTGTAGGTGGCCTTACGGACAGAGACGAGGTATTAGTAACACGGATGGAATGAGACAGAACGGCATGAGACGACGTATCAGTAACCTAGATGGGAGAATTCGGCTATCGTCGAGATCTGGTGCATTATTGTGCACACAACGTTTCAGCCAGTTAATCCTCCATCCGTCGTTAGGCCTTTACATGACATTAAATGTAAACACCTCATTGATAGCTGAAATTCGAGTTAAGTTATCACCTGGTCTCGATGCGAATTATCGGGCCCATTTCAACACCCGAGCGCCGTCCGGCAAATTCGAATCACGCGCGTGCAGAAATCCTTTCCCATAGGAGTATCGTTCGTTCAGGTTGCAATTTTGTTCGAATCCGTGGTATTGAGGCTGCTTGAAACACGCTCATCCAAGTGGTGAGGCAGCAGTGTCAGGCAAGAGTGTTTGGCATATATTGTGGCAAAGTGGCTAAGGCGCTTGATTCTGGACCTGTGGGTTATGGGATCTGGTCCATGCCACGCCGTAACCACATCCCACATGACACCCTAATAAAGGCGTCCGTCTCGAAATGGCCCTGGAAGTCGGTATGATATAAAGCCCCAATCATTACTATTATTACAATTTTTTGTCCTGGCAGTGTCCACCCTATCACAACATGCCTTAATCGAAACAATAGCAGAAGTCTACTACGTATGGCAATAGAAGACTTCTGCTATTGTTTCGATAAAGGCATGTTGCCGAAATATCAAGCTAACTGTATCTCCAATCTGCTGATTTTTTCGAGGAATAATGCTAATACTACTGTCTAAGGCCTCAGACATGATGAACCAAATTCACTTACAACCATTGGTACACTTTTTAAGTTGACAAGACTGCTCTAGACAGCGCAATGCTCTGTTTAGTAAATATGCTCCTCAATGTGTCATGGTGTGATCACGTCATCGTACCTTGCACAGCATTGATTAAGAGCCAGTTGGCGGCTGTTATATCTGGAAATCGCGCCCACGAGCACCAGATGTGAATGCCTCGACAATTGCATTTTTGGCATTGATCGACGCATGGCTTATGGAATGGCAGGATTTGAATGACGTCATTATAACACCATGAATACCAAAAAGACTTTAAAGTACCCTACCCGATATCCGTTCCCAATTTTCGCGGGCGTATAGCTCAGAAAGGCTTGGGGCTTTAGGATGGGGCTCAGTGCCTAGGTCTTGAAAAGGGCAGGATTGTGAACAGTACGGACTGGTCTTCGAGACGGCCTTTCAGTTCAAAACCCCATCTGGATGTGGAACACCCCCTTTAATACGACATCAAGTCGGTTTCGCCGATGAAAACACACTTCGGCAATGGTTCATCGAGCGATTATCCGTCTCAGTCTAAATTCGAACTACCTTCGGCCGCCCATGTCAACAATATAGTTAACTGTTGAAGACTGGGTGGTGTTTGGCTTCAGCCGTGTCGGCTTCACAACCCAAATTTTCTGCCGGGGGTTGCCCAGATTCGAATGGCGGGGTGTTCTGATTTTGCGGGTTCCGGGCTTTACAACTGAGCCAACCAGAAGGGCAACCTGTCCGTGTTCGAACTTGCTGTTTGTTATTCACCTCCTGGATATCTAGAGGTTTTTCCGCAGATGTGGTAACCATATCGGGCCCATGTTGATGCCTGGCTTACTCATGAGGTTGTTAGTCAATGACCTTTGTGCTGCCTCCTTGAGCTTTCTGCCAGTGTTGCCAGTGATGCCGCATGTCAGTGTTGCTCTCTGCCGATGATGGCTGTTGTCTCATGTCTCTCTATTGTCTATCTCTCCCCGAGGTGGTCTGTCATCGCCCTCCGGCCATATATGCTACACCGGACTCCAGAGTCCCACCCTGAATGTTGCCTTCCTGTGCGCCTCCAGTCTGACCGACGGAGGGCGGCATGCTTCTCCTTTGTAGTACCTGCCACAACCGCATGGTAAGCTTCACGTGACACTCTTCGCATGCTCCTCAGATGTCAGTGGTCCATTTTTGGTAAGTGTTCTCCAGAGCGTTGAGCTGCTCCTGAAGACTGTCCTGGTGTTGTCAGGATAATCTTATGCACCGTGAGGGCAAGGCCGACTATTGTTCACAGACGTGCAGGTTGAGAGAACCGACAGCAGGCCCAGGACGTTGATGTGCCGGAAACCAACAACGACCGGTCATCACCTGAGCTTCCAGTCACGCTACCCGGACACTGTCAAGACAGGCATTGGGAAATGTCATCAGCATCGCGCAAATACCAACAGAGATACTGATGCAACTAAGAAAATATATTAACGTAACAGAGACAAAACGCAGCAGCGAATACCCATAAGACTCACATCAGAAGCCCAAAAAGCATGCTTGCCAAGCAGAGGAGCCATAGTAAAACCCAACAGCAGTGGGACGATGCAAGGGTTTAGATCTTACAACAATATCATACAACCATGACGGTCACAGATCAGGAGAATTTTCAGGCGATGCACAGACCCGTCTTAACCAGCAGCTTCGCGCTCCAGACAACACTTACCAAATCATATGTCATGAAAGCACTGCTGACTGCAGCCCAGTCATAACGCGTGAACTCGTGAGCTTACGCGTGATGTTGAGGCCTGGGCCCTGCCACGTGCGTCGCCGCGCACTAGCAATTGTATCGTCGCCTATATGTGCTCTTGTGCCGCATGAACGGTTCACGATTGGCGATTATGACGATTGTGACAGGCTTTGAACAGCGGGTGATTTGAGCCGCACAGCTTTTTCACCTATCGCGGTCGTGTAAACTCATGGAAACACCATACACCTCGCTTAGCAAGAACGGTAGGCCTCACAGCATTCCCTTCGACAATCGGGACTGTGACGACGATGGCGATGAAGTCCCCGAAGATATCTGGAAGGGGGTCCGACATAAACCATAGCGCAGGGACCACAACACCCGATCGGTGAACCCCGCAGACGGGGTGGCGTGCACCCGAGAAACCAGGCCCTCGTGGGAGACCAGCGCCGGATTTGTGTTCAGCTGCTCGCGGCAGCTGGAAAGCCATGGCCATGAGGCAGTGCCTGCCTGTTACGCTCTGTGAGTCACGGGGAAGTTCAGGCGGTGCATTCTGCGATGCTGGGAGCTGCACGTAGTCATAATCAAATGACTGGCCCGGGTCGTGGTGTTCACCAAGTTCTCATGAGACATATGTATAACGTACCGCGTGATATACAACATTACAATATGCACCATGTAAACTTGTGGCGAAAGAATCTGCACCAGCACGCTTTCAGTGTTGGAAACAAAGCCACTAGTGATGAGGTTTAGCAGCAGGCAGCGCCTCCTTCAACTAACGGAGTCATAATGGCAGGCGACGAGCATCCCCGAAGGCTGTCAATTCTTGGTGCCGCTATATCTTATCATATACTGCTATATTTATACGCACTGCGTGTTAGCTTGAGCGTGTTCGACGACCCGCGTTGGTAGACCACCTGACCTGAGTTCGGGCCGCTGGGAGGTGGCCTCGCCGGCGCCCATCCGGCCGTCGGCGCTGCCAGGGGGCCCCCCGAGTTCGTGCCGCTAGGAGGTGGCCTCGCCGGCGCTGCCGGGGAGCTCCCGAGTTCGGGCCACGTCAGCTCGGGCCTTGGGGCGAGTGACTGGGAAGCCCGCGGCCTCCGGGCGCGGGCTGCGATTCCAGACCGTCACGCCTGCCGCGCTCAGCTATATGAGCCGCGCCAGCTGCCGGAGCCGCAGTTCAGGTCGACGCAGCTGTGGAGATGGCGCCGGTCGGCTGTGCGCTGACGCTGGCCCTGCTGGCTTGCTGCTGCTGCGCGACACTGGCGGATCTGGCGCCACCGGAGGGGCACCGTTCCGCGACGACCAGCCGGTCGATCCGGAGCTCATCCAACCGGAACCGCAGATCGGAGGAGCAGCTGGAGTGCGTTCTGGACGACCCTGACGCGCTCTCCCACTGCGTGAAGGCGCTGTTGCTGGACAAGCGAGCCGAGGTAGCGCGCGAGGCCGACCCGCTGACCCTGCCGAACAAGGAGGGTGACCTGAGCTTCTGGGACGGCACGCTGACCGGCCTGTCGTGCTACGAGATCGATCACCTAGCGCTGACGTTCCCAGCCGAGCAGCAGATCGCCGTTGACGCCCGGATCTCCTGGCCAAACCTCGCTGTCGTTACTTCGGCGCGCCTCAAAAAATGTATTAAGGTTCTTTTTCAATATTTGCGCCTCTGTGTCGGCACGGCCGACGGCGCGGATCCCGCAGACGTTCGGCACACTGAAGACGACACTGACGGTACGCGGTCACCAGAACGGCACGTTCACCGTCACGCCATCTGGCCACGTCGTTGACGTATCCTTTCTCCCTTCCTGACGTCACGGCCAACATCAGGTCACCCGTCGGCAGGTTCTTCAACCGCATCTTCGGCGACCCGGCCAGCCCAGTCGTGAGGTATCATGCCATCAAATACTGGGTCCAGAACAAGAAAGACCTGACGCAAGACGCCGCCGAAGAGCTGGACAAGGCCATCGTCAAGAATCTAGCACCTGTCGCTGCAAGAGCTGCTGCAGAGCGGCGCGTCCCAGGACGGCTCGCGAGTCAGGTCAACCCCGAAACCCTACAGCGTGCGGTCTGGCACGTGTCGGGGCTCAGCTCTCAGCGGCTAGAGGTGGTCGTCCAGCAGCGGCGAGATGCGATCCTCCAACGGCGAGGAAGACGGGTGAGCGTGCGGGGCGAGCGCGGCCCGAGCACCTGCAATAGTCTGTCAAAAATACATGTTTTCGGGTGTATAATAATGTGTGTGGCTCCTGCTCGTTCCAGGTTCATATTTTGATCTGAGTTGATGACACTCGTGGACAAGGAGCATGGATTCGCGGAGGTATAAGCCACCATTTGACTGATGACATGAATAAATTTTGAAACGCACTCGGCAGTGATAGGTTGCTAGCTACACAAGGCTCACTGCTGCCGTAGTGCGACTAATTTGAGCATGGATGGATGCCAGCATCACGATGGCTCTACTACTACTAACTACTACTACGCCAGCTTTTGTAATGGTCAAAAGTATGACTTCTGATTATTGTTCGCGTTTTTGCCACGCCAATCGCGATGCGTTTCAGCTTGCAGATTAGAGATGTTTACATATCCACTGTGTGAGTCCGGGCCGGCTTCTACACAGACTATCAGTCCTACGCTGGCTGGACTAAATTGTAAGGCATTATGCGAATGAAAATGCGTTTAAAAAATAACCTTCAGATCGCCAAAACACTTGCTTTTTGAACATTTTCTCTTCTGTTGGGCGTATCAAGGGTACGTCTAGATCTAGATTTTATGTAAGTAAACTTGGATTTGGGCTCCCTAGTTACAGTACAGAGTTGGATGGGTCAGTGGGAAACTGCCAGTCCCTCCCTGTGTCTACATTCAGTAAAGGTTTTAACGGCTCGGGTAAAAACATGTATCAGACACAAAGCCGCATCAGACTCTCGAATAATGGTTTGAAGCCTAGCAGCCCACGCTCTCCAACAGCATGATTAACAATCAGTTCCCAACTTGGCTTACCCCGAGACGCCTATACCGAGAGCCAGCCGCTGTCGTGACCGAAACGATTGCAGTATCAAGTGCAGCATGCTCATTAAGGGAGAGAACCTCTGGATTAAAAGTTCACTATGCGTGGTCTGGATAAAATTCCTACCGTAGAACGTGACCCAACACTGTAAGCCCTACGCTGCATCCCGGTGTTTCTTTAGCGCGCCCGCCCAGAAATCTCCAAATCGACGGCGCCTACGTAATGACTGCATGCTCCGAGACCCCAGCCGGAGAAAAGCAAACAGATGCTCGGTCTACACTCGGTCTTGGCCACCACGCGTTGAGCGCTGGCGGTCTGATTGCAGTCGTTGCGGGACGTCCGCTTGCAGGTGGTCACTTGATGGTGGTCGGTCCAGTGCGGGTTGGTGTGGGGGGCCACCTGCGATGTTAGCAAGGCGTCGGTACTCTTGGAGTGGTGAACTGATCAGTGGAAGGAGTGGATTTCGTCAAGCACACATCTACGGCGTCAATGACCCCTGTTCCGGACGACTGTCTGGTGAGAGCTCACCGCAGGAGAAATAGTTTAAAAATTCAGTAGGTGTGTTGTTGAAACAATCAGTGTGCCACAAAAAGTGCGAGGGCCTGTGTCTTGCGCCATGATATGTTTTGCGTCGTTTGAGGCGCTCACGAGACCTGAGTGCGGTACATATACCTTCAATAGATCAGCGCACGATATGGCAGAGGAACTCACCTCAAATCTGCATACGCAGCAAATATCGAGTGATTACTTATTAACCCGCACGAGAAACTGCATGTGACAATCACGAGCAAAGTGTAGGACCAGGAAACTTTTTTGGACTAAAGCAGCATTTTCAAACTGAACGGCCCGGCCGGCCGTTCACGGCAAGCTTTTTAAACGCTGATATCGCTGCAACCACTCATGGTAGGTGCATGCAGTTTTCAGCAGTAGGAGTACGATTCCACACAAAAAATTGTGCCACACTCATAGGCAGGCATCGACACGCAACCCATTTGATCAGATGGACTTTTCACCCAGTACCGTAAAACGGTCATGGTTTCAGCTCCACCTCCGAGTAAGGTGGAAAAATTGTGACAACCTGCACAACGTGGGTCAAAATTGGGTTCAGACCTTGGCGACACGGCGAAGGCGAAGCAGCGACATTAAATGAACAACTTTGATGACCCGATATCGGCCCGCCAAATTTGACGAACGGCAATTTTCAGTTTCATTTTTGCATTAGTCGTTATTAATCCTAAAATTAATCATCTTGGTACACATGGCTACCAAATATTACCCAGAGCCCAGGCTTTATAATTATATACAAATATTACCCAGACTTTGTGTTAAATTAATATTTTCCTATATTTTTTACCTTATTCCAGCCAAAAACACAGGGTGTTTAAGCCACCATTGGGAGCCCCAACTCAATATTAATGTAGCGAGACCCTCACAAATAATGCGAATCGATAGCACGACATGCAGTCATAACGCCAATGACTCGGCACCTATCTTTGGCTCACATCTGTCCTTTCGCCGGCATTAGAGCGGATTTAAAATTACAGCTGTATTTATAGGGGTTTTAAAAAGTGCACTAGATCCGAACTAGTCCAGATACGTCGATGAAAGGATGATCAAGCGATGTCTTAAGCTGCCACACGGACGGTTTTTAACTCCGCGAAAGCGCTTGCTTGTGTAGTTTCAGAGATGTGGTCGTTGTTATTTGGTGTTGGTTACCCCACATTTCACACGTGACGTTACGTTTCCACCGCCGCCATCAGGAACATCCAACGAAGATGTTCGACGACCAGCATATATATCAGAAGCCTGGTGTCTTCGCAGATGAATGAATGTTACGTGCGAGGAGGAGAGCTGCAACAAAGGGAAATGCATTCGTAATAGTGTTACTTTCGCATTATTTGCCCTTGCCTTCGCCCAATACCCTCTTGCTATTTGATGTCATACTTAAGTTAGCCTGGTTTAATGTTTTCGCTGTCCATGTTCTGGAGAACATAGCAGCCGAGGTCAAGCCCGACAGTTCGAGTCCACATCTGGTGCCGTCATGACAACGTGTCGTTGACGCACCTCCTCATTGCTTGCGTGCGACCAAACGAACACGAGGCCGGGGAAAAGCTCAGGATTCGTCTGACGTTCATCACGGGTGGTGAAAGCCCATGATCGATATTGACAGTGGACCAGACTAGACCATCGACGCGTAGACATGCCGGCGGCATGTGTTCAAAACCCGTCCAATTAAGCTCCCGCAAAAACACAATTACCAGGACAAGAGAAGCGTAAAGCTATTTCGTAAAAAAGACACGAAAACAGGCGATGGTCTGAATTGGCGGGCGACTTCTTGACAACTGCAGACCGTCGGTGGAAGCCGCCACCGTTCGGGAGGTTGCTGTGGAAAAAACGACGCCATGTTGGACATCCGGTATGCATCAAACCTTTGCAGTCAATTGCAATTCATGCGACATAGGTGGAATCCTGTTCAAAAGGGTCAAAGGTTTGTTTGACCGGCTGCAGAAAAACCTATGTTTGATCGGCTGCAGAAAAGGCTGTGTGACAGCGTGCCAAAATGCTACGAAAGTCTTTTGATGTGCTGTGCAAACGGCTCAAGTTTGAGTTTTCATTCGAGAGTGAGGCACGGGCCACAAAGAGCTGTTTACGTAGACCCAGCGCAAAGTCGGAAGACTATGTGTTATGGCGTAGGTTAGGAATCGGCAGTGGATAGCCGAGCGACAGAATAGGGGAGGTGGCAGCGCTAGTGGAAAAACTAGCAGGCTAGAGAGGCCAAACAATATGGGCGCGCCACCAGCAGATGCTGCAAACGTGCCTGGCACCTGAAGGGGGCCTATGAATCGTGTCGTCCTGAGACCCTTTCATGGTAGGTGTAACCGGGGCCGTCACCTCATCTACTTCGGGAGATCCGAGTTCCCCCCCCCCCTCCCCATGCTTTCTGAATCCCGATCAAAAAAAGGGATTACTGGGCCCGAGACATACGGAGTAATATTAGTCGTACTATCGACACACTACATACATAGACAATCGCTAGTAGTGTTATTGTGGACCAAATGGTATTCCGTGGGTGCCTAGCGTTTTTGTCATGCCAACTCCCGGGTGTGCGTGAACGATTCAACGTTTAGCGTGGGGGGGGGGATTAAACTTTTTTTAATTATTTTTTTTTTTTTTTTTTTTATTATTATTAAAAATGATTAGCCAAGCCCCCCCCCCCTACCGTTGTTTTCTCCCGGATTTCGGTCACTTCAAATCCAAGTTCGGTAAAAACATGTAATTTGTGTTACTGAAACATGTATTAACATCAACATGACCAACAGCCAGACCGCATTGTGGCCTGGTTGTTATTATCGCTTTAGGACGCTCAGCTGTTCTGGCTTTATGGCGTGGCCTGCCTCTCACTCCGGCAGAAAGGGCGGACAACGCGGGAAATTTGCGCTTTTCTGTATTTTTTCAAATAAAGCTTACTGATCCAGGACATATGTCTCCAGTCTATTGGTCTTCTGGCAGATTGCGATCTGTTTTCAAAATCTAGGCATATGTCTGCTTCATGTCACCCCACAATGGGAAATGAACGGTGAGTAACTGTGGTAACAGATGTGTCTGAGAAAAGGACCGGACGCGACCGTTGGCACGCCGTATCTTACGGAACTCGAATCAGACCAGTCTTGGAAAATCCCAGCTGGTTTGTCAGTTCTGGACACGAAGCGACACCGTTTTTTTTCTGTCTGCTGTCTATGATTGCCTGTGTTTCAAATGGCTGCACTGTTCTGCTACTGTCGATTTTGCAACATAACTCTTCAAAGACCTTCACCTCTGTTGCCTCTAAATTTAATCGCCCGTATTGCGTAAAAGGATATGAATGGGCATGTTTGCGATGCAGTGACGATTAAGTGATAACGGTGATCATGTGAGGCTCGGGTGTCAAAACATAAGCATAGATCACATTAAGGAGAAAAACAAGCAATGTATCAATGCATCATCGACGGTAATTTTGAACTAAACGTGCCTTCGATAAGAAATGAAGGTTTTGTTAGACGTTACTAAAGACGAACGACCAGATGCTCAATTTCCCGTCGTAAAAACAAATAAAGTATAGCACATTGTTATGTGTATCACACCGATGCTGAAGCTTACGGAGATTCCAACACCTGAAACGTGCTCGTGTTGAGTTAAAACCGTCCTTATGGCAGTTCAAGATAAAATTAGATAAAGTTGTTTAACGTTTGTGACTTATCACAACCTATTGCATGGCATAAGAGCTGCGTCGGACCCGTTTCAGCCCCAGCAAAGCACTTACACATGTTTTCGATCCGTTCTTTCTTCGACTGTTAACACACGTGTGTGCTACTTACGTAATTGCAAATACCACCCGACCCAATTTCGCTGCGTGCACAGCGCACAAAAGCGAACATTATCAGGTCAGGGGTAGTGCAATCTTTATTATGGTTGATTTTGTCGCTGATCCGCAGGCTCAGACGCGTAACAGCTTCTTTTTCGTAGCGTGCAGCGGGGATATTTCATGCCACATTCGAGGAGCCGCGTTGACACGAACCACATGTCAGTTGTTCAGGGACGCTCAAACCCCGATACGGACGAACAGGGTCTCACGAACATTTTTTTTTTCTCAAACACACGTTTGTGTGGTTTGCGTCCAATTCCTCGGGTGACCGGTACTCAACTTGTCAGCGGCACCCACCAACCCCACCGCTGACCACGCCCCTGCCGCTGCCCCACTGCCACGCCAAACACCGCAACTCTCCTCTTGGCAGGCCAGCCAACACCACGTGACGTGGCGCCGTCGGCCGGCGGCTGTGTCACGTGACCGGTCCGCCGCGGACGGCCGAGCGGCGCGCGCAGCAGAAGGCGGCCGAGGATCAGCTGACTGCCAAGGTCGACCGGGTCACAGTCGCGTCCCCGGCGGCCGCGCGAGGTGGGGGGCGCGCTGCGCGTGCATCCGTGACCGGCGCTGGTCGACGATGAGGCCGTGTCCACGCTCAGGTAGGCCGTGGCTCAGACCGTCTGTCGCGCCGGGGGCGGCGTTCGACGCGCCGCGCGCCTGCGTCACCTTGAACGACCTTGTCTGCAGACGAAGGATGAGTGGGGCGCCGATCGTTGGTTGTGGAAGTGATAGCTGTCGGTCTGGTGTCGGGAGTTTCCGCCAATCGTCCGCACCGGCTCCTCTGCGTGGCTTAATGACTGGTGTGTGGGAACTTGGGGAGTCGGGAGAGGCTGAGGCCCCTGTCCCCCCCCCCTCAACTTTCCAAAAGTTGAACATCAGTCGTATCGGCTTTGATCGGAAAGAGATAAACAAGCATGGCTCGGCCTCCCAACTTGGGAGGACTTCCATTGCCCCTGCCTGGTGGGCTCAGCTGGCTGAACGGAAGCGAGCGCCTGGTCCATCCGCGGCCGTGGTGCCGGCTGCAGGCTTGCAGCGGCGCCGATACCCGAGGCACTGATGCGTCGTAGCCAGGCTTGCATAAGTCTGGCAAACGCTGCCTTCCAGCAGCATTCCTCATTGGGCCTGCTCAGGTCTCGGGGGGGGGGGGGACTTCGTGAGTTGCCCCTGGCAACAGTGCTGCCCGAGGGGGGTCCGATGTCCGAGGGGCCTACCCGGGTTGGCCGGCCGGCGTCAGCCACTGCGCCGGTCGTAGCTCCAGACGGTCAACGAACCTACTACCAAGGCCAGGCGCGCTGCGAGTGGAATAATTTTGTTGAAGGGACGTGCACCACGCCGAAATGCCGTGACTGCAGTGGTTTGCAGCCGCAGTGGTGACCAGCCTTGGCAAGCTCGCTGCCGGTTATGGTATGGTCGCCTGTGTTCAAAGGTAAGCACCGCACAGAGCCGGCAGAGATCGACCTGGACCGCCTGGTGGGGTCCTCTGATTATGGTGTGGTCGCTTTAGTTCAAAGGTAAACACCGCACCGAGTCGATAGAGGCCGTCCTGGGCCGCCTCAGAGGGTCCTTTCATTATTGTGTGGTCGCTTGGGTTCAAGGTTAAGCACGGCATAGAGCCGGCTGAGGCCGTCCTGGACCGCCTCAGGGGCCTCTGAACGTCAAGCGGTCCGCGGTCGTTTTGAGATTCGTTTTGAGAGCTGAGACTGTGGAGGGATCATGGGCTGTTCGCCGTCCAGCACCAGATCATGCACTGATCCCAATGTCATATGTCAGATTACATGCCAGTCCGGCATACAGCACGCATCGATGTGACGTATCTTACACCAGACATTTCCACTTGATACGCTAACATTCACGGCATGATTTAATGAAATAAATT
Source organism: Pollicipes pollicipes (assembly GCF_011947565.3). Classification (NCBI taxonomy): domain Eukaryota; kingdom Metazoa; phylum Arthropoda; class Thecostraca; order Pollicipedomorpha; family Pollicipedidae; genus Pollicipes; species Pollicipes pollicipes. Next base: position 27,117,335 of record NW_023596225.1, on the reverse strand, counting down.
CGTCATGGCAGTATCTGTTTAATTCAGTCAACCAGTCGGTAGCGAATCTGGCAAAGCGAAGAAAACCATCCTGGGGCTGGAAAAGGCGTAGATCGTTTCGTGAACTGACCCCTAATCGTTGCGGAACCACCTCAGTTGACACAACTTTTCCAACGTTTGTTGACCATGTCGAAAGGCCATGTGTCCCCCATGCTGATTACCAGGGACCTTTGACGTTTCGGGAGTGAATGTCTGTAAGCTGCCGGTGGTCATTCGTTCTGCTATGCTGGGAATTTAAGATTTAAACGAATAAATTCCTGACCTTGTAGGCCCTGTTAGCGCGTGCTCTTCCTTCCCCTTGCCGGCGCTCTTTTTTGTAGCGTCTTGGATATGTCTGGTATGACATCTACCCGGCCGGCTTCCCTCCGCCCCGTGCCTCTGTGCTTGAGGGCCGATGCCGGCTGCCGTCTGGGGCCTTCGCCATTTTGGTCCACCTGCCGCTTCTCTAGCACCAGTTTTCCATACAGGTGTCATGTGACTTCAGGATTGCGCTAAGATGTTGCATTGCCGTCAGGGACACGCTATTGTCTCTGACCCCCGCGATCTCCGAGCATCCTCGTCAGCAGCTCAAAATTCATCCAGTGGGAGGTCCAGGATGCAAATACAAGTACTTACTGCCAGAATCCTGGTTCTTCAGCAGCCTCCGCACACAATTCGTTGGCGCTAATCCAGACACCTGACCTGCCCGATCTATCTGTCAACCCTGAGGTGCTGGGTTGACCGCCGCCCGGTCCGGTGCTGATTGGCTGATTTTGAGCAAGGGACGGGCAACAGGCAGTGCATCCCAAGCGGAGTGTATACTAGCAGGAAACAATATCGCTATCCCTTCCACCCAAATGGCCGAAGATTGAAACACACGTCTGTTGAGACCGCCTATGGGGGGGGGGGGGGGGGGGCAATGGTCCGTACAAATGGACTTTCCATCTCATTGGACGCTGTGCCCGGGTGCATGGAGGATTAATTGTGTGGAAAATCTGGCTTATTTCTGGAACGACTGATTCTATTTTCTATTGACATTTCTCCAGACCCAGGTATTTCTCTCTCCAAACCAGTTCTCAGCAATTCAACAGCTTTCACCCTTTTACACAGTAGGCTGACTTTTTATGCACTTTTGCCATGACCAAATACGCTGTGCAGGTGTAATGAGCGGGTGAATTACGCTGTATGGGTTGTTGCCGGCAAGTTTTAGCGCATGCAAAAATGGTAAGGAGGTGAGACATGCGCACTACGGAGGGAAGTCACTGAAATGACGTCTGAAATGCCCGTAAGGTGGAAGATCCGGGGCGTTCGTCCTTTTTGCACGATGCGAATTGGGGTCCGGGATGTACTACCACGCTCTTTTATGGCACTGCCGAGAAAAAGGTTCATGCGCAATGGTGTGGCTCTGCGTGTTTGTCCCCTCGCAGCACACTCAATAGGTTACGTGCCTCACAGTTTAGGCGAGGTTAGTGGAATTCGTAGGCTTTTTACTTGATGTATTTTCTGGTCGTAAGACAGAGAGCCAGTACTTGAAATAGGTGACATGCTTTGTGTCCATAGCATGGAAGCAAGGAAGTATTGTGCTGCATGTTTGAGTACCATGACGGGTACGAAAACTGCTAAAATTCGAGAAGAAAAGGGCAATTCAGGCGATGCATTAGCAAAATGGCTTTCACAGGCTTAGCAAGCGAAGGTATTAGGTACACTTCAACGCTGGCACGTGACATCATCTTGTATTCGGATGGAGAAATGGATCTGAGCACGCGGGTGATGTTTTACAGGGAAACTGCCAAGACAAAATGGCCCCTTCGGATATCTCGAAATTTTGCATCCGTGTTTGTTTGGGTACGCCAGTACCCAACGAAATATGCCTGGAGGCATGTGTTTTGGTGAAGTTTCGTTGTGGTGAAGATATCTGGTTACGGATTCTGTCGTCAGAGGTATGTTTCGCACACAACGTCTCACGTATCTCAGTGACGTCACTTGAACGACCTGTCGCCCACTAGGTGATATAAACTAGGGTTACTTGTTCAGATTTTCATCCGTTGTCCTTTGAGGCGTAAAAAGGAATTATCAGCTTGATGAACAGCAACGTATGGGCAACGCTGAGTTGAAACAATTTATTGGTGTATCATGCATATGTATGTTCCTCAGTTACATATGTACGTATCAGCGGCATGTCTTCTTAACTTGACACTTGAGTTTTGCCCTTATGGTTTGCATTGGCTCGATTGCGGGTATATTCAGCCACTATCATTGTTACCTTTTGCAAATGCCTGCTGAATGGCGATGGATTTCACCGTACGCATTGTACAATGCAAAGCGTACATTTATTTTCAACGGTCAAATCATCTACACTGTTATAAAGTGCGACCTTGGGGTGGGACGACCTCCTCCCCATTGTCTGTGCTAACCGGGAGAGATCTGTAGGATTTCGGCAGTGATGTATGGACACTGGTCAGGGGCGCTGCCAGTGTCACGGTAAGAGAGTGGCACAGCTGATTGCAAAGGAGTCCCTGCTGAAAGAAAGGCGAAAATGTGATCCTCCAGCCCTCTTATTTCGATATAAGCTTTCTTTTCTTAGTTGTATGTAAAGCTTCGTGTACTGAAAGAAAAGGCATAAAGTTCCAGAAGACACAAGGCGCCATGTATTTGCAAGTAAATAAAGTGAACTCAACCAGTAATAATTAAACCACTGCATCGAACAAACTGCGGCTGCTATCCAATTTGCTAAATGGCTTTTCCGTCCTTTCTATGACACGAAAACAATCCGGGCTTTGCCGGATTTTCTCGCGATTTTACAAAGATATTGAGAGGCCCGTGGATTCAACGCGAGAATAGATCAAAACAACGTAAAAATGCATCCATGTGTCCAACCCTTACTCGCCTGGATAAGTTAACTATTCCTGTATAATCCACCAGGTAACAACTATCTAAAATAATTTAAGCATATCCGCTCGCAGTATAGGACATGAAGCACCGACGCCCGGCGCTACAGCGGGCCCCGCGAAATCGACGGAGTCGTCATGGGCCTCCACAGTCGACGGAGCCGTCATGGGCCTCGCTTAGTCTGCGGAGTCTACCTGGGCTTCGCGGAATCGGCCCCACAGCTAGTGCCGGGCCGTGGATAGTTCACCATGACACTTTCAGGTTGTACTCGGCACGGATTAGCACGTACAGCACCCCGAACTCATGACCCAATGATGTTATCTCGATTGCTCGCATTGCTGTACCTGCTCATTCCGTTCGGAGAATCAACCTCGAAGCTGCAGTGGAACACACGCGGCTGCAGTACCCAGACGCACCCATCATTGCCGCTGATATCGGGACCAATCAGAAAGTCGAATCAGACAATCACCTCATGGAAAATGCTTCTGATATTTGTCATGAAAAGTTTGGTTTTGTGCCTGCTATTGTGGCAAAATACTGTTAATTTGTTTTTCAAGATTTATTGAAGAACAGGTAACGCGATATATATATATATATATATATATATATATATATATATATATATTCATACATGTTGGATTGAAAATAACTGCTCACTCAGAATTGAAGAGCTTTTCTACGCATCGTTCTAGTTTCCGGGCCCTTGACTTGGCATCATCGCTTAGATTAAAGATGGTTCGCACAAAATTACTGACATATTCATCGCTCCTTACATTATAACGTTTCGAGATCCTATCTCATCGTCTGAGAGGACTGAATCGCACAAGAAATAGGTTTTGGGTTTTAAATGATAAACAATTGTGCACTACTGTTGGAAAACATCTTTTCGTACGGAGAACATAAGTTAAGCTTAACTAATTGAAGTAAGACAGAATCCTTTTTTCACTCTGATACATATCAGAAATATTCATAAAGAGAACAATACAAAGACACAATCAGAACACTATTGTCGCAATCACATCAGTGGTGCTCACCGCCCACCACCTAATAGTTCAAGAGTTGTGCAAGAACTCTAACTCTAAGCATACCTCCTTAAGTTATGCGTCATTTATGTTATCCGTACCAAAAGATGTTTTCCAACAGAAGTGCACAATTTTTCTCTCTTAAAACTTAAAACCTATTTCTTGTGTCCTTCAGTCTTCTGTGACGATGAGATAGGATCTCGAAAAGTCAGAATGTAAGGAGCGATGAAAATATGAGTAATTTTGTGCGAACCATCTTTAATCTAAGCGATGATGCCAAGTCAAAGGCCCGGAAACTAGAACGATGTGTCAAAAGCTCGTCAGTGCTGAGTCAGCAGTTATTTTTAATCAAACATGCATAAACGAAGGGATTCTCCCAAAATGCCCAATATATATTCGTATATATATATATATATATATATATAAATTAGGAGCAGTTCTATGACGTGCACGCTTCCAATTGCGCACATGAGACCTGCGGATGCGAAAAATTTCCGGAGCGAAGCTTTATGACTACCAATATTTGTGTGCGAAGTTTAATGACTACCACTGTTTGCATACTCAGGTTTGCCTTTTAGGATTTGCAATCAGAGGATTTTTGTGCGTAAATTTGCGCGCCAAACCTGGAAGACGGAGCTTTGCGTACGAGTAAATGCTTCACATATAAATTCAACATTAATTTTTGTCCGGTCGCGTACCAAGAGGTCGTAAACGAAGTTCTCTCTTCCACATTTGTCGAATGTAATTTGTTGTTAAAGTGATGGTGACAGAATGTATGGCTTAACGCGCGCCTTAACTTAAATTAACTAATATAACTTAACTATTTTATTGGATCAGGGCAGTGTGGTGACAGAATGTATGGCTTAACGCGCGCCTTAACTTTACTTAACTAACATAACTTAACTATTTTATTGAATCAGGGCAGTGTGTTTACACAAACCTCCAATGTCGTTCACAACGCGTGGGGCCAAGGGACAAGGGACCTTCAAGACAAGGCTTTTGGCTATACCTGTCGTAAAGTTGAGTTCAGACGTGAAAGTCTGTCGTTTGACGCGAGATGCCATCGGCCGTTGGCGCGCTTCAAAGCCTAAATCACAACGTTAGCGTAAATGTCGTAACGTAAACAACGAACGAATGCAGTGGCACGAGGGAAAGCTTGATTAGTTGATCAAATATCGAAGGTATAACGCGAGCAGCCGCCTCCGCCGGGCAGTCTCCCGGTTCCCGTGTAGAAGTATATCGCAGCATATCGAAGTACTAGCTCGCAGCATTACTGTTGACCGCAAGCACGACCCATATCGTGTGCCATGAAGGCCTGGTCGCGTTGACATACACCGACCGATTTCAAATCCGCGCGATATATTGGGCGTCATTAGGGCTGGAATCGACGGACATTCTTTAAGTTTAGCGTCGGACTTACTCTCGGTACCAGAATATTCGAGTAGGTGTATTCAGAAAGTTTTACGCAACTTCCCAAATGTGTGCCTATTCCGGTGAATGCATGACTGATGGAGCATGCGCACAAACATTTTTCATTGTGTTGCGGTTTGGACGGGTGTCTGGTCAGGGCAGATCACCGTCGAAGGTTAGCGTAGCAAGTCGTCCTGACCTCGTCACATACCTAAGACAGCTTATGGACCAAGCCTAGCAGAAGTGATCTTCACTGCGTGGGTAGACAATTATGTTTTTTTTTAAAATATCACGCGCTATCTCGTATCACTTTGTTCCAAATTGATCTCGAGTGTTCGCAATGATTTTTTAAAAAATGTTCCCTAGTTTTCAGTACTTGTGTGGATGTTTTGGATAATTTCAATATTTGTCGTGGTATTGGAGTATACGGCGGAATGCTATTGTATCCCGAGCGCAAATGTTCGCCTTTAGCACTAGTAAATCCCTGTCGGTTCGCGTCGAAGCACTTATGGCTGTTAGCAAACGGACTGATTGCCGTCGTGGAGTAACTTAAACAAACGGTCTGTCGAAAGTCGCGATGAGATCTACGACTTATCAAATGGTACCACGTATGATACCATTTCATGCAGCGTGGACCGTCCGGGTGAGCAGTGTTTGGTCAGAAGACGTAGCCGGTAAACACTGCTGGCGCCACGCTGGGAATATTTGCCTCTGGGTATCTGGACAGAAGACTGGTGCCAAGCATTCTCATCAATCGCATGGAAAATCTGCTGGTATTGTTATATGATAAGCCATATTCCGCTGTGTCATCTTTAACCGGAGCACATCAACGATAACCGAGAGAAAAATACCTTACGCTTTGGGCGGGTCAAACGTGCATCGGGTAACGCAAGTTTCATATCGCGTGAATATGATTGGCAGTTCCCATTGCTGAAATCGAACCTGTTGTTTCACCCATGGTTGGATTTGTGTTGGCCCAATAATTTGCTTTCAGATCTAGATCTTTCCCGCTTTAAGCGTGTGTCCTTCCGCTCTCAAATTACGTGACCCAGCATGACGCAAACGACTGGGGCTCATTGACATGGCGACTCGCTGTGTGCCCAAACTGGCGCCCATTACTCAGCCTCTCTCGAAACGCGAGGGGCAGGGATATATGGGATTCTTTGCAGTGTAGCGTGCGAACGCTGCTTATTTATAGTTATAACAGAGATGTATTCATCCAAACCTTTGCTCGGTCCTAGACACCCTTGTACGACGGCAGACCCTTAGAAACGAATAACCCCATTTACGAAAACAGACCCATACGCGCACTTGGACTCACCCGTCAGTGTGCAATCACTGCAGCACAAGCAGGGCCTGCAATAATGATAAAGCGAGACTTATTGATTTCCAGGCGATGACGAACTAATGACGCAGCGTGGGTTACGAAAGGCGGAACATATTTAATGCCTTGCACAAATACTCAGATGCCGGTGTTGCATCAGTCATGCGCACTTACGTCGTCTTACACAAGATCGAACAGTGGGGGCGTATGGGCCGGCACATACGTCACGCCAACGCGATGACGGATGTCGCTGTGCGTTGACACTAGGCACGCTGTGACTCGCTGCAGATTGTGAACGGGGCCTTGCCGCTGCGGTGGGCGCCTCGGAAGAATTCGGCGGGCCAGCTGGCATGACCACCGGCACTGTTGCGTCAGTGTCCTGCTTCAGCGTCATTTAGCGGCGACGTTATTTCACCACGCGTTGTGCAAAGACAACACCGAGTAGCGTTGCCGCAAGTTGCGAGCGATGCCCATCAGATGAAAAATCGGTGACTCGTGTTAGTCCCAGAGCTGTTGGTTTAGGGCAGGCATGAATCTGAATACCTTCCGATGGCGAGGAATGTGGTCTTTAAGGCAGAATGTTCTCGAACTTTTGCTTATGCCTTTCCGAAGATGTGGTTGATGTTTATTTCCGATTTTGGGCATGTGCGGTGCATGATGTGACGAACGGGTTGGCGCAAAAGCGGAACTCTTAAATCTGGGTGCCTCCCCAAATAAACAGGCGCCGCCGCCAGTGAACCCACGACCCGCCAGCCACTCGTCCCGCCTGCCAGCTGAGACAGGCCACTCGTCTGCCACCGCTATATGCGGTACACGCTAACTCTGGTGGTCGCTGGCTGGCATCCCCTGCTCGAGTCCGGCGAAGCTGGTTTAGATTACCTCGCTGCTGTGCTGCATCAGTGGTTTGGAAGGGGCTGGGCCGCGCACATGTTAACGTTCATAGCATCAGTTGAAACGTGCAGTCCATTTACCCGTGGCGCCACAGTTGCTGTCATGGTGATGCCCCTGTACTGCGCCTTTTGTCACCGTTTATAGTCCTGCTATCAAAAACATTGACTCTGTTGGAGAGGCATGCATGACGCACATATGTCAAAAGAGCGACACTACCTCCTGCTTCGAATGGCATTTCTTGCTGGTTTTCCGCACTTCCTCCTGATTCGATTGGCATCTCTTTTGGTCTTCCGCGCCGCCTCCTGCTTCCGATGACAGCTCTTTTTGTCGTCTGCGCCGCCTCCTGCTTCCGGATGGCATCGTTGGTTGGTATTCAGCGCCGCTGCCTGATTCCGATGGCTCCTCTTGCTGCAGCCCCCCCGCTGCCTGCTGCTTCCCGACGATACATGTTCCGCGCTTCGCACCGCATTATTTCTGCCACGTTTGGCATCAGCAGGGAGCGTACGGGGTATATCTCACAAGAAGCGTACCTCATATGAGGTAACGTCAGTGGTGCACAGTATTTGTTGCAAGGCGTTGCGATGCATTGAGCCGAAGTTCTTAGCGCCTTTGTGCCTTTTGCCTTAATGCCTTTTTGTGGAGCTGCATAGGTAGAATTGGAAGAGCTGAAGGATTGACTTTTTCCGCTTTACATTTTCAACAGCCATGAAGTTGGAAAAATTCGCCATACCCTTAACGATGTACTGTGTATAATGCGTCTCATATTTATGTATATTTATAGATATGCATGTGTACATATAATATATGTACATATAATATATGTACACGTGCATATCTATAAATATACATAAATATGAGACGCATTATGCACAGTACACCGTTAAGAGTACCGCGCATTTTTCCAACTTCATGGCTGTTGAAAATGTAAAGCGGAAATACCTGTGCATGTGTACCATACCATATATATGCATGTGTACATCTATATATATATATATATATATATATATATATATATATATATACCTCTTCAATACGTTGTATAGGAGAATGGGCGCAAAATGACCACAGTAGTCGGTGCGCCCTAAAGCCCCAATCAACAACAACGTTGTATAGGAGAGTGATTATTCCAATAAACTGTGGACAGATAAGGGGCCCCGGTATCGGCAAGGCAGGCTGGTAATTGGGAGAGGCTGGAAAAAATAGAACGCATATGTCACAATCGTTTTATTTCACACTGCCTAGGTTGAGAAATGATGAATTATGATATCACATAAACGTTTCCTGAGTCGGCTACGGCGTCGCTGAAACATGTAGAACAAAAAAGCTCTAAAATTTTTAAATAAACTCTCTCCTATTTGAAAGCCACGTGCGGCCGCGTTCCGTCGAAGACCTTCAGAGACCACGCATCAGAAGACCCTTACGAAGCGCTAAATTAATACAGAACACGTGCCTATTCATATATAAACATACATATATTTATATACGGACATATACACACGAATATATATTTTTGGATTATATATATATATATATATATATATATATATATATATATATATATATATATATATATATACAAATTACATCGGCCTTATGTTTCGTTTAACTTTGTTCGGAACTGTTAAAATCAAGGTACCAAAATTGGCTCCCGTATATTCTGTTTTAATGTGTGGGAAATATCTTTTTTCTTGGGAAGTAGTTAAAGAAAGGCTGTCAACGCATCGCATGGAAGTGTGATGGAAGGTTTTAAAAAATATCACACTCAAACACGTGTCTCCGTACCATTCGGGATGGTGATTCGGAATTGTGACTCATGGACATGGTGGACCCAAGGAAATTGAACAGCTAAGCTGGTACTAACTATGCTTTCTCCCCCTTTAACATTTTTTGTCATTTCTATAGATTGTTTCATTTTTAGACAGGTTTGATGTGCTACTTTTTGGTGGCTCTTGTATCTTTAAATATTTTTGCCTTCCATATTCCCCGCTCAGATGCGTCGGGTTTCATCGTCTACTCCTGAATTTGAATATCTGTTGTTGACGACAATATTTTTCACCCGCATGAGCTCCAAGCGGAAAACAATCCAACAAGAACAGTTTTGTAACGCATGGCGTATAAAGGCTCTGGTCTCACCTCTCTTGAACGGATCTTGACATTCACTGTTGGCATTCAATCACAGCCAACAGCAATGGCCTCACGATACGCTGAGGTGCAAACCCATTGCCTTTCCAGTGTTTTAATATATATATATATATATATATATATATATGCATATAAATTTGTTATAAACTTCCATCAGTTCGGCCTGGTCATAGAACACTCACCAGATATATGCCGGCTGTGGCTGAGATGCCCCCGGTGAGACGCGCCAGGACTTCCGGATCCGTATAGGTGTCATGGAGTCTTCCGCCTCTACGTCCGCCGAGCCTGTTGCCTAGGCAACCGAGCTATCAGCTGTCGCTCCCCAGCTGCCGCTGGCCCACGGCTGCTCAGATTCGCCCAGTCGGCACGTGGTCGTTGACCGCGACGTGATGTCGACGGCAGACAAATATCGATCGGGAGCTGGCACGGCTGGCCTCGTCCGCGCTCTGGTATTCGGTCTGAAATCAGCTGATCCGGCGCCCGCCGTCCCCCACCACCCAACGGCGGGGTGGCGTGTTGTCGGCGGTGACGTCACCGATCGTTGCAAGCGGCAGCGGCGGCGGCGGCGTCTGTGGGCCGTCGCAGTTGCAGCGGCGGAGTACTCGAACTCTCTGGCACCGTGCCTTCGGCGTGACGTCAGACCTATGGGCGCGTATAACTGACGGCCCGGGTGGGCGGGGCGGCAGTTGTGGCGCGCGGTTCGAGCCCGGCGGCGCCAGCGCAGCAGCCGGAGTGGTGGCGCGCGCCGGCCTCTACCCAGAACGTGAGCACCCCTGACCGGCTGGCGGCCGCACCAGGTGTGGGCGGGCGCGTCCGGCCCGCCCGGTCCGCCCGCTGCCGATGTCTGGTGCAGAGTAGGAGAGGGAGTGAGAGTCGGACCAGCACGGACTGGATAGAGCGGATGCGGGTGAATGGTGCACGGGGATGGGCCTTGCACGAGCAATTCACAGGCGACGAGTGGCTGCCTCCGGTTTAACGTGAACAAAGAATGGGCAACAGGTCAGTCGAGACACCAGCCGGCATAACTGGTGTGCCGGCATGCTGCAGTGATGTGGTTTTGGTCGGGCGTCCGGAGGGTTGCCGTCGAGTGCTGGGAGCTGAAATTTCCTGTCTTGTCTTTCCAGTTTGCGTATCAAAATGCGGTATTGAATGTTTCCACAAGATGAGTTCAGAAGTCAATGGTAAAAGGGCACATGCCTGATCATATAGTCGCAGCTCTCAGTCTAGGCAGCTCTGGGCCTCCACCAAGCTCTGGAATCTTTGCGCAAACTCTGTGCTCTTGAGGTGCTTTCTGGCAATCTCACATTGTCCATGGCGCACGGGTCAGTCCGTTGCGTATCAGAAACTGTTACAGATGCGTTCATTTCGATGATACACAAGAAAACACAAGACCTTAGGATATATTTTTGTGAAAATGAGCTCCAGGCTTTGGGGCAGCCTGCCGAATTACCCTTGGTGTTTTTTTTTTTTTTAAGCGAAACCAGGTCGTGACTGAGAGCGGCCTTTGAACCCCAGCAAATGCTGAACAACATAAATGCTGTCACATGTCTCGTTAAGTGGCTTCGGTTTCCGACGCGGCTCAAAAACACATCACTGTTAGCGCCACTGTGTATCGTCCGTGTCCCACTCCGCCGTTACCGCCAGCGCCACTGCGTGCCGTCCGTGGTCAACTATGCCGTTACCACCAGCGCCACTGCGTGCCGTCCGTGGTCAACTCTGCCGTTACCACCAGCGCCACTGCGTGCCGTCCGTGTCCCACTCTGCCGTTACCGCCAACGCCACTGCGTGCCGTCCGTGCCCCACTCTGCCGTTACCGCCAGCGCCACTGTGTGCCGTCCGTGCCCCACTCTGCCGTTACCGGCAGCGCTACTGTGTGCCGTCCATGCCCCACTCTGCCGTTACCGCCAACGCCACTGTGTGCCGTCCGTGCCCCACTCTGCCGTTACCGCCAGCGCTTTTACGATTATCTCTACGCGTTGGTTTTGCTCAAAAATCTCTTTAGACATGCCAAATCCCTTCCGCGTCGCGATAGCTCCAATCACGCTGCTTTTCCTTCACAAGTCAATTTTATTTCTGTACCGTACGTTTGAACGTTAGAATCTCCGACCCGACTCGATAACCAGGCCAACCAAAACACCAGCACCCCAGTATCTGACGCCGACCTGTGGTGTCGGAGTCGTCCTGACCTACTGATTGGGACAGTACCAGGGGTTGGGCAGGCTTCTCCTGTGACCCTTACGGCCACCCCTCCCGTTCTCTCCCGTGGCGGCAGCAACAATCACATTGTCTCGGTACCTCCTCCAACAATCGGTTCCCCTTCATGAGCTGCCGTACACCTGGGGACAACTGATGATGGGACATAGGGATGGTGAAGCCCCTGCGTGTAACTCCGCTCCACCTTTTCGCGATGGATCTGCTCCTCGCATCGCCGCGGGGCATTTGTGGGTGTGGTGCGACTCGTCAGCTGGTGCTAGGGGCTGGCCAGCCGCGCTGGCTGACTGTTTACCTTGCGGCTGCCGTGGTATCTGGCAAGGTCAAGACAGGCGCCGCTGCCGCCGTGCTGCAACTACGATTTACTCGGTTTGTGGCACCGAACGTGCATTCATGCCGGCGAGTCCTGTCCCGTAGAAGATTGCTAATGATTAGACGCTCGCACATCTGCGTTGGTGGGAGGGGAGTGTAAATTAGTATCCGAACTCGGAACATTCGAATGTCCGCTCAAATATTCGGATTCGACAAGCGTTTGAATACCGAAAACAGCTCTTGAATAGTCGAAAACCTTCGACCGCGTTCTGAATAAGCACTTCTGAAGGAATCTTCCCCGCCAGGGTGCCTCACGATGTCTTACTTGTCGGGTGAGCCACCGACGCCACGGTATCGAATTTCCCAAAGGCCAGCCTGGCACTCAAGGCAACCACATGCTCTCTCTCCCCACCCCCGCACCCACCGTCGCGGCCGACGAATGCGCAGGTCGTCGGCCGCGCGGGCCGGCAGCCGATCCCGTGACGTCACATTCCATGCGCACGCGGCTTTCGAGCGGCGGCATGCGGCGCTTCCGCAGACGGTGCGCAGTGTCCGGGTTGCGTCAGCCGGCGTTGGCTGACTATTCCTGGTCGGTGACGTCGAACCCTTCTGAGGGTCGATCACGGGTCATGCGGCCGCGGCGCAGGAACACTGCCTGCAGACGGGCCAGGCCGTGACCGACGCGTCACTCGGATCGTTTCGATGGCCTTTTGCACTTCATGTGTTCATCCAATCCTCTTTCGTTACGACCTGTTAGGCTTTTGATTCGTTCCTCAGTCTACGTCCTGTACTATGCCACCCGCACTGATTCACTCCTCGCCCCTCCCCGAGGCCCAGAATATACCCTCGGGCCATGCACGTGACCTGGCGGCCGGTCAGCTGACGCCCGTGACTGTGCGTCACGTGGTGTCACGTGGTGGGCGCAGCTGGTGACCGCGGGCCACGCCAACGCCGACCTCCGACAACAGCTGGCGCCAAATGCGAGCCCTCAGTCCGGCCGGGCGTCGAATCTGGCACGAAACGGCCCGTCTGTGGCGGAAGCTGACCCGACACCGCCCGAGGCGTGTCTGCGGGAGCTGGCCGGACAGCTGAATCCTGGACTCTGCAGACGAGATTGCTGACACGATAGCAAATGGAAGAGGCTGCTGGGGTTACCAGCGACGCCCAGTGAACACGTGACGCTTGCCAGTGGTAGTCACTGGTGGGGGCGTGTCGGATTGTTTGGGACGTTTAGATCTCCCGACGTCTCGGCGACTTAACCCTCCGAAGTCACAGTGACGGCACACCAATCACGAAGTCAAGAACGTTCGCGTATTTTCGTAACGGTCCCAGGGCGATTTCTGTGGTCGGTCCCTGTGGTTCTGCTGTGGCGGGCTGTTGCATTAGCCTCGGAAGCCGGGCAAGTAGGGGAGCACTAGTTATGACGTGCATTCTATTCTCCTATCTGAGGCCTTATCACCGCCAGTATTTTGCGGCGGCTTAACAATGCTATTTTCCGTCAATAATGTTTGCTGGGCCTGTCTCCGATGGGCGGCGCGATAAGGTATGATGCAAGTGTCCATAGCGCACCAAAACGTCGCCGATAACCTGAATGTCACGCATCCGTTATGATCGCCGCGCGGTGGTTCCCCAATTTCGCTGTCACTTCCAGCCGCCCGCGCGGCACCGGCGCACCTGCGCGTATATATGTATATATACATATATGCATATATATATATATATATATATATATATATATATATATATATATATATATATATAATTATGATATATATATATATATATAATGTATATATATAATGTATATATATATATATATATATAATGTATATATGTATATGTATATATATTATATATATATATATGCATATATGTATATATACATATACGTGTGTGTGGGGGGGGGGGAGTCCGCTGCGTCGAGCGGCACAGGAGGCGGCCGGCATGCCCCGTGACGGCGCGTCCCCGCTGCCCCGGGCTAAACTTAGCGGCGCTGGCTGCCACCCACCGGGGCGGCTCGGCGTCTGTCGGCGCTCCGCTGCAATCAACCCAGCCCAGCCCCGGCTGCTCGCCCTCCAGCCGCACGCTGCACGTCCGTGGGCAGGCTGATGTTTGACGCGGGAGGGAGGGGGGGGGGATGGGAAGCTTCCAACTCGATGAGCTCGTGGTGGCTGCTAAGCCTGCCGTCCTGCCTCCTGCCGTTATGCCCGGTCTGGACACCGTTGTTTGGACGCACTGCCGGCTTGCGTGACGGCTTGTACGGATGCGAGCAGCTTCCCCGCATCAGTCTCCTGAAGAAAACGAAGATGCGTGTCTTTCAGCGTCTGGGTACTAATGGACGCTACTCGCCGGCGTATTCATGAATGAATGCATGGGTGCGGCGGATATCAGTCAAACTGGGGTTTGCATCATAACTGTCAGACATGTACTTGCAGATGGAGCCACCCGTCCGACCAAAGGGGAGAGCACTGACCCGGGCTCTCTGCCGGCAGATGGCTCCTAGCGCGCGGTCGACTGGTGGCCATGGAGCCCGAGCCCGAGCCGGGCGCGGGTGGCGTGCCTGAGAGGTGTAACTCGCCCGGGTCGGAACGTCAGCTGGTGCTGCTCCGGTCCGCCTGTCGCACGCTGACCGACCCTGACAGCGCCAGCCGCGCCACGGAGCGCGCCGCCGCCGCCCGCCCCGCGCCGCGCCGATGGCCGAGCCGGCCGACGCCGACGCCTTCTTCGAGTACGACGTGGAGAGCGGCGCGGCCGGCTCGGCGAGTGGCGGCGGCGGCGGCGGCGGCGGTGCTGACACCGGCTGCGCGCTGACCTC
>NW_023596225.1:26976925-27101301 GCF_011947565.3 Pollicipes pollicipes | reverse complement strand
GCAGGTCACGTGGTCACAGCAGCGGGGGGGGGGTAGGTGGGGACGGCACCCGGCGACCAGGTCCGCCGGTCACAGCGGCGGAAGGGGGGCAGGGTTAGGTGGGGACGGCACCCCGGCGGCCAGGTCACGCCGGCCACAGCAGCGGGGGCGGGGTTAGGCGGGGACGGCACCCCGGCGGCCAGGTCACGCCGGCCACAGCAGCGGGCGCGGGTTAGGCGGGAACGGTGCCCCCGGTGGCCAGGTCATGCGGCCACAGCAGCGGGGGGCGGGGTTAGGCGGGGACGGCGCCCCCGGCGGCCAGGTCACGCTGGTCACAGCAGCGGGGGGGGGTGGGGGGTAGGTGGGGACGGCACCCCGGCGACCAGGTCACGCCGGTCACAGACGGGGGGGGGGGAGGTAGGTGGGGACGGCACCCCGGCGATCAGGTCACGCCGGTCACAGGCGGGGGGGGGGGGGGGTAGGTGGGACGGCACCCCGGCGGCAGGTCACGCCGGCCACGGCAGCGGTATGGCCGATACGACACGGTCAGTTCTGTCCTGGCAGACGGCATCATGGTGGAGACGACCCGTGCTTTGAGGCGCGTAGACAACGAACATCACCTTGCACGACCACTTGTGCCGCAGAGTATCAAACATTACAACTAAAGGTCCGGCCACATAGCCGTCGTGCGCGGCAGTCACACTCACAGGCGGCGTTTTGCGCGAGAGGTCGCGATTCAGCCGCTCCGGCACGCCCTGCAGCAGCGTGTTGCCGCCCGTCACCACCACGTTGCCGTACAGGTTCTGCGGGAGGCAGGCGCAGGTCAGGTCAGGTCAGCTTCGACACACCCGGATATGGCACTACCCCACGGAGCTCACGTCACAGACACGCCGCATGCCTTGGGTGGGCTCACAGCGGTAAGAGCTCAAGTCGTCGTGCGTGCTCCGTGACCACCAACCAACTTTCTCGAAAACACCGAACACCGACCATCTCTAGGAGATAGAGACACGTTGATGTCATTCTACATATTATGCAAACACGCAGTTGTGTGGTCAAACCATTCCCGAACGGTGAACAAGCACGAGCACCGATTCTAAACAGCGCTCCCCGTTTAATATCACAGCTCGGGATCACAGATTGCGGCGGCCGGCGAAACCACCGAGCAGCCCGCAGCCCGCTCCCGGTCGGCCGCCTCGAGCCGTCGCCGGCCAGGCAAACGGAGACGGCCTGACAGGGGCGGCCGGGGTGCGCGGCGGCATCTCACTCACCGGCCGCAGGTCCACGTCGCACATGCTGACCGAGTTGTGCGCCACGTTGCCCATGCCTAGCATGGTAGAGCCCACGCCCTTGATGTTGCTAGGGTCGAACAGGCACTCGGGGATCTTGAAACGCTCCGAGCCGAATCCTGAGGGCGCACCGGCAGGGGTCAGGGGCAGGTAGGCAGGGGTCAGGGGCGACAGGGGTCACGGGGCCGGTAGCGGTCATAGGCACACTAGCAGGAGTCAGGAGTCTGACAGGGGTCAGGAGCGGGCCGGCAGGGGTTAGAGGCGGCCCAGCAGGGGTCAGGAGCTTACAATGGGGGGTCAGAAGCGGCCCGGCAGGGATCAGGAGCGAAGGCGGAGGCCAGGAGCGGCCCGGCAGAGGTCATGAGTTGGTTGGTGAGGGTCAGGAGTGGGCCAGCATAACTCAGGAGAGGCTACTGAGGGCAGCAGCGCGGCGACAGCGGGTGCGGAGAGGGCCGGTGGAGGTCAGAAGGACGCCGATCGCATCAGGCGGGGTAAGCAGGAGTCAGAAGCGGGCCGACATAAGTCAGCGGTGAGCCTGCACATGACAATGGAAGCAGCCTTTAATTGTGTTCATGGCGAAGCCAAAACACTGCGCCGCGGAACGTAAATGCTCGGCAAAAGGACTGGTGTAAGTAAGAAGATGGCACAACTTTACTTTCTGTGCAATTAGCCAATGCCCAACCAAGAGACGTTTGCTGACCACTAAAGTGCCCAGTAACTGCTCAAAAACTTGGAATGTTAAACAGAGCGTGCCGTGTTAGCCGACCGCAGCGCAGCCAGAATGACGTGCAGATCACCACATCATAAACGGGCAGGGGCAGCAGGAAATACAGGCAAACAATGCACTGCGATCATCACCAGGCACGAAACTAAGCACACCCTCCCCGTCCACATTCTGACCACCTCTCGACTCGCAGATACGCTCGCGAACCGCCCGCCGCATGGCGCGTGGCGCCTCACAACACTGTCACATGTACCTGGTGGTAGCCGTTCGGGAATTCGTAAGGGACGGCGGGCATCTGAGAGATAGCTTCCTCGCTGTAGTCGTCGACACACTGCAGAATGGTCGCCTGAAAGTCTTGGACAACCTCCTGGAAATGATAGACAAAGGGTTCTTACACTAGTCCTCCAATACGACACAATGAACATGACGCAACAAACCACACACAAATTCAATACAGAAGTCCAAAATAAAGTGGCTCAGAAATGAAACCAAAAGCCATCAGAAACATTTCAGGAGTCACTGAACCACACATCACAAGCCCAACGAAAAGCCAAACTGTATTGATACCACCGACCGGCGCTGCCCGCACCACCTACGTTGACCATGTAGTCGTGCCACGACTTGGTGACCTCGGGCAGGTTAGCCCGCCGCGTCCACTTGGCCTTCTCGTAGTCCTTGACGGGCTCCTTGGACGCGATCATGTACGGCGGCACCACCTCCACCTCGTTCTGGCTGAAGAACTGGCGGCACTGGGCCGTGATGAAGTCACCGCCGAGCGGGCTCTTGACGATGCCTTGCGTGAGCACGTAGCCGTCGTGGACGGGCACCGCCGAGGTGTGCGTTGCACCGCTGTCCAGCACCAGCGCGGTCGAGCGGCCGTTGGCGAAGGCCGCCAGCACGGCGTTCTTGACCAGGAAGAAGGCCGGCACGTTGTACTTCTCGAACATTAGCTCGGTCAGCTTCTCGCGCCGCCCCCGGTGGTTCCACTGTCGGCGTGAGTGACGAGCGGTTACCATGGTTACGGTGCCGAGGATGAGGGCATTGGTTGCAGCGGTCCCACTATTGGGGATGGGCGGGTGTCGGCTAGTACCCCAATGTCGGATTTGAGCCGGTGTCGGCTACAGTGGTTCCATTGTCGGTGATGTACGGGTGTCAGACAGTGGTCCAACTGTCGGGAATGGCCAAGCGTCTGTTACAGTGGTCCCGCTGTCGGGGAAGGCGTTTCCGTTACGGCGGCTACGCTTCAGGGGGTGCACGTATGTCAGTTGTACGGAAACAGTGTCTGGGCTTGCAGTGTCGATAGCGGAGTCTCCGATCATTGGAAGGGTTAGGTGTAGGTTATGGTGATCCCACGAATGGCCGACCATGACATGCTGAAGGAGCTGACCTCATAGCAGACTGGTTTACCCCGCCGCCTTCGCGCAGCTTTCATCTCAAGGCCCTGCATCGTCACACAAGAGCTCAACTGAAGTCATTACTACCCGCACAGCAAATCACCAGGACATTCAAGCTTCGCCTCCAGCACCTCCTTGTCCCACCCACCCAGCTTGAGTACTATAACACGGGTTGAGCACCAGCATTAACAGCTGAGCGGAATGTGCCTCCAAAAGCAGGCGCAAAGCAAAAGCCCGGCCATGGCGCTGCCCTAGTGGCCGCACCTGGCTGGACAGCGGGCAGCGCCACCAGAGCGGGTTGGCCATGTCGGCAGTGGCCGCCGCGGGCGTGGCCGCGCGGCGGACGCCCCACGCAGACAGCGGCTACTCACGGGCGCCTCAGACATGAGCACCGGGTGCAGCTCGAGTCAGACTTGATGCACTGTGAGTAGGTGTAGCTGAGGACCTTCTCGAACAGGTCCCAGTCGTCGATCATGCCATCCTTCATATAGCTCACCGCCTCCACGTCTGAAACAAACGGCCGACACTCACAGCCATGACTGCGAATTCACTTCAGAATACCGTCATCTGTGACGACATCACTTCTCTGGTCAGGCATGTGTCCCAAAAACGTTAGATTGATGTAAAAAGTGTCAGGGTCTTTATGATATTTGGTGAATGTATACATTCAGGTGATGTAATTGTATGCCAAAAATAACCACAGAAATGCTGAGCAAACAATTTCCTGGGAGGTGTTCCAGACCCTCTCACTTTTTCTGCTAATAATCGGCCCACTCTTCAGCTACAAGACATCTGGTGGCCACAAAATGAGACAAATGGCTGCATACAGCCAACAAACTCTACACACTGTTAGTCACTGCCAGCTGACCTTTTTTGGGCACGTGCAGCGCGTTGGTGTCGATGTAGTACTTGCGGTGGGCGGCGGCATCCTTGCCGCCTGCGCCGTCCACCTCCATGGCGACATCGAGTGCTGCACCAGTTGCCGCTTCATCTAGCACACCAACTGTGGCCGGGATTTCCGACTTGGGCGCCTCCTCACCGGCGTACCCCGCGCGCAGCGAGTAGTGACCCAGGTCAAACACCAGTGCCCCCACCTCATCTGCAGGACAGAAAATGGATGTTAATGTTGGCACTGGGGGTGGATAGTTACACCCAGTGAATGTGGATACTGATGGCTGGTGATGATACCAGTACTTCTGTGTTCAATCTGCATGTTCTCAGGGCAGCAGGACTTCCAAGTTGGAGACAATGGTATTGACTGCAGCATCCTGCATTTGTGTCCTTTTCATCTGCAAAGGAGAAACTTCTCATTATACTGCCAGATCCTTTTGATATCCATTCTGCATTGGCAAAAGGAAGCCCATTACCTGCCTTGGGGTAAACCCATTCCTTATCTACGACATCTTTGCCCAAGCATATTTCCTTCTCAGGCGGCAGTCAAATAAGTCTTTTGTTTACAGGGCAGTTGTGTTGGCATACCAATGCCTGCAACCATGGATGTTCTGTATGTTGAGGAAATAGGCAGGTCTGGACTTATTGTGGATGGTGTGATTGATGATTATGTATTTAGCCACACAGCTTGTGAACAACTATTCATAAGACAATATTCATGTACACCAAGTGCACCATTCAAGTGCACTATTCCTGCAAGCCAAATGTCCACTTGGTGTTGAATCAGCTGATTCCTCCAATGTCCATAAATGGAATTAAAGACCATTATTATTCAGGCATATCTGTGGTGCCACAGATTGCCACCTACATAGCAAGCCTTTGAAATTTCCCCTTTGATGTCCAGAGCTGGCATTACCTTCTCTCATGGCAGCATTCCTGATCTGATTTGGACCCTGGCATAGGATGATGATGATAATTAGGGTTTCAGGATGTGCTGATTACTGGGGTCATTTTGCTCAGCATTCTTGCGTCGGTCTTGCCCATTTTGCTTGCCCAGTCTCAGCAGAGGATAATATGTGATGTTGCATAGGGGCCATGCACATGTTATGTTATTTATGGAGCATATCCAAAGTGTAGCAAGGGAAGATAAATTTTGAACAGTCTAATGTTATGCACAGGTTTGGTTTGTAGCCATGCTAAAATATTTGATGTTTTAACAATGCAACCAGGGAGAGATGAGATTCTTGCCCAGCATAACCAGGGCAACATTAGGAGCAGAGGGACTAAAAAATGAGTGGTTATGAGTGGCATGGTGTATGGATAGTCTATGTGTAGTTGCATGTACAAACCTCCTCCATAAACTCCTCCACTCATGTTGTAACCTTGATGATGAGTCAGCAGATAATGTCCTGGCTCCACGAACAGTCAGGCCTGTGTGAGATCAAATAATCTGAAAAAAACTGGTCAACCAAATCATTGGCACAAAAGTCTTGTCAAATTGCAACGTTATTACATGGGTGAGAGCACAATTCCCAATACCTACATGGCAAAGCATGCAGCCAGGACTCAGATTGGCATTGGCATTACTAACTGTTATCATTTGTATCTGCTGCATTTTTTTGGTTGTAACAATGTAAGGTAACACAGTATCGCATGCAAAAACCAACAGTACACACCAACATTATTACCACATTTCCAATGGAATTACAGAATGTGTTTTCCTGAAATACGTATTCTGTGAGCACATGTAATTTCAGGTTCTTGGCATCACCTATCAATCAGACTTGGCTATAACATGGCAAGCCCATCTACCTTGCAGGCGCCTCGCTCTTCCTCAGCTAGTTGATACTTCGGCCGGCACCCGCAGCCAATCAGCAGTCGCGCACCTAGCTGAACATCAGTATCGCGTTTAACTGAAGTCTTCATAGTGCAAGTGCGCCAGGATTTGCAGCAACCGGCATAACTAGTAAAGGACAAAATACGTATGAACATATTTGGAACTTCAATGAGGTGTAATTTCGTGTAAAATATTGAATAAGTAACTGCTCGAGATTTTTTCAAGTTTTTATATCTAATTCCAGTTTTATAACTTTTTAACGTTGGTTCGGCTCACACTACACTACTTGATCGCGGCATGTCTAACATATTGCTTAATGTGTTATTTAGACAAATCAAAATACATTTATCACACCTTGGAATACAGTTTGTATCTGACAGCAGCCATAGATATTTTATTAATGATCAAATATTATTGAATAATAACTGAAATGAAAGAAATATGATAGCTGCCAGAAAGTGTACGCCTAAGTTTTGTCCAGCATTAGGACGCATGCTTTCCGACAATTATAGCGCAAACAAAGTAAATGCCCTGCCTTAGATCGCTGCGGCGTTGATTGAGCACCGGAGTACCGCGGAAGTGCTGTTGACCTGTGTGCCATCAGACAATAATTTTACAGATATATCCTATCTGACAGCGTGCGACTAGTGTCGTGTGGTCAAGATTCTGAGCTTCAAGACATATTAGGTATTTGCCTCCCTTCGGAATTCCATCGAAATGTTGGCAGGGGCAATCTGCATACTGCTAATCGTATTTGTTGAATGTTGGTGCTCTCATTCTTCAGAGTTAATTGGAGATTGTATAAGCCTGTATTTATTTGTTGTCCAAGTGTTTGGATGTAGCTTTTTGTTAGCATGCTACAAATAGTTCCACAAACAACAGGATTTGCTTAGGTTATCTTAGCATGTATAAACCTTAGCAACAGAAGGTCTGATCAGTGGGTTTCTTTGCAATTTAGTTCCCAGGAACCATGCACAGAATGCTGGCTACTCAGGTTAATGGCATCTTGTATACTAAAATTGTTTCTGTGCTGTGGCTGCTTTGGTGATACATCCAAAGTAACAGGTCTTTTGCAACCTGGCCATGCAAAGGGGGCTATTTTCCAGATTCTAGGAGTGTTTTGATTTGAATGGCTGGATGTTTGAACACAAGCTATTGTGTCTGTTGTGGGAAAGTTGCAATTCTGGAAACTGGTGGGCAGGCTTAATCTTGGGAGCATGACAGTGTGTATTTTTCCCCATGCTGCATGCTGGTTAATCACTACAACATTCACTTTGTAAGTAGCATAGTTATTATCCAGTGATATAAATGTTGTGTGTTATAACTCATGCTGAAGCCACCCAATTTATGACAACTTCATGGTGTGTGCAATGAATGTCATAGAGCCTTTCAGTTGTATGAAGGTATCAGCAATACTTGATCTTGCCATTGGCCTGGATTGGGATCACTGCATGCTAATGCATTGTTGAGAACAAGATATGTCTCATCCATTCTAGACTATGCAAATCATATCAATGCCTTTTTATTGGCAAGTAGAAGTCAATTTACTCCTTGTTTATTATGTATAGTGAGCCCTTTTGACACATGACATCACTACCTGACTCACTTGTGATGTTACCCATTCAACCATTTCTTTACATGGCTAAGAGATATGTAGAAATGGTATGGTAACTATGTTAAGCATGGTAATTCTGGGCATTTATGCAGCAATGGTCAACATGCTGCTGATGGCTTTTTATGTCTGGCAAGTGGATAGTTTTGTGGATAATGTGATCAACAATGATGTTTTTACCATGTAACTTATCAGATGCTGAGCAAAAATGTAAAAATATAATATTTAAGTGCATGACTTCTGTGAGCTGCATGTGTCCATATGATGGATCAGCAGATTCTGCATCTTGCCCATCTCTGGATGTAGAGATGTTCTTTCACACCACATATAATGCAGGTTATCTGTGTGACACCACAGGCTGTTATCTCACCAGGCAAAGCATGAATTCAAAACCTAGGCCCAGAGGTTTAAAACATAGAATGAGTCAGGAGTAGGAAATATGATTGAATTTCTTATCTCAGGCTAAGAACCTTCAATATACCTGGGGGTGCTGGTTATATCATGTAATGCTAAATGGTATTTAGAATGATGGCATTCAGCTTAATTCTTATTTAGCATCATAATGTTCTTTGACTGGTACCTCATGGTAGATTAAATGTTAAGAACTCATTGTAAGAACTGTGAACTCATAATGTCAAAATAGCAGGATGGAAGGCCTTTCTGTTTGACATCAAATAGGAAGTAGGGCATGTGCTGCCAAGAGGGCATTCTAGCTCAGTTTGGAGGGTATTTGCCTTACAACCATAAGATGAGCTGAAATGTCTGGTTTTTTAGCCTGATTCTCAGGAAAGAGCTTGTTGACCCCCACAGCAATCAATTGCAGAAAATCAATGCTAAATGGTTGGGTGTTGAATAAATCATTTAATCCTAATGGCTGATGCAGTGCTTCTACTTTTGTGGCACTTTCATCAGGGGGATTGCCTCCCATTGTATGTCTTGTTAAAACCAAATCTTTACATTTCAGGCACTCTCAGGTATCAAAAGTTTTGTTTTCTTCACATCAAGTGCCTCAAATCTTGTTTGTTATAATCATCTGAAGAAGGCTAGTTTTAGGAGGTGTTTGTTCATTTTGATTTTGCCCATAGTTCACCTTTACACCACAGCGTGATGAAGGAAAGGTTATGCTCTGGGAACGATGCTAAATGGGGTGGGATATTTTTTGGCATTGCAGACAGGTAACAACAAATCAGTTTGAAGAGTTTAGGATGTCTAAGTGGCAAAGTCAAAACAGGAAAGTTATTTCTTGAGTGAATTTCATTGTGTTTTACCATTCAGATGTCAATGTATTATCATTAGCTAAAAATATGTCCAAGTGTGCGTAATTGTCTCAGAGCTTGCTGTCTGTACAATGATGGGTAATAAAACAAAATGAGTCATATGAATTGCCTCAAACATAACCCATGTCAGTGGATGCTATTATTTTGTTTGATCTTGTTGTGTAAGCATCATGTGTCAAGATGATTTGCATGTAGCAATTTTGTTGTTTGTTGCATATTTGTAGTAGTTATGTGTTTATAGGAATTACAGTATACCAGTCTGTAGCATTGCTGCAGCATATAGGCAGGAAAAGTGTTGTAGGTGCAGCTGTTTGGGGGTTAAAAATTAGCCTGACATACTCAGAATTGTATGCTTGCTTTTGGGGAATATTATTCCAACTGTATCCTGTAACACAGTTTGTTTTGTTTTTTTCAGTGATGGCCTCAGGGGCCTTGGTGACTAAGAATGACTTTCGGCGCAAGGTTTGGGACCACTTAGAACATAATGACCTGGCTGAATTTCCAAGACCTGTTCACAATAGGTGAGTGTTCAGCAAGGTTTGTGTCAATGACAATTTTCACTGTGTGATGACATTTGCTAACTGGTTTTGTGTGAGAAAGTAGCCAGAGGTAATATTGATGCATGCATAACTTTTGTTATGTGGCATGTGCTATCCCCTGCATGAAATTCAGTGTGTGTTCTCTAGTGATTTGCCAGCATACTTGTTTGAGTGTGTGGAAACATGTTCTTTTCCTTTCAAGGAGGCCAGTTTTAGAATTGTTGCTGGTGGTGGGCTTACAGGTTCATGCCATTACATAGCATTGTGAGGAGTGCTCCAAAATTTGCCTACTAGGATTGTCAGGGTGTTAATGTAAATCCATGCTACCAGACTTCAGGCTGTTTGCCCGCCTCCATGCATACATTTTATTGACCATTAGTCTGTTGCCCTTTGCTTTCAAACTGACGTTTGGAGCTGCCTGGATAGTGACTTGACTGCCGTCCAGTTTGATGCTGATTGCCCGATTCTGACCGATGGGAGGAGAAGTCATCTCTGGTTTTCTGATAAGTATTTTGGCAACAATTGACACTGCAAGGTGTTTTGACTAGACATGGCCTCACGATATCAATTATATTTGTATGTTAATTTGATGCACATACCAACAGTGGTGATGACAAATTATTTTCTGCCAGCAAGTCACAGTAAAAATGATTTCCCTTGCTTGGTTGTGGCAGCATCCATGCTTTGACATGAAATGACCCATGTAAATAAATCATGCAATGAGTCACATGCATTTAGATTGAAAGGTGGAATTCCGTGAAGAAATCCAGATTAAGGGAGAAACAGTGTGGTCTGAAATGTGGTCCTTCAATGGAAAATATGAAAAGTTCCATTTGCCTTCTATAGTGGTAGAGAAACAAATTAATTGAAAATGGTTGTTTGAATCATTTCATTGCAACATGACAATTTTTAAAATCCAACAGCTTGTGTGCACACATGTGGTAAATATTACAGTGAGCAGTGTAAGAGTCATGCAATTTTTGGCTTTGAAAACTGCACAGAACTGCTAAATCAAATTAATGTGAGCATTCGAATGGCATATTTTCAAGACTCGTCGGATCGTGCCAGGCTGGTTCAGACTGCTTTGATCTTTTATCTTATGCTGGTCATAATTTGTGCCATCATGTCTGTCATTGAACCGTTGCGGTTGCATAGTTCAAATTTATTTGACGCCTGGGTTGTGTTGGTCACAAAAATATAAATAACACTTCTATTTGCCTGATCTAAATGGCTTACCTTTGACGTTTGGAAAGCACGCATATTGATCAAAAAATGCATACACTGCATTTCCTTACTTTCATAAAATCGTCCCAACTAGCTGCATTGGTAAACCATCATCCCGGGCTTAGGTCCACAATGCCCGCTCGGTTCAAACATGCATATCTGAAGCAGCGCTGCCCGCCGCACCTGGCACGGCCACCCCAGAACACCGCCCTAATGCCTTTGCCTGTTTATATCCTCGGGCCATGTAGTGCCGGGTGCAGACGTAACCACGTGACCTTACCGCCGGCTGGGAGGGTCGTATTGGCAAGGCGATGACAACGTACGGCTGGCCTGTCCTGCCACAGGGTGTCAGAAACAGTTGTATATCGATATAGCGGACGTCCAGTCATTGAGCGATACATTAAACTGGCGCTCTCACTGATGCGCTGCCAATGTATTTTGAACTGCTACCCAATTCGCCGTTTAACGCGCGCTGGAGGCCAAAATGGGCAAGATCCAGGTCATGACCATTTTCGCTGCAGACCCCCGTGCGTAGTAAAGTAGGAATCCATAGGGGTGCTTCCTCCTACCCCTCCCTGCGGCCTGAGCTAAGAAATTTACACCACATATCAGGCGACTTTGCAGAAATTTGATATAAGTTCTGTGGAGTTCGTACAATGACCTTTAACCTCCGCCCCCCCCCCCTCCACCTCCTCTGGGGTTTGAATGGGTATCAGTTACCACGCCCGTCAGTTCTTCATTGGTCATCGGTATGGCCGATGAGGGAAGCATAGGCCCAGGTTGGGTCGATAGAGTAGGTTTGGAGCAAACATTGTGCATATGCGTGGTGCGTTGATCTACGCATGGCGCGCACCGCGCATGTCTCTGGCCAATGACAGTTTTGATATCTGGGTTTGTGTCCAGCCGGTTTGGGCCCGTCAGGTGTGAGTGTAGTAACCTAGTGGGTCGCCGTCGCCTCACATATGGTGGTGCCGGGGCCTGGGCTCGAACCTCGGTTGCGCCATGGCCCCTGGGATCGAATAAGAGTGCCACAGTCGCTGACGTCCTCAAAAGCGGCGGTGCGTGTTCCGCTTCCCTTCTAAAAAGCCGCCATTCGGAGCTCGTTTGCGTTGTCCTGTTCCGCCGGCGCTCGGCCCGTCCGGCGCGGTCGGGTGGGCGGCGGCGAGATCCAGCGCTGCGCCGTGCCGTTCGGCGGGTGGCGGCCGTTCGGTCGGGCGCGGCACGGCGATGGGCCCCGGCGTGCGACCGGCCGTCGGGCCTGCAGCTGCCCGCCGGCCGCAGGTGGAGGACGTCGCACGAGCGCTGCCGTCGTCGCCGCCGTCCGTCGCGCGGCCGTCAGCGGGGCGCGAGGTGCGCACGTGTTCCGGACGAACGCGGCCGCGCGCCGCCGGATGCCGGCTATGAATAGACCGGTAGTCGATGGGGCGCATGTGGAGCCCGTGCCAACAGGCCCGCCTCGGCTGTTTATTGTTGTATGCGTGGCTTTTGCAGGAATAAACAATTAATCCTGTTCGGCATATAGGTGCGATTTATCGCATTGCATAAGCCTGTGCGACACTTAATACACGCATATCGATAAATCACGCCAAACACATCAGTAAAGTGTACATCAAGATGCGTTCATGGCTCTAGAATATTGGCCACGTCTGGAGTGACCGTCCTGGTTCCAGCGTATTGAACGGGAAATTTTTTCTACCCGTCACGTCCACGCTCTTGAATGCCTCACGTTTATGTGACCGTATACTTGTGTCAGATGTACAGTAGTTTGAATCGTATGCCGAATGTCAAATCGCATCCTGGATGTGTGGTACGGGAATGCTAAACGTCATCTGGAGCCGTCATCATGTTTCCGAGACGCTAACGTCATCCCTGGCATGCGGCGTCAAAGGGCTGCGGAGGCGACCTGGCTGCTGTCCGCCCCCGCCTGCGATGCCGTGTCGCACCTCGTCACGGTCCGCCCAGTCCCGGATAGCCTTGGGAGGGGTGGCGAGCGGTGAGCGGCGGCCGCTCCAGTGGGCGCGCTGGCTGCGCCGGGGCCAGAGGTCGGTCTGTCAGGCCTGTAAGGTTCGAGGAGCTGCCGGTACCGGCTGCGGCCCAGCTCAGCGGCCTGAGGCCCTCGCCTCGGGACTCTGCCCGATCTCTCAGGCCTGCCAGGCTCGGGGAGCTGCCGGCACCGGCTGCGGCCCAGCTCCGCGGCCTGAGGCCTCGCCTCGGGACTCTGCCCGATCTCTCAGGCCTGCCAGGCTCGGGGAGCTGCCGGCACCGGCTGCGGCCCAGCTCCGCGGCCTGAGGCCTCGCCTCGGGACTCTGCCCGATCTCTCAGGCCTGCCAGGCTCGGGGAGCTGCCGGCACCGGCTGCGGCCCAGCTCCGCGGCCTGAGGCCCTCGCCTCGGGACTCTGCCCGATCTCTCAGGCCTGCCAGGCTCGGGGAGCTGCCGGCACCGGCTGCGGCCCAGCTCCGCGGCCTGAGGCCCTCGCCTCGGGACTCTGCCCGATCTCTCAGGCCTGCCAGGCTCGGGGAGCTGCCGGCACCGGCTGCGGCCCAGCTCCGCGCCTGAGCCTCGCTTCGGGACTCTGCCCGATCTCTCAGGCCTGCCAGGCTCGGGGAGCTGCCGGCACCGGCTGCGACCCAGCTCCGCGGCCTGAGGCCCTCGCCTCGGGACTCTGCCCGATCTCTCAGGCCTTCCAGGCTCGGGGAGCTGCCGGCACCGGCTGCGGCCCAGCTCCGCGGCCTGAGGCCCTCCCCTCGGGACTCTGCCCGATCTCTCAGGCCTGCCAGGCTCGGGAGCTGCCGGCACCGGCTGCGACCCAGCTCCGCGGCCTGAGGCCCTCGCCTCGGGTCTCTGCCGGGCAGGAGGAGCCATTCGCAGCGCGGAGGAAGGGCTCCGACAGCCGAGCTGCAGCAGCGTATCCCATGACCAACTGGTCATGACTCGTGGCAATGAACGTGGTAAAAGATGATACATTGCTGCTACGTACGCAACCAAGCATATCACCACTGCTTCACGACTGATGTCAACTGGTGTCAAGTATTGGGACTCTGGCTAGGGGTGTGGGCCTGAAGTGTTGGACCCTGGCTAGGGGCTGTGGGCCTGAAGTGTTGGACCCTGGCTAGGGGCTGTGGGTCTGAGGTGTTGGACCCTGGCTAGGGGCTGTGGGCCTGAAGTGTTGGGACCCTGGCTAGGGACTGTGGGCCTGAAGTGTTGGGACCCTGGCTAGGGGCTGTGGGCCTTTTGGGAGTGCGACGGGGAAACACAAGCTGCTACGTCTTGTGGGACTATCTGATGTGAAACTGAATGCGGCACGCGGCATTGCACCGAACTAGCGTGATAGGCGGACCGCGTGGCTGTTCCGGCCCGGTGAATGGAGGAGGTGGGCCATGTCTTCTCCCGAAGGTCATGTGCCCCCTACACTGGGCTGATCTCTATCGCTACGATGGGCTGATCTCTACCGCTGCACTGGCCGATCCCTACCGCTACACTGGGCTGATCTCTGCCGCTGCACTGGGCTGATTTCTACCGCTACACTGGGCTGATATCTACTACTACACTGGGCTGATCTCTACCGTTACATTGGGCCGAACTCTACCGCTACACTGGGCTGATCTCTATCACTACACTGGGCCGATCTCTACCGCTGCACGGGGCTTATCTCCTCCGCTACACTGGGCTAATCTCTACTGCTACACTGGGCTGATCTCTACCGCTGCACTGGGCTGATCTGTGCACGGCTCGCTGTGCTGTGATCGGCGTGCCGGATCGGGTCCGTGCTCTAGGCTGTGATCGGCAGCGGCGGAGCGGACTGCGGCGCGGCTGGTGTGGGCGCGAACACGAGCTGCCGGAGCTGCTGGCCCGCCCGGCCGGTGTCGTGTTTGGCGAGCCCGCTGGCCCGTGCGGTGGGCGGCGCCAGCAGGTGTCGCTCCCGTCCCGCCCGGGCCCCATTGGTTCCGCTCACCTGACGGCCGTGACGTCACCCGCGCCATGACGTGGTGGTGGTGACGTCACCGCCCGGACACGGCTTCGGTGGTGTCGGGTTTTGAGATAATGCGTGAACTGGGAGAGTTGATGGTGCGAGTCAAACCTGTGGTTGGCTCGGCTTGACGGATCCCATTCGATTCTGTCTCAAAATTATTTGCAGCCGATTGGTTATTCTAATCAAGCTTGACATTTCAGTTATCCGGTCGTTCAAGCAAATTACCAGGACTCTTTGGGTTCTTCCCAATTCGAGCGAAATGGTGAAGAACGGGAATTGGAATTGACGTGATTATAATTACGATTGCTTCCATGTAAAGGGTGCCGGTGCAATGAGCTTGACCACTGCAGCACTGCGAGGGTGCAGTGGTTAAGCCAATTTAAGTCGTCCGCCAGCGTTGCTTCAACTAATTTACATACCAACCGAATGAAAATTCAGAGGACGCCGAAGGCAGGTCATTTCAGCCACGCTTGATTCGCAGGAAATGTGTGTGATTCCTGATTGCATTGTGGCTCTTTATCGGATCAAGTGCGAGTATGGTGCGGATTATCACGGTGTTTGACTCTTGCAAAGACGAGACGCTGTATCTGATAGGAAAGCAGCTCGAGCAGAGCGGCCCCTGTCGGACGCGCTGACGCAGGAGGTGGTCGGGTCGGGTCGCTCGAGGCGCCTCGACTCATGCTCCCCGGGCGGGGCGCGGCTGCCGCGCCGCTGCTGACATCATCCGCGCTGTGGCAGGATACCGAACTTCAAGGGCGCGCCGGCGGCCGCCCACAGCTGGCCGCCCTCAGCGAATCAAGGAGGCGAAGGTGGTGAAGGTGAACCCGGACAAGCCGCAGGAGACGTCCGCTTCCTGGCCATGGAGGTGAGAGGTGGCCTCTGCGTAGCCGTGTGCGCACCTGATTTTTGGCAGGCTTGTGTGAGGTCCCATGAGGACGGAACGTGCCGTGCTAAGTGGAGCGATGGGGACCTGTTGATTGATGGCCGCTGACACCTAGATTCGTTATGACTACTGCCTCCGAGGAGCAGTGGCGTAGGCCTATTGCTGACGACCCTGATAACTGATGGCTGCCACGGCTGGCGACATTAATGACGATAATGACTGACAGTCCTCAAGGTGCGTGACGCTGATAAAATGAACTGCTCGGCCGGCGACGCAGAATCACACTGATAACGCTCAGACTGATGGCATCCTGATGGTTGATGTTATGTTGACGAATGTTGACGACAACATCGACTGGCGAACCTCACGATGTCGGAGACTGTTGACACTCGGTGACACTGACGCGGCTGCCGCCGGCGCCGCCACGCGGCAGTGGAGAAGACGGTGCTGGTGCCAACGCCGCGGCTGCGGCACGGCCTGTTCAACCGCTGCTTTGCCGCCCAGCCCGGCTAAGGAGGAACCTGCACCGCGTGGCGCGCGCCGAGGGCGTGCGCAAGTTCAGCACGCCCATCGGGCTCGACAACATTGTGCCCGTCGATCTGATCGTGGTCGGCTCGGTGGCCGTCTCCAAAGACGGTGAGAGAGCGAGCGAGAGCGAGAGAGAGGGAGCGGGGGAGAGGGAGCGAGAGAGCGAGAGAGCGAGAGAGCGAGAGAGCGAGAGAGCGAGAGGGAGGAGGGAGGGGGGGCGGGGGGAGGGAGGGAGGGAGGGAGGGATGGAGGGAGGGAGGGAGGAGAGAGAGGAGAGGAGAGAGGAGAGAGAGAGAGAGAGAGAGAGAGAGGAGAGAGGAGAGAGAGAGAGAGCGAGAGGCGAGAGAGGCGAGAGGGAGGGAGGGAGGGAGGGGAGGGAGGGAGGGAGGGAGGGAGGGAGGGAGGGAGGGAGGGAGGGAGGGAGGGAGGGAGGGAGGGAGGGAAGGGAGAGAGAGAGAGAGAGAGAGAGAGAGAGAGAGAGATGAGAGAGAGGAGATGGGAGGAGAGAGAGGAGAGAGAGAAGGAGAGAGGAGAGAGAGGAGAGAGGAGAGAGAGAGAGAGGAGAGAGAGAGAGCGGGGGCGCATACAGCGCCTGTAGCGGTGGCAGCCATCGGACTCGCCGCCCGCGGTGGCCTGCTTTGGTGTCAATGTTCTGTTGTTGTCGGTAACGTTCGCTCGAGAGAAAATGATCGAGCTCGACCCGTTAACGGTGACCCGTCCTGTTGGCCGCTGGTGTAGCCGTGTCGTCTCTGACTTGGACCCAATTTGGGACTTGAAAGTCAGCAGGAACGCTATGAATCGCTCGACGACCTCCCTCTCTTCCCACCCCTCTCCCTCTTCCCTTTTCTCTCTTTCTCCCTTCCTCCCTCTCTCCCTCGCTCCCTTCTCCCTTCCCCAGAACCTGGTCCGTACCTTGGACAGTGGGCAGCGGTCAACACAGGATTTCGATCTGTTTACATTGAGACCACAATATCGCATGATACGGACCAGCTGTCGCCGCGGGGGAAGAACAACCTGCGCCACCTGCCGTTTGTGTGACCTGTCACGTCCTCGTCCCCGCTGCAAGCCGCGCCCACCGCCCACGTCTTGATCGGCCGCCTGGCCTCTGACCCCGCCTTTGACCTCTGACCTCGCGCCCGCAGGGTACCGGATCGGCAAGGGCGAGGGCTACGCTGACCTGGAGTACGCCATGGCGCGCGGCGCCGGCGCCGTGTCGGAAGAGACGCTCGTCATCACCACCGTCCACGACGACCAGGTGCGTCCGCCTGTTGTACTGCACACAAGGTACGTCCGCCTGTTGTACCGCACACAAGGTACGTCCGCCTGTTGTACCGCACACAAGGTACGTACGCCTATTGTACCGCACACAAGGTACCTACGCCTGTTGTGCCGCACACAAGGTACGTCCGCCCGTTGTACCGCACACAAGGTACGTCCGCCACTGTTGTACCGCACACAAGGTACCTACGCCTGTTGTGACGTCCGCCTGTTATACCGCACGCAAGGCACGTACGCTTGTTGTGTTGCACACAAGGTACGTCCGCCTGTTGTACCGCACACAAGGTGCGCCCGCTTGTTGTACCGCACACAAGGTACGTCCGCCTGTTGTACCGCACACAAGGCACTTACGCCTGTTGTATCGCACCCAAGGTATGTCCGCCTGTTGTGCCGCACACAAGGTACGTCTGCCTGTAACTTGTGCTGCACACAAGGTACGTCCGCCGGTTATACCACACACGAGGTACCCGTTTGTCGTGTCTGGCACGGACCGGGTACCGCCGTCTGTCGCACAACACACGAGGCAGAGCGGGCCGGCTCGGCGCGCCTACCGCATCTCTCGACGGGGGCGACTGCCGCTGTGCGCGCGGGCGTGACCGGCCAGTGACCCGGCTGTCCCTCCGCCGCAGGTGTTCGACTACCTGCCTCCGGAGCTGTTCGGCGCGCAAGCGACCTGCACGGTGGACATGATCGTGACCCACCGACGCAGGTCATCCACGGTCAGCCAGCGGACACGCCAAGATCGTCCTGGCATCATCTGGAACGCTGGTGACGGCCGGCGCAAGCTCAAGGCCATCCCCATACTTAAGGCGCTGCGGGAGGTTGAACAGGGCGTGGAGTACCGCTTCGGGTGCGGCGGCCACGCGTGTGTGGCCTGATGGCACACTCCGCGGCGTGGGGGATGGGGGGGGGGGGGGGGGTAATGGGGGGGAGGGTAGGTGGGCACAAGGCAGCCGAGGGCAGTATGACGTATTTGTTTAGGTTTATCCTGACGTATTTGAATGGATAGATTTCTGAGATTAGAGCTCATGCTAAGCATTGTCTGTTGCATGAGCCCTAATCCTACCATCCGATCGTGTAATGCCAGGCAACGGCAGAATTTGGTTGCGGAAGTTGAGTGTGCCGCAGTGTTCGGCACGGTCCGCCCCGCCCTGTGACGTCAACTGACCTTCAGCGCGCCCGCTGCCACCGGCCGCGATCCACACCTCTCAAAGAGACGGATAGCGAGCGTCTAAAGCGACCCGAAGCCACTCCGCCGCGGGTGGGTAGATCGGAAGGCAGGTGCTCTAACTAACTGAGCCACCGGGACGGGCCCCGCATGCAGTCACCGAAGGGTTCGACGGTGTCGTGGGTGAAGAAGCGGCGTGCTGTTTCACCATC
This sequence comes from Pollicipes pollicipes, assembly GCF_011947565.3. Taxonomy (NCBI): domain Eukaryota; kingdom Metazoa; phylum Arthropoda; class Thecostraca; order Pollicipedomorpha; family Pollicipedidae; genus Pollicipes; species Pollicipes pollicipes. The sequence continues at coordinate 27,082,497 of NW_023596225.1, read as the reverse complement.
ACCTGTCCTGTCTGGTCTCGGTCTAGCCGTCGGTCTTGGGGGCGGGTGCTGGACCGGACTGGTGGCGGCGCCGGTCCCTGATCGGCATCCCCGGTGGTCCCGGCGTGATCATCATGGGTGTATGGTGACAGCGTTGTAGTGCAACCGCGTTGTGGTCCTTATTGGTGAGCGGTTCGTAACGCGGACGGTCTCTTTTGGGTTGCAAGTGCGGGGAAGGACGTGACCCTGGTCGAGACGACCGAGGACTAGCTGGTGGAGGCGGCGGCCCCGCAGACGCGGGCCGGCCTCGCTCTGGCGGCGAGCCGGGCGGGCCGCGCCGGCGCCGCGAGGAGCAGGGAGCCGGCGACGCCGGCCTGCCCTACAGCGACGCGGACGACGAGGGCGGCGAGAAGCGGCGGCGGCGGCGCCCGCTGGCCGGCCGCCGCCGCCGGCGCGCCACCAACGACGGAACAAACAGCGACGCACAGGAGGGAGCCGGAGGAGGAGGCGCGCCGCGAGCCGCGCCGCCGGCGCCGGCCGGTGCCGCGCGCCGCGCCGCACGACGGCGCTGACTCCAGCCGCCAGTCGGCTGACGAGGAGCCGGGCCGGCGGCCGCGTGCGCGCCGGGACCGGCCGCCGATCGACCACGCCGACGGTCTGACGGTGCTGGTGCGGCGCATCCCGTCGGACGCGCGGCCGCGCGACCTTCGCGAGGCTATCGTGGCGGCCGACTCGCCGGCCACCATTCTGTCGTGGAAGGGCCGCCAGGGCGTGGCGCTGCTGCGCCTGCGCGCCGCCGACGCCGTCGATCAGCTGCTGGCCGTGGGCGACCAGTTCCGGTTGGTGAACGAGCCGGTGCTGCTAGAGCGCTACGAGCGACACCGGGCGGCGCCGCCGGCGCCCCGACCCGAACGTTCGCACAGCGCCGGCCGCCGCCGGCCCGGGCCGCGCGCCGTCACCGCCGAGGAGGCCGATCTCACCGTGTTCGTCGGCCGCCTGCCGGCCAGCACGCGCGTGCGCGAGCTGCGCGACGCGCTGCAGGCGGCCGGCGCCATCGAGCCCACCATCGCCTGGAAGGGCCGCCGTGGCATGGCTTTCGTGCGGCTCAGGTCGGCGGAGGCAGCCGCCGAGCTGGTCGCCAACGCCGACAAGCTGCGCACGATCAGCGACGACCTGGTGGTGGAGCGCTACAAGGGCCGCGAGCGGGACGACTCGGACGCGCGGCCGGACGAGCCGCACCGCGGCCAGACGCCGGTCGACGCCAGGCCGGCCGCCGAGACGGGCAAGAGCGAGCCGGCGCCGTCGGCGGCCGCGTCGTCGGCCGCCGCCGCCGCGTCATACGGCGACGAGAAAGTGGCACGTGACGCAGCAGCCCCCGATGTCAAACGGCCGAAGGCCGATGGCGTATCGAACGCCGTCAAACCACCGAGCTCGGTAACGCCGTCAGCTACTAATGAGCCGCCCCGTATCCCCGCCCCGGACGTCGCTAAGGCCGGCGGTGCGCTCAAAGCGCCGACCGCTTCTGAGGGGGCGGAGGTGGCTGATGCGGTCAAGCCGCTCGAGGTCTCGCGAGCGCCAACGGTCGTCAAACCCGAGGGCCCGGCGGCGCCAGCGGTCGTCAAACACGAGACCCCGGCGGCGTCAGCAGTCGTCAAATCCGAGGCCCCGGTGGCGCCAGCGGTCGTCAAATCCGAGGCCCCGGCGGCGCCAGCGGTCGTCAAACCCGAGACTTCGATGGCGTCAGCGATGTTCAAACCCGAGGCCCCGGTGGCGCCAGCGGTCGTCAAATCCGAGGCCCCGACGGGGCCAGCGGTCGTCAAACCCGAGACTTCGGCGGCGCCAGCGATAGTCAAACCCGGAGCCCCGGCGGCGCCAGCGGTCGTCAAACCTGAGACTTCGGTGGCGCCAGCGGTCGTCAAATCCGAATCCCCGGCGGTGCCAGCGGTCGTCAAACCCGAGACTTCGGTGGCGCCAGCGGTCGTCAAACCCGACGCCCCGGCGGCGGCAGCGGTTGTCAAACCTGAGGCTCAAGAAGCGACAGCAATAGTCAAACCCGAGGCCCAGGTGGCGCCAGCGATCGTCAAACCCGATGCCCCGGCAGCGCCAGCCGTTGATAAACACGAAACCCCAGAAGTGCCGCCAGCGGTCGTTCAAAACCCGAAGTCCAGGAGGACCCAGCTGTCGTCAAAGCCAATGTGCGGGAGGCGCCGGTAGTGTCGAAACCACAGGCCCTGGATGCTGCCGCTAAGACGGAGGGCGTTGCCGCAGTCGACCCAGCGGCTAAGTCGCCTTCTAACGCCCCCGTGGCAGGTGGCGAGCGCGAGGCAGAGCCTGCAGCAGCGACGACAGGCGGGTTGAGTGCGGACACCGGCGTGTAGGTGACAGCGTCCGCGGCGGTACGCGCCGGTAGTTAGTTACCAGACAGCGCTATTCTTGTTTGTGGTTGGCTGGCGGCGTGTGCAGAGCGGGCGTGTACAGTACACGGTTTCTTTCGTGTTGTATCGCTGCGTAACACCGAGTAAATCACTGCCATACTGTACCTAGTTGGATAGAGGGTCCCTTCAGTTTGATTTTGCTGCTTTTAGAGTACTTGCGGTTGTTGTTCGGGTCGCTTTTGTGTTGGCGCTGGCGTGTGTCAGGCGTGCGGACCATACAAATTAATCGGCGCGAGTACCTGCTATGCTGTAATCCTTCGCACACGTCCTTGCCGATTGGGGCGCTCGTAACAGTTTGCTGCGGTCGGCATAAAGACAACGCGATCACGGTGTTCACAAGTCGGCACGACGCCGCTCCCAACTGCTCACTGGGAGCAGGGCGGGGCGCGGCGTCGGGCGCCAGCTCCGTGTCCTGTTCGTTTCGGTGTGGGCGACACTTCATGGTCTCAACTACGGTGACAAACTGCAGCCGGGACAATCGCGGGGTGGGGTTTTCTGGTGCGTGTGTGTGTGTGTGTGTGTAGGGCGTTTGGGCCTCTCCGACGGAGGTGCGGCGCTGAACGACGTCGCGAAACGGTGGCGTGCTGGGGCGATCGCGGTCGAAGTGGGCGAAGCTTTTCGGCTCTAGGAGGCGTCGCCGGCGTGCTGGGGCGAGCCAGCCGCCGGGCACCGGTGCAGGAACAAATCGACACGGGTCCTGTAAGTAAATGGACAGTACCAGACAAAGCGTGCCTATTTTACCATCATGGTGAGTGCAAATTTGTATGGTGAAGATTTGATATTTCGCCCGTGTGATGCGGTCGCTCTACAGTCTCGCGATTGGTTGTTCTGCGTTCCCCGTTCCGTCTCGTTTCTGGTTGCTGTTGAGGGGGGGGGGGGGGGACGTTGGGTTCGGTGCGGCCCGACGGCCTGCGGTTGGTGTCTGTGTGGAGCGGCCGGCGGGGCGCCGCCCGTTCCGCCTGCCGGACGGCGGTGGGGCGGGCCGACCGGCCATTTGTGTTGCGTTCTAACCCCCGCTAGGATCTGTGGGCTGATGATTAATTAATGTTGAATGGTTATAATAAATATTTCACCAAAAGCCGGTCTATCCGTGGTGCGGGATCGTGCTGACCGCAGTCAGGAAATGTTCCCGTCGAGTAGATGCGTTTTGTAAGTCGGTCTCGACTGGAAGTTCTAAACAAAGACATCAATTTGCCTTGTTTGACCTCCGAGATATAGAGATATATGTATGTATATATACATATATACGTGTTCATATATATATATATATATATATATATATATATATATATATATATATATACATATATGTGTGTGTGTGTGTATATATCAAGGATGGAGCAATTGCTGAGACTCGTTCGCGTCTGGTGTATTGGTATGTACACGCCAAGTATATGCATGATTGTGTGTATACTAACTCGCCAGATGAGGACGAAAGTTCGAACAGTTCTTGGGTCAGAAATATCAGATCCGCCACAGCCTTGGGTATCTAGCAAGCTGTCATTTTCAAGTGAAAGAGGACACGGCCTTTTTCAATTTACATATGCCTGTTATTGCCTGTGAACAGACGTTCCAGGTATTGAAAAATGGGCGAGCAAGAACATCAGATAATATGTTTGATCACGCGCGATATTTCGTGCGCCTGAGGCATGCCAGGCTGGGTCTTTGGGGGGATAGTTCGAGTTCTGCCCTTTATGACATCCCATGAACGCCCTCGGTGGGGAATGGTGGCAAAGTCTAGCGGCCACCTGATTTGTTGATCGCTCACCTTCATCTGATTGGAGGCCATGTTGCCTTTGGGAGCGTTGGTTTGGTTTCTGCCGATCGCACCACGCGGCGTGTACAGAGTTGGAAATGCGATGTGCAAATATGTGCGCGAAATTTTGAGTTCAATGTCTTGCGTGTGTAGAAACGCGGTGCAAAGATCCGAGCTAAAACCAAAAGACGGACATCGTTTATGTTTCAAGTAAAACATAAGACACATTTGAGTGGGTTCAAAGCCATAAAGTGCATCCAAACATATTTGGGTACCATAATCAACACGATGGTGTGATCTGTCATCTGTCACCAACGTGCTCGTCCGACACCAAACGAGGTGTCCGACTGACGCTGCATGACATTACTTATCATTATCGTTTCCTCACACGCATGTGTCCCTGTGTCTCATGCTATATCCCGGCGTCCCGGCACGCGCACGACGCATAGACCGGCTGGGCGGGTGCAAGAGACGCGTCCCGTTCCGTGCCATAGGCCGGTGGGCCATCGCCTGGGTCCGCAGCGCTCCGGGTCCTCGTCGAAGCCGGCTATGCCTCTCAAGACCCGGCCAACGAGGCCCCGCCGCCGCCGCCGCCGCCAGCGGCGGCGCTCACCGGCGCTCCTTCGGTGTCGTCGGCCGGCGTCGAACACAGCGGACACGGAGGGTCGGCGGAATGAGCAGAGCTCTCCTGCACGTCAGGATCGTCCTGCTCCTGGCGCCTGGTCTCGCCACTTGGTCGGGCTCTCTAACAGTGGGGCGCTTGGTCGGCGAAACAGGCTCCTCAGTCCATGTTGCATAACGGGAGGTGGTGGTCGGCACTTAATGGAAAGCGTGGTCCTCAATGATGTGATTGCGTGAACGAAGGAGTTTTTGCTAAAAGTTGGAGCGGAGGAGGTGGTTTATTTTGGCAAACCAATAGGTGTAAGTAAAAACGATGACTGCAACATTAACCGTGTTTCTTTTATGACCAACGGCCAACGGAGCCCCGCCGCCGCCGCTGCAGGCGCCCACCGGTGCTCTTTCGGTATCGTCGGTCGGCGTCGAACACCGCGGGGCACGGATGGTCTAGCGTAAAATTCGTTAATTTCCTCATAACAATTATAAATCCTCAGTAACCAAGGCCCACGGACCTTGGGCGGCCGTACCACATTATTTTATTTCAATTATACATTCTAAAAAAATGAACGTTCTCAGGCAGACATGGCATGACCCTGCTCGGTTTCTAAGCTTATTTCGACCCACCCTTTTCAACAATGAGACCCCCAATCTACTCAATAATAATGAGACCCCTTCCGGGCAAGGGGCCTCTTGAGTAGGACACCAGGGGAACACCTTTATCCCTTGACCGTTTCCGGTCAAAGGCTGAGTGGCCATTCCGTCCCATCGCAAAGTGTCTTCTGGCTATTATTCTGGTGACACGGGGCGGGATCTCCTAGTCGGTCCGGAGGCCATTAGAAGGATATATCATGTCACATTGTTCCCATCCCTGATACGGGAAACCTTCTGACCCGCGCAGCTAGCCCCGGATCAGCACAGGAACCCTCACTGACGTAACAACATCTCTGACCACCGCAGTTAGTCCAATAATTGTCACATAGACTCCAGTTCCGTGTTTTTCTGTGTTCTTCAGAGATATTGAGTTCTCCCTAACCGCAGATTGTAAATGAAATCGGGTTCTTAATTTTCATTAACATTGCTGACCCATGTTCGTCTTAAAATGCACAAAATTCTGTCAGAACTGATTGCTGATAAGAAAATTACGCAATATGGTCTTGAACATGCGTGCTCGCAAGTCACGGCAACAACAGCCTCGACGCCCGGCGTTGCAGTCTCCAGGTCGTGCGGCGTTGGCCTTCCGGCTGTAATACTAAGCGATGGCCAATGAGCAAACGGTGAAGTAGGTATATCGGCATGAATGCTAAGTGTGGTGCAAAATTAAGTCAAATGCAGCCTTAATCTGAAAAGTGGGAAGGCCAGTTAACATTGCTGACCGCCCCACACACTAAAAAATGGGGGGTCATGGCTGCCCTGCCCCCCTCCCCCTGTTCTTTCGGGGGAGGGGCTATGATCTTACACATGGAAGACTGTCTGAATCCCGCACGCCCACGCTCAGGCGCCGGGGCACCGGTGCTGTCACCTGTGAACCAAGAACATAACTACAAATGGAACGTCGCGGTTTTCGTTCTCGTACGGTTAAACCACTACCCCAAATTGCTGAAAACTGGCATGCGTATGCAACACCCACGAACCTTCATGTACCGTGATCTGTAGCGCGGGCAATAATACCCATCCTACCACAGAGGTAAAATTCACAGATGAAGCAAAATGCCTGCCAGTCTTCAAGGTTTTCGCACGGTCTTTATTTGTTTAACTGGGACCAAATTTAATGTGCATGTGCTCAGCACACTGCCTGTTCACCTTTGTGACGTTTCAGACTAGCTCTGGTCAGTCTGGTCAGACTAGCTCTGGTCAGTCTGGTCAGACTAGCTCTGGTCACCTTTATGGTCTGGTCAGTGGCCAGTGGTCAATCTGGCTCTGGTCAGTGACTGCCTACATGACATGTCAGACTGGTCCTGGGTATTGACTGCCGGTGTGGCGTGCCAGACTGGCTCTGGTTAGTGACCGTCTACATGACATGTCACACTGGTCCTGGGTATTGACCGCCTGTATGGCGTGTCAGACTGGCTCTGGTTAGTGACCGCCTACATGACGTGTCAGACTGGTCCTGGGTATTGACCGCCTACATGATGTGTCAGACTGGTCCTGGGTATTGGCCGCCTTCATGACGTGTCAATCTGGCTCTGGTCAGCGACCGCCTTCATGGCGTGTCAGACGCCCTGGGTAGTGACCGCCTGTATGGCGTGTCAGACCGGCCCTGGATAGTGACCGCCTACATGATGTGTCAGACTGGTCCTGGGTATTGACCGCCCACATGACGTGTCAGGCCCTGGGTAGTGACCGCCTACATGACGTGTCAGGCCCTGGGTAGTGACCGCCTACATGACGTGTCGGACTGGCTTTGGTCAGTAACCGCTGTTATGGCATACCGGACTGGCACTGGGCAGTGACTGCCTTCATGGCGTGTTATTCTGGCTTTGGTTGGTGACCGCCCTTACCGCATATCGAACTTGTCAATGTATTGTCCTGCATGGATAGGCTTTGTGTGTGATGGCCTTTTGCTATAGTGACGGGTAAGAACCCGTTGTTTCTGACGACATTAATGCTGTCATCATGCTGGGGTCATTCATTTTGAAAAGTTGATGACGTCATGTCATCATAGATCACCAGTTACCAACTGACAGGGTCTGATCACTCCCCGAGGTTATATGATCATTCGTCGATACATTACCAGTGGTTTGGCAGGCCGACCCCGCTGCACGCGATGACACTCCGCGAATTGATGGATCGTTCGGGATGACCACGTGCAATTACCGTGCATTAGTCCAGCGTGCCGAGGCGAATTTATCACGGATGATTGGGCAGCCTGTCCAATATCCCAACCAATCAGGACTCGGTTCAGGTCATCAGCTGACCAATGGCAAGCGGTCATATTTGGACATCTGACTGTCATTGGCTGAAGTATCTGAGCGGGAGGGCGCACAGGATGGTCTGGGCTAAGTACACATCGGCTGCGGGAGGCAACGCACAGTTGGCGTTTGGAAGCAGGCCTACAGATGCCCTAAGTGTGTAAGCCGGCGGGACCAGCGGAGTGCAGAGACACCGCCGAGGAATGTCACCGTGTGTAGATACGGCAACTCTCTTCAGGAAAGTGAGCATTTCACGTAAGGTCCTGGTACGTACATTGCTGTTTTCTCCTCTATCCTGCTCACGAATGAATTCAATGTTTAACGATGTATGACGAGCTTACGTTTTCGGTAGTTACTCTAGACTGTGTCTCCCAGAGACAACCGAATTTGGACTAAATGTAAGGAAGTAAAACGAACTGATAAAGCATTGCTGGTACCGTCGAACAGCGCACTACCGTGGACGAGTGAAACTCGTCGCGACTGCAAAAATTTCGCCATGTGACAGCGTCATTGCTCCAAGCGAAAATAGCAGTCCATATGTTCAGGCAAACGGCCCAGACTAATCAACAACGAGAGAAGTGCTCCTCTCGTATGCAACGCAGAAGCTGCCGTTTTGGTATCTCACAGGTGTTTATCCTCCCAAACAGGCGGTGTCTCTTCTCATTGGAATTGGCAGCGGTAAGTAAGTACTCGAGTAATGACGAAACTGTCCATATTTTTGGATGCTTCCAGTCTCTTTCTCTTCCATCAATGTTCCTACACTTAAGCTCGCTACATGCTGGTGATCATTTGTCCAGCTGCTGATGATGATAAAGAGTGTGTCCATGCCATTTCGAGCTTCTAAGTAACGTTCGAAATCCTCCATGCAGACCGCGCCAAATCTGCAGTGGCTGTCAGGTGATCATCTAGACGCATTATGGCGGGCAAAACCGATGTTCAGAAATGTGCCAGACTTATGGCATTATGTGTGAAGCGTTTCACCTCGTTGCTTCCGCAAGCAGTAATTCCCAATCTCTCTTCATGTCCTTGGATTGTAGTAATTGGATTCAGCGGTTGTTTTAACCTTACGCCAATTAGATTAGGCCTTACGACGTCACACCAAGTTATGAACAGGGTTCATGTGATCTCCGTTAATGCCTGCTCCGTGTTATGAGATCCCCATGAGATTTGAGCCCCTGTAATCACCCCTGTTCAGAGGAGAGGTGACCATGCGCTGCCGCGTGATATCCATGTGAAAAACTGGGCTGCAGCTGTTGAACATGTGTTTACTTTTCACCCCCTCAAAATGCTGTGCACGAAATATAGGCCAGTAAGTTTAATAGTTATTGCCAAAAGGCAGGCAAGCCATAGTCTCGAGGATGGTGATTCTTTCTTTTCGGAGTGCGTGTGAAGTTAGTTATGCTGTTCGGATTGGTATGAGGCAATCCAAGCTCAACCATGATTTATTTGCGACCCAGATCTTTGGGTTAGATGTAAAAAGGCTTGGTCAAGCAGACAAGCAAGGTCAATGTAAATGCCAATGGTTGGGCTGTCGGGCGAGTAGTTGCACCACAATGTAGTAGTTGAGTAGACTGCACCACAATACTCTCGAGTCTTCCGGTACAGCATGATTATGCGGGCACAGCCTTACTGGGGCCTATTTGTAATGGAAGTATGCCGCCTTTTAGTGCTTTTCACTCATAGTTATATCGGACGCGTCCGGTCTGGTCAGAACTGCCAGTTTTCTCAGAATCATTCTGAACAGCTTATAATTTGTACGTGAAGTGGCTGCTTTGGCGGGAGAAATGCCATTGGACTCCCTGATCACCACTACGAAAACCATTATTTCCATGTGCTTGCCTTCCCCAATATGTTTTATGTTGTTATCAATACATCAGTTGGCAAAAGTACCTGCTCAATAAGTGGTGTGAGTTATTGAGGCGCTGTTCGGGGCATTATATACAAATATGAGGAAACTATCCTGCATATTCAACGAAACATACCACTACCGCTCTGATTCCTCCACTATGCGTTTAGTGGTGACTCTTTTGGAACAGCATTTTTGCTCTGGGAAACATCGCTAGAATGTTCAGTTAGATGCAAGGCTGTATATACACAGCAGATATATACCAGCGACGTGGCAGGTGGCTTAGTGGCGCACATATTGAAATTTACACCAATCCCCGTCTCTTAAATGCTTGTGCCGCCCGCTGTGCCACTCGCGAAGGCTGATTTATGCGGATGACATTCATACCGAACCCATACGCAAAGTAACATAAGTCCAATTCCGCGATCACGGTGGATGGAAACAGACTCCAGTGAAGAAAGTTGATAGTGAAACCGCTTTACAGCGTACCTTTCTTACTAGTCCATGTTGATAGCTCTTTTTAGCTCTAACCCTTGTCCTGCTAGCCCTTGATATGTTAGAATTTACAAGTTAAGAACCTGGTTTTCACAGAGCTGTGAACTGAATTAGACCATCCCAGTTTCGATGAACCCGGCTATTCGGTATCGTTCGATCGTTCGTCAACACGCATCCGTCGGCTGATGCTTTATTTTGAGGTTTGGGTTTCGGGCCAGGAAGAGGACATACGCTTCCTCTCCCTGGCAGCGCTCGCGAGACGACTGCCCGGTTACCGGGCGGCGCGGCCCCGCACAGAACACGATACATGTGGCACAGTTTCCGGGCTGGCCGTAGGGTTTGGGTCGCAGGGACGGTAAACTGAACAAAACATAAATCTACAGGGGAAACTCGACAGGGGACCGAGAAATGGAGATAAAACAGAAGCTCAGAGACAGGACAGCAAAGCCGACATTTCACAAAAAAGGAAACCGTGTAAAGGCAAATTTGTACGGAACACCGGCATTAAAAAGAAGATCGCTTAATTACATTGCGCCGATCCATTGGCTGTCTGCATTTACACAACAGGCATATACCAGTGACGTAACGCGTGGACTAGTGACTAGTTAAGAGTCAAGAGTGTGGAGAGGAGCCAAACTCACACGGGGCACCGAGTCACAGTTTTCATGCATGGCACGCCGTGAATTCTTCGACTTTCGAGATATGATCGGTGATCTCAGTAGCTTAGGTAGCTTAGTTAATGGTGATGCCCTTTTAAGGCTTAAAACTGCCTTGTTTCCGACTTGGGCCCTCGCGAACTTTGCAGACTATTTTGTGCAGACTATTTCAAGGGCACAGAGGCATGCATGGCTCCATAGTAACTTCACCCGAGTGTCGCCACCTCACTGGCCATGTAGTGTTCAGTGTCAGGGAAAATACGATCATTGAATTGTTCGTGTCTGGTGTACGTCATCACGATCTGTGGCATCAACGGACGCACGTTGGCTATGAACCAACTTAATGCGGTGAGTGCGAGTTTGAAACACGAATCACATTTTGTATTACATACTACAGGAGTTTGGGCAGCGGTATGAAAGATGACGGAAATAAGACTGGAAATCAAAGGGAGTGTTCCACATTCTTATGAATTTTTGAACTGAAATAGACATCTTGAAGACCTTTCGGTGCTGTTCACAATCCTGCTCCTTTTAATACCTAAGCCCGTCTAGTTCCATAGCTACAAGCTTGCCAAAATGGAGGTAGATATATCGGGGAGAGTGTTTTAAAGTCACTCTGGCATTCATGACGTCATAATAACGTCATTTAAACCCTGTCGTTCCATGAGCTATGCGGCGATTAAAGTCAAGAAAAATGTGATGGTCGAGACGTCCATATCTGGGGTTCGTGACCGCAATTCTAAGGTATAACGGTCGTTCATTGGCTCTCAATTAATGTTGTTCTAGGTACGATGACGTAATCAAACCATGACGCGTTGAGAAGCACATTTATTTAACAGAGAATTGTGCTGTCTAGAGCAGCCCTTTCCACTTCAAAAGTACACCAGTAGCTCTAATTGAGCTGGTTTCATCATATCCCACGCTTGCTTTGATATCTTTAAATGTGAAACATTCTCTTTAAACGATTTAAGAATGATGCCATAACCTAGGATGTGAATTTAAGCTTACAGCATAAAACCGCGGACAAATATACAAGAATGTCACGAGGAATGGCCAAAATACTAGCACGTAACGATACACGGGTTAAGCACACACGCCTTAACAAATATCCCCATTTCATCCCCCACCCCCCACCCCAGTTGGCAATTTGAAGTACCACGAGTGAGTGAATTCGTCCGCTTCATTGGCAGTTCTGACGCGGCTAGCCTGCCAGCGGCTCTGACGTCATACAGAGTTTCTATGACGCAACCAAACAATGGCGTATTGAGAGACGTATTCAATAAGAAGTGAAATTTTGTTGTCCAAAGCGATATTTTACACGTGCAAGATTGCTTCATACGACGACGATAACGGTATGATAACACATAATATAACGACGTGAGACCGACTGTACCGTGCATATACATGTACAATCTATAAAGGACCCATAATGTACACCATCAGCCACAACAACGCCAGAAATCGGTCAGGAAGCGAAAAGCGAGGCTTTTTTCTCGAAAATAAACTCGTAAGCACGCTGGCGCCTAGCCTGAGCAAGCTGGAGCCGTCAAATTGACGCATACGTCAAGTCCAGATCACGGTGACCCACATCCAACCGAAGTGTGTGCGCATTTCATAATGTTTTTATAGCAATTGTCCAAGATGTTCGTCATTGTAAATTTGTCCGTTTTCGCCGCCGCAAAATGACACGCTCATTCGCCGCCCCATCAACGATCACACAACTGACACTGACGGCCCTTTCACGGCTGACATTCAAGCATATCAACGAGCATTCGTCGGCCAGGGTCGTGGCTAAATGGGACCGCACCGGCTCGACTGAAACAATACCATATAATTGCGCTGGTGCTCACGTCCGTTTCCGCGTACAAGTGGTCACGATTCTTTAAGGTCTTCAATCTTGAGTTCTATTTGTTTCAACATAGAGTGACCGCTAAAGTGGCAAAACAACGTCCTTGTCTGAAAATGTGTTTGCTGGAATTCCTGATATTCTTAATGCGCTATACAACTTATAGCTCTATTAACACTGCAGTAGAGAAGTCATTTAAGGAAGTGAGAGGAAGAGAGTTCATGTTGATATGCGGTTTTGAACTGAAATAGCCATCTTGAAGATCTTTCGGTGCTATTAACAATCTTGCCCTGCTTGAGATCTAACCCCCTCTAATTTCTGAGTTATACGCCCGCGAAAGTGGGAAAGGCATATCGCGGAGACTATCTCGGTCACCTTGGCATTCATGACGTCATACCAACGTCATTAAATCCTGCCATTCCATAAGCAAGGTGGTGATCAAGGCTAGGAAAACTATTGTTGTCACGGCGTTCACATCTGGGCTCGTGGACGCGATTTCCAGCTACAACGTCCGTCAATTAGCTCGCATCATTGTTGTGCAAGGTACGATAACGTTTTCAAACTAAGACACATTAAGGATCATATCTACTAAGCAGAGAACTGTGCTGACTAAAGCAGTCTTTTACACTTAAAAATTGTACTAATAGTTGTAAGTGAGCTTGTTTCATGATATCTGATGCTTGCTTCAATATTTTCAAATGCGAAACACTCCCTTCAACTTCAGGCCTTCGGCAATCTTGAAAGATCACACTGAACGGGCACTATGCGCCTTGAAGCTAGCCCAGATGAAATTAGAACGCTAAAATAAAACCTCGGGCAACAACAGAAGCGAGCAACATCGAAGCAGAAAGACATTGATCATGGAAACTACGTAGACGTGCATCGGCAGCATCTGACACCTGTGGTCTGCCAGCCCCGATGCCAGACCCTGGCGTTCGTGCGCGGTTCGTGTCAGCGGCTCCAGTTCGGTCCGCTGACCAGTTCGTGCGCGGTTCGGGCCAGCGGCTCCAGTTCGGTCCGCTGGCCAGTTCGTGCGCGGTGTGCGGGTCCGAAACTGGGCCGCGTCTACTTCTGCAGCTCGCTGCTGCGTGAGTTGGCGTGTATCGCCGGCTACAGTCGGAGCCATGGTCCTAGCTGTTGGCACATCCACAGCCGCAACCACTGCTGCAGTCATTGCCATAGCCATGGGCCACGGCCACAGCTGTGGGTGGGGACAGACAATTTGTTGATGCTAAACGATCAGTCAAACAAATTTTGCATGACAGGAATTCAGTGATTGGAGTTGTTTATCCGAAACAACTCCGTAAGCGTTTTCATTAAATGCTAAAAAAATTAGCACGCTCAATCTTCAGAGTCGTTGTTTGTTTCTACAACCGTTCGAGGTTGCATCGAAATGTCATGAGGTGAACACGAACCGGTATGTTTGCAGGCCTGCAGCGGGTGTCCGACGCCGTCTGCCCCGCCCCGATGGACGTCCAAGCCTCTGCAGCCCGCTGTGGCAGCACGTCCCTCAAACACGCCAACGTCTTTACCACAGGGAGCGAGGTTCGCTGCACATTTGCTATGATCCAAGAAACTGCTGCGTATATGATGACCTGTGAACATGAGTGCAGGCTAGGCTCGAGTGACAAATTGGAAGTGATTCAGCTCGCCCCGCTGCATGAAGAGGTGACACCGTTGGCGCCCGCGTGCTGCCACCCCTGATGTGACGTTAGATCGTTACGTTACATCGTTTCCCAACAACTTTAAGTGGTTCTCAGTTTCACATTTGTAAGCCGTTCAACACTGACGGATCACCCGGACGCATTGCCCGTGCAGCGCTGCTCCACGCGCTCAGGCCTCGCTTAAATGTCATTTAGTTTGAGTTCGCGGCTGCGCCAGGAACCGCCGCCTTTAGTGTCCGTGTTGCACGCCTCCAACCACGTGGGAATCGGCTCCCGTCTCGATACTGCATCTGCGTCCTGCTCAGTTTTTTTTAGCCTTTGAGCTTTAGCGGCAATTGGCGCGGTCCCCTTTGTGTGGAGAGGCTCTTTTCATCGTTGCTCGTGCTTTGCGGCATGTTTTGATGGCTTGGGCCGCTTGGACTTTGTACGACTTATTTCTCTCACATATACGGAATATGTTTCCCTGCTTAATGCGAAAATACGCTCCTCTCTCGCGTGCGCTGCTACCGGCACCGGTATCGGACGGGTCTGAATTTCTGCCAGGGATCGTCATATGATCGCCTGTCATGGATCGCCACATGATCGTCTGTCATGGATCGTCACATGATCGTCTGTCATGGATAACCACATGATCGTCTGTCATGGATCGTCACATGATGGTCTGTAATGGAACGCCTAACCTGCACTGCCCTGGCCTCAGATTGTTTCTCCACAGACGAGCATCACTGGAGTGAAGTTGGCAGCCGAGCCATCGGACCTGTCCGTGACAGACGCGGACATCACTGGCACCGACAGCTCTGCGGCGCCAAGAAGCGTCATGTGCAGGTAGCTGTCAGGTCTGGGGCACAAACGTGAACAAATACACGACTGTGGCCGTGCATCTTGGGGACGCTACGACCACGCCTTGAAGACAGGCACATTTCAGATTCCTGCATATCTACCTAGAGAGACTGTTCCACATTTTAATGGAGGTTTAAACTGAAATAGTAATACTGAAGGTCATTCGGTGCAGTCCACGGCCCTGCCCTTCGTAAGACCTAAGCCCCTCTAGTCTCTGAGCTACACGCCCACGAAGAGGTGCAGACTATTTCAGAAGAGGGAGACTATTTCAAGGTCACCCATGACACCATGATAATGTCATACAAGTCCTGCCATTCCACCAGCCATGCGGTGATCAGGGCCAAGAAGAATATAATTGCCGAGTCGTGCATATATGGCGTTCATGAACACTATTTTCAGATGTAAAGGCCGTCAGAGGACTTTCAATCAATGTTGTGCAAGGCGCGATGAGGCATTCAAACAATAACATATTTACTAAATATTTGCTAAATAGAGAAATTGTGTTGTGTAGGACAGTCTTTTCCGCTCAAAAGTATGTCAGCACTTATGAGTGTGCTTATTTGATTACATCTGTTGCTTGCTTTGACACCTTCAAATGTGGAGCATTGCATTTAAAGGTAAGTTTCTTTGAACAAATATTCGTGACAGATGTTAAGACATAAGAAGTGCTTTCTACAATAGCTAGCGCTCTGGTGCTTTCAGCAGTGTGATTCTGCATTAGCATCTATGGTAATTGTAACGTCGAGTTCATGCGACGCATTTAAAACGTAGTCCACCTCAGTGCGCGGGTCATCACGGGACGGCGAAATATGACGTCAGCTATACCCTCCGCATGCTGAAGTAAATGCCTGTCCGTCACTGTCCGACTGCCATGTGCTGTGTCCGCTGAAACAAATTGTGACGACCGGAAAGCTCAGAGCCATAGTCGAGTTTCGACAACCTGAGAGTCAGAGCCATGACGGGACTTTGACCATCTGAGAGCCAGAGCCACAGCGAGATTTTGACAATTGGAGAGCCAGAGTCATAGTGGAACTTTGACAACACAGGCCAGGAGAGGGAACGTAATAGGCGGCAGAACACGAAGCTTAGTCTATCTCGAGTCCACACGGAGTGGAGCAGACGGGCATTCGGATATCGTTCCGCAGCTACATTTAATCATTGCTGCATTATCCCACTGCAATTGGGATTAGATGTCGTTTGGTGGTGACATTTAAAGGGCTTCAACAACATCTCAGTCACATATAGAATGATTCGGATGTGCCAAGGTAAGATGCATCTATTTCCTCTGCCATTCTGAGTGCACTTAAGGTTGCATTAGTGTTTTGAATGCTTGTGTTTCCTGCCAACCTCTTTGTGTTGTCGATTCGTGCTCAAGAATAGCCATGAATTTTAATGAGCACTACTGCACGTTGAAAAGTGCACAGTACAATATAACATAATCCAATAAAAAAAATGGTGAAATTTCAGAGATTTTGAAATTTGGACTTTCTTTCGTCAGCTTTGACAACGGGGGAGGATTCACGCTGCCTTCTGACGCGAAGAAGTCACCCTCGACACAGGCCCATGCAGAGGGCCGCTACGTTACCATCGACGATTTGTCAACCGACCGGGCCGACGTTACTGAAGTAAGTGTCCCCCCCCCCCACACACACAAAGACCACAGAGGCAGAAACAAGGTCAGGCTTAGGCAACGTTTTGGCAGAGAATGGCTAAAAAAAATGCATTTCCATGTATCGTGAAACACATCTGTAATCAATCGATGTGGACCATGGTCCAAGCGGGGCCTTCACAGTAACCACGCACGATTTACCGAAATCGCTTTCACAGACTTATCACTGGCGGCACACCGCACGCCAACATGGCCCAAACGGACTTAGAGGGCCATCTCGAATTCAGGGGCGCCTCACATTGCTCCGTCCAGACGGTCTTTGGTGCTGAAGCGCGCGAAAACTCCATCATACGATAAATAAATAAAGGGTGCCGGGAATTCGACGTTTGATGCAAACCAAACCCGAGGGAATATTTATTATTTGTCCGGTGGATTCCCCGTGTAACTAGCGGCGCGTGTCAGCAGCCCACCCGCCGGAGCTTTCCTGTCGACGTGCGGGAGCCGGTGTCGCCGTTTGACCTCGAGTGCCCACTGGTGGTCGAGCCGGGCCAGCAGTTTGTCTGCACCGTGAGGGTGTACCGCGGCTCTGGCATGAGCCTTACCCTGGATGGAGGTGACAGCAGTCCACCCGAGACCTGTCGACTACCTGGTGAGACGCCAGGCTTCAATGAGAAGTATGTGTCGGCAGATGCATTGGCATTGACATGGCTCGAAGGTTTGCAAAAATGAAAAAGCCATAAGCATGTGCAGTATATGCGTCTGAAACCACACATATATTTGCTACGCATTGTTCGTAAGATTATATAAGGTACTTCTTACTTTCAACTTCTTCATGATGAACAAGTATTTCGTTGTGTACCAGCCGCCATGGTTTCGCTGTTGATGACTATTTCAGATCCCTTGATGTTCTCCATCGGAACTCCGTCTCCTCTGGCGCTCAGCGCAGAGACTCAGCACTCAGACTTCACTTTCAGCATTATCTACGAGCCCGAACGGGATCACCGCAGCATGGCCGTCACAACATACGGGCTGGAGACATCGGTCAATAGTACGGCGTTCGACGAGTTTATGACCCTGACACCCGACGACACCGCCGCTGACGCTCCTCGGAAGGATGACATTCCAGCCTCCCTCGTCTTCATGCCCTGGGCTCCCGTGTCGTCACCAGCCTACTTGATGGGATTAGAAGCGTTTTCCTTGGGGCGGGGCCCGTTGCAAGTGCTCGTTCTTCGACCAGAAGGAGTCTCCGAGCGTGGGCCGTGCCAAGAGCGCCATTTATGGATGTTTCAGCATGCTGCATGCGAGAACAAGGTGAGCCTTTAACACCTTCTGAGTCAGACGGCACCTGAACTCCAGGCATGCACTCCGATTCCAGCGGTGTGTTTTGGACTTGGGTGGCGCCACAAATCTCGAGAAGGGGGCCGAAGTTTCCAAGGGGGCCCTGGACAAGATGGGGTCTCATCACAGGCGTCTCCTGAAATGTGGCACCGGAGGCACCGGAGACACATTAGGGGAGACACCGGAATCATTGCACTCCTTTGTCACATTGCTACACTATCGATATCCCTTGTGATTATACGTCGACGGTTTGAAAATCCAAACATGGACATTTCGATTAATACAGGGCTTTTCGATCCAGCAAAGGGCTTCGTCATCGCATAGCACAGCCTCCTGTTCCAGAAAAAGGCCTCCTGATGCATAAAGAGTCCGCTGATCTAGAACAGGGTTATTGCGATCAACAAAGGTGGCTTCCAAAACCAGAAAACTGTGTTATTATCCCAAAGCAGGATATCCTGATCCGGAGAAGCGGCTTTCTGATAAATCAAACGGACCTCCAGTTTCAAAGCAGGGGCTTTCTTATGTGTGTATGTTGGGCGTCTCCCAGAACAGGGGCCCCCTTATTCATACAGAGTGCCTCTCGAACCAGTATCGCAAAACAGGACCTCCTAATCCAGAGCATGGGCTGCCGAATCCACAAAGGGTCTTGCTTATTCTGAAAACAGGTTTCTTGATACAGAAAGGAAAAATGTCTTCTGAGCCCGGTTTAGTACCACCTATCTGAGTTATGGGTACCCTTTTGATCAGAATTTCCGTAATATATGTGAAGATGCGAAACCTTCAGCCTGGGAAAGAACTTCCAGAATTTTGCGGAGCTAGTAAACCTCATGCTTGTGCTCCAATGATAAGTATCAAGCACTATGCTTTCCCATTGGGTGTTCGTTGTTTATGGTTCTCGAGCTGAAATGCATGCTAAACCATCATGGTATCATGTCGTGCCATCCCAACCAACGAAAGACTACTTTTCACACCCGGCCATCTGGGATTTCGATGGCATTTTGTCTGTCGGGTTTCCTCTTGTTCTGAACACAGTTTTGAGAAAATCAGAGTAAACGGAGCAGCCGTTTCTGAAATACAGACGCTTTCTCATTTTTCATGTTCTGAAGAGACACTTTTTGAACAACCGCATCTAGGAATGTGTTTATCACATACCCAAAATTCAATAGCGAGGCAATATACCTCAAGCATGGATATATTTGATGTGCCAACACGTTCAAAATATATCATATATACCTTTATAAATCACAAGCCAAGCAATTCAAAACGGTTTTCAAAAGCAGGATTTCGGTGTCCTCCATGCACATTCACCCTTCAATTCAAGAAAACATTGTGGGTATTCTCTTAGCAACACACCCAGCGAGCGGCAAATCGGTCTTCCCGCTCGCAGTGATCGGCCGCTGTTTCCCCAACTGTCCCTGCCCCTGGCGTCGTGTATTTGACGTGGCCTGAGTCGGCGCGCAGATCGTGGGGGGGAGGGGGAGGGGGGCTGTTGCTGATACGTGGCCCGGTAGGGCTGAGATAACTAACGTTTGGATACCCTAATCGCACTACTTACAATATGTGTGACCATTCGGATCGAGTGTGCGTGGCAAAGATTGTGGAGCGATACTTCGGCCATGCACTCCATTCTAACCACTTGGCTGAGCGACACTGACGTGTCGTGCTCCCGTGGGGGTCAAGATGCTACAAGGGAATGCCCAAAATAAACTGTTTTTTTAGCGACCCCAATGATTGTTGTCAAAAAACATTTGCTCGAAATCGTAAAGTGAAATCAGTTGAGGACCATTCGCGTGCTGTCCTGGCACAAAGATCAGGCGTTAGTGAAAGTTTGATGAAAGCTACATGCCCACATCATGAATTAGATATTTTGGTGCGATATCATAAAGTCGGAACATTGTCACGACAGTGGAGACGTGTGCCGATCCGTTTAGCAAAGAGGAGAGAGAAACCACGTGATGAGTGCAATGAGTGCAACTGCATTCACCAAGAAACACGGTCTGCGCGGTGTCTTGAAAGTTGATGAAGCCCAGCGCGCGTGTTGCGGGAAACAAGCTACCACGGGGTTCCCTCAGTCTAGGCAGTTCGCAATGATGCCACCAGACTGCAACCAGCCATAGACCATCTCGTAACAAGCAACGCACGCTTGGTTTAAGGAGGGCGTCAGAAATCCTGTCGGCGCCCTGAATCTCGCCTCTTATCGGTAACAGCACCTCTTTACCAAGCGCAGGGCCAGGCCTGAAATCAATCATTTTGTGTAAATAGCCAACCGCGTAACGTTAACAATAACTAAGCATCACTATCCCGTCGAGTGGTGTACGGAGATAGTTAAGTATTGGCCATCCTATTTTAACCAGTAGAATTAAAGTAGACTGGTAGTTGGGTTACTTTGTTATTGGTCTAGAATCTCTGCAACGTGTTTTGTATTTATGAACCCTACACCAAATGCGGGCCTGCACGGGAGCGAGGGGGAATGCCCTGGGCGCGCCTTTCATTTTTCAGTTGCGGGAGGCGCGGGGAGGGGGAGGTGCTGTTGTTATTGGTCTACGTCGACCTCCCGGTCCTTCGTGATGGACCTAGATCTATTCAACCGGCCCTGGAATCACAATAATTCAGTAGTTTCTAAAGACGTAATCTTATTCGAATATTGCACATGCTTACATTCGTATCAAACTTGGTATTAAGCTTGATGCAGACACTGGGCATGATTTTCATATCACCTCATTCCACGTTTTGAATATTCTTGATTTAAGTACCATCAGAAGAGGTCGACTGAACCATTAAGTTCTTGAGCAGCAGATTTGCTGAGGCGTGCACCATTAAGAAAACTAGGGACTACTACATTTACAAGACAATGAGCGACAAACATCTGGGAGTGCATGAACCTTCGTGCAGCCGATCTTTCAAAGTGTTCAGAACACGCGCATAGACGGCCGCCGCGGAAATGCTCGTCTTAGTGCAAAAACATTGAAGACGACGGTAATTTCCAATGGGTGCTGACATTGCCTCACCGATCCGACGCACGGTCGCAGCATCACATCGAAGGCCGAGATTATCTGTGCATCTCCTGATCTGGTTCCGCATTCAGCAGGGTCCTCAACCTACTTTACATTCGAATGTCAAAAGCTGCAATATTCTTTTCGGCAGGTTGTACGTAGGCGTGTATCGCGGTGTGCTGAACGATATCCGTTGTGAACTCGCGTTATCTAGACAGTACATATGACATAAGCAGCGCATATCGCGGTCTCCTTAAACACCCAGACGCACCACCAGTGTTTGTTTTCACCACAAACGCTCCATAGTGTCGGTCGCGATGGACTGCCCCTCCCCTTCCCTCTGTGTGCCGCCTCGCGTCAGATGCCCGGCATTGAGGGAAGGGGGGGGGGGGGCAGGGGGATCGGAGAACGACGATTTACTGCTTCGCGCGGAAGGACCGATTTAGTGCTCGCTGGATGATTTGGTCGCGTTGCAAATTCCCGTTGCGCGTTTCTTGAAATGCAAGGTAAAAACAGAAGTAAAAAATAATGCATAGGTTCAAATATATGCTGGCATGTTTCTTATGAAAATATTTCAAAAAATTTAACGAAGAATTTATGCATGCATGTGTCATGTTTTGGAACATATCGCTGATTTAAAGCAACCATACGTATGATCTGCCGCCTGGTTGTTGAATTTTTGGTCTGTGATGCACGCTTACCATGATAAGGTCGTTTAAAAATCTCATTTTTCAAAACATAAAAATGATAAATAAAAAGTCTGCAACTTGAAAACCATTGTTTTGACTGCTCTGACTTTCTCAGGATCGTGTTCAGAGACAGAGAAAAACATGAAGACAAGATCCCGCCCCAAATCCCAGGGGTCGGGTGACATCGATTGGTTGAGTTGGCTTGGAATCGTCCTTGTGACCCCTACCAAATGACTTGTTTGGTATGTTCCTGCTGCATTTGCAGACCCACTCGCGCGTGCCATGTGCGTGGGTATTTCAGATATGTGGCCGTCTACCGAAGAGATCCAGTGTGTTCAGCGTGGTGGAGTCGATTGAAATCACAGTTAAAGAAGGTTACAACTACGTAAAAACAGAGCCACTGCAGGTGCAGGCTGGTGACGTGTTGGGATACCGTGTGAGCCACGTCACACTGGCGACAAGCCCACTGACAGATGGTAAGCTGTTATTGTATCCGACCTTTCGACATAACCTTGGGGCGATGTGACACGACGTGTGGATAGCTGGTGAAGTCTAATACTGTGTGATCACAAAAATGGAGACTGCGTGACTCGTGCTTGATTGGCATGTTTTGCTTTGTCGGTTATGTTTTCAACATTTCAACCTAACTTTGCCGTCTTGTCTCACCCTTATCGTTGATTCGTTCATAGGTCTTGCATACTGCGCTTATGTTATGACGCAGAGGTAACACCAGCTATCCACGTTAGGGTTGCGTTTCGCCGAGGGAGTCGATCTGTATGCGTTCTGTGTGGCTCTGCCCCCCCCCCCCCTCCCCATGCTGATTTGGATCCCACAACATTTTTGCTGAAATGTTATAAAAAATTATGCAGAAGTCTAAAGATCGCACAAAACATAACTTGCTGAGGTTCGTTTTATGGCTATGATTACCCTGTTACTGGCATAAAAGACTGTTTGAGTAAGAAGGGCAGCATTAAAATGAAACTGTCCTTTCACCAAAATGAAATGGACTAATTCCGTTTAAAACCCGGGTGGATGCTCTACAACTTCCATCGCCAAAACGTTCTCTTTGCAGAGCGTTTCATCCCGGAGGTAATTGCTATAAAAAAGTAGGTGAATGACGGACTTTTCAGCTGCAAAAGCATTCACTGTTGAATGACTGGTAAAGCAGTTGCACAATAGGAAGTGATGCTGAAAGAACATTCCCTATCGTTCGCCCTTCATCACACTTAAGTGCTTTGCAACAAAATGTAATGCAATATCTAATGCAATACAAGTAGATACTTAACAGGTTGTATATATATATATATATATATATATATATATATATATATATATATACAAAGTATGAGGTTGGAAGCTATTGTCACATCTATATCACTTGACGACGTTGTACCTTTTCGCACAATTTTTGTGTAGAGCCTCAAATAAGAACAACAAAGTCGGTAACGGAAGTGCAATAATGCTGACCTCGGTTTTTTCTTCTCCAGAAGCCGACCCGCTATGCTCGGACTGGGGCTCGTCCAGTGACCGGGCTGACCCTCTGCACACTGCCGGCCCCACGGGAAGCCGCGCCTTTCTGCGCGCCGACCTGGCCCAGGCGGTCCAGCTCACTGTCAACCACACCTATGACGTCATCGGGCGCTTCAGATTCGCCGCGGAGATCCGCCGCTCGGACCTGGACTCGGCCCAGCACCAGGAGCGCGTAGTGCACGTGCAGGTAGGCACCACGGACTGGAGGAAAGGCTGCATCTGAGGCACACACTAATGGATGGGCGAGTGCATGTAGGTCCCAGTTGAGGAGGTGATGCGTTTGGAAGCCCTGCTGCTTTGCTAGGCGGTATGGGCTAACAGACGCGATACAGTCAGGGCCGTGCCTGCCCCCTCGCTTCAATGCCCTGCTAGCGCGCCAACATCGACCCCACGCAGACAGCAACCACCACCGACCACGAATGGCCGACCCGAGGTCAGAAGGTCACTGGCCGCAGCACACCCAGTCGGTCCCTGGCATCCGACCTTACATCCCCTCTTCCCTCCTTTGATTGGAGGACGCTCAACCGTTAAGCAATAGCACGACATAGCATCAGAACGTCATATCCTGCAGTACGAAATCCACGCCGTTGCAAGTGGCTAAAGCAGAATACTCTACGGTACTATATGCGATACGATATCGATATTAGTGTTATGTGATAGGCGATACTTTCACCACCCCTTTACTGTGATTTCACGAGGGATCTGTCGCGAACAAGATTTTTGTGATGTTTGTAAAAGATGACACCATCGCAACTTCAGTGTATTGTTTCCCATCCTTCGTTGCAACATTGGTGCATGAATATGCATGCAAAAATTTGTGATTAGAAATACGCGTGTTACAGAAATATTCGTGAACACAACCAGAATCAATCAGATTTTACACAAAGCAAAGTTTTACGAAGCTGTGAAAGTATCGTATCGTTTGCGCATTACAGGTGCTTTGGTGAAAGCTTGCGTGCATTGGAGCTTGCGTGCATTGGCTGATGGCGTTTTTTACTTTCGTTATTTCAGGGGGCTGTGTATATCACATTGCATGGAATTTCTTGCTGCGTTTCTATGTGTTCTTGAATATTGCAACATGGACATAAATCTTATGCCTGAATTCTTCATGGTCCCTTTGCCAGGAGAAAAGTGAGCCGGTATATTTCAAACGTAACATTATTTCAACCTCACAGTCCAACATTTTGAGTTGTTGCGGAAATTTCCTTGAAAGAACAAAAATGGACACTCCGCTGTTTATGTACCTCTGGCATTTCCAAAAATTGTTACACTAAACGAAGCGACATGGCTTAGCGCAATATAAGTTCACAAAATAACAAGAACAAAACGATCAGCGCTACAGTTTCGAAGGCGAGACTGAACAGGACAGCACAATACGCACAGCAAACAGAAAGCAGAAGATATAACAGACGGCGAAACAAAGAACGAGGCAGACAGGATAGGACAGGCACGTCATAGATTAGCCGAATGATAGATCAAAAGGCAGGACACAGGACGGAACTGAGCATATGACAGACAAAAGAGCGCGAGAAAGGAGACATGAGGCAGTGCGAGCGAAAGAACAGAGCAAAATGAGACAAGTTCAAAGTTGTCCTATCTCGTTCCGTGCGGTACAAGACGGGGCAGGCCTGGATCGCTCGTTGGTAGGACAGAACAGAACTGGTCTGGTATGATCAAGTCCTCTGTTCGTTCACCTGTTCTGTTATGTCTTTAACTTCCTGCCCTTTGTTCTCTGCCCACTGCCCTGCCCTCCGTCCCACGTGGTCCTTTGGCCTTCTCTTTGCTCTCCATCCGCCCTTTCTCCGACCTGGCTGCTTCTCTGTTCCGTTCCATTCTCTACCTTACCCAGTCAACCCCTGCCCTGACCTACAGTACACAGCCCTCCGATCTGCTTTCTATCCCCCCCCCCCGCCCCCCCCCCCCCCATCCCCTCTGTCTCCTGCTCCGATCTTCTGCCCTGTACTGCCCTCTGTGCCGTCATCTGTCCTGTTCGCTGTGCTGCCCTCGCTACACTAATCGCTGTGTCCTCCCTGCCCGCTGTCCTGTCCTCTGTTCGGTGCCCTGTCTTACACTGTACTGTTTTGCGCTGTCCCGGATGCTGTGCCGTGCGGCCCTGCCCTTGATGTCCAAAAACTGGTCATGTTGCATGTTACATCCTATCACGTTGCTCGCCTGTGCTTGTGTATGGCTCCTTCAGGAGCAGCTGATCAAGTTATATATATATATATATATATATATATATATATTATTACAATTAAAAGGACCGCTCACTCAGCATTGACGAGCTGTTTATGCATCGTTGGAGTTTCCGGGTTTTTTACTTTGCGTTATCGTTTAGATCAAAGTTGGTTAGAGCAAAAATAGTTATATATTCGTCAATTATTGCATTCTTACGCTTCGAGATCTTGTCTCATCGTCGGAGAAGACTGTATGGCCCAAGAATTGTGCTTTGAGCTTAAAGGATAAAAATTGTGCGTTACTTTTGGAAAACATTTTTTCGTACGGTGCGGTTTGGTCTGGTGCCAAAACAGGTTTTCCAATCGGAATGCATGATTTTCATCCTTTAAAACCCGAAAGTGATCTCTTGTACCATTCAGTCTTCTCCGACAATGAGATAAGCTCTCGAAAACAATGCTAAGGCACGAATACCTTTCCACAATCGCATTTATAGTACTTACCACCCACCACGTAATAACTCAACGTTCATGCAGCAATCCGTTTGTCTGTTTATGGCTGGAGAAAGTTCGTTAATGAATATACGTTTCCAAATTTAAAGGCGTCTTCTGTCATTACAAACTGAATAATATCAGTGTTACCCGTCAGCTGTTGCCGTGTCAATGTTCTGTCATGTCCGTGTCACATGTCCTCCAGAGGTGCCCTGTCACGTAAGTGCATTGTCAGGCGTCGTGAGAGTGCCGTTGTGGTTACTCCTATGTTTACTACTGTGAGTTACTTATATATTCTACTCGTATGAAAATATATAGATATACATTCATGTGTGTGCCTATGTGTGTATACATATGCATGTATTTCAATGCGTCTATTTAGAAATGTCTCATAAATATTAAGATATTGTTTTTAAAATTTTATATTCTAATCCTTGAAATCTCAAGATGGGTTATTCGTTTCGCGTTCCAAAATCAAAGCACGCATTACAAAGTTGAATCTTAATGAAGATCTGGCAACGTCAGTGAATGTACTTGTTGTACTTGCAACGACGTCAGCACTTTCGATAGACAGTGTGTAAATCACGCGATGCACGGAATGTGATTATTTGAACTGCTGCCGCGGCCCTCGAAAATGACGCATTCAGTGCGATTTCACCTACCTATTTACGCTCAGCGGTAGCGAACATGTATGGTCAGGACCCGAACCGGCCATGCTCTAGTGAATGACGTCACTCATGCTGTGTCAACATGCAGCGCCAGAGCAAGGAAGACGTGCACGAGCAGGGCAGTCGGGGGGAGATCGTGGACTCCGCGTTCAACAGAATCGAGCTGCTCACCGGCGCTGAAAAAGCGCAGTGCAAGGGGGACGCACCAGAATCTCCCAAGGTATGTTATCGTCATGTTGAAGCGATCAATGGAAATGCATGTGAAATCATATCTGCCATAATTCTGAGTACTGCGGCGATTATTTTGTTTTAATTTGATGGCGTTGTCGCCAAACAAACGTGCATAGTTGCCGCGGAGAAGTTTGCGAAAGGGCTTCGGGAAATGAAAAAGGAAGCTGTTAAGTGTACCGTTGACATCCTTTGCGTTGGTGTTTCTTATGACTGTCGCTGATGTTTTGCTCACTGATATCCCTTTAAGCGGCCGATTTCCTGTCATCTCGAAAAGTACATTGCACGCATATCCTTACGTTAGATGAAGCCGAGTGCATCATCTAACATGTTCTTTGTCATAGACGTTTATATTGAGTGTGTCACGTGGGTTTCGCTACGTACGTGCGTTACTTTCCGCGCCCAAGCCAAGGCAATAGCTCAAGTAACTGCAATCCCCAGTCCTAACATTACTCAGGGATGAGTTGTTACTTGAGTAGAGCTTGTTTTATTAGCAACTTGATCCCCGCATTACCCTAGCATGACGTTGAATCAAGTCAGATCGAAATAGACTAAAGTCTCGACAACGCGATGTGTTTTAGCACGTTGTTTTATGTCGTGGGGAATCCTACAGTACTACTCATAATCATTAGCTGATATGAATTTGAACTTAAACAAGCGGACCCATACCGGTAGTTTTTTAAAACTGCAACAGGGCACCTGACGCAATATGCGGACGATTAAACTATTTAACCATTTCAGCGACCGGCTAGAAAGTTTTCACGTAAAGCGACTGCCTATTTTAGTGTACCAATGATTTTTATTTGGCAGGCGCATGGATTTAAATAATAAGGAGAAAATAAAAAAGGCCGAGAAGCTAGTCCGGACACCCTCTAACAGCTTTGATAAAAAATGTTCTATGGATAAATGATATCTGCCCAGATTTTGATAGAGGATTCATGATGGAGAACATCGTTAACCCACTTAGCACATTTTAGCTGCAGCAATCGATCGTCATCATGATTGATTGTGTCTCAGAGAACATACAACATAATTCCTCACTCACGCCTTCTGCTTGCGGGCATAACAATGTGTTAGTGTGCTGGCGTGCCTGGCTGCTGATGGTGATTTAGATTTAGGAGCAATAAGTCTCGAACGCGTAGATTTTACGTCTTGGGCCGAACCGTTTTCCTAACACCAATTATCCTTTCCTAATCAAAAATGTTGCAAGCTATTTTAATCACTCTAGAACAAGCTGATAATAACATATCTATACCTTGAACCTCCAAGCAATAAGCGAAATCTCTGATAAATTGCAGGGCAAAAAGGACAAGACAGCTGAAAAGAAGGTCAGCCAACATCATCTGGTTGATTTGTAGCAGCGCAACCTGCGACTGGGCCGGAAAATGACACTGAAATAACTCATAGGGTGCAGAGCCACAGCACCTGTCCAGACGCCAGGCCCGGTTCGAATGCAACAGCTTTGCAATGCCCGTTTTACCATTCGGCCAGTGCGGACACTGCGGTTATCCAACGCCCCAGGGGCATTTGCTAAGATGCCAAGAGTTTATCTCAATGTCATGCTGCGCTCATTTTGTGTCCAGCCAGTAACTAGATATCTTGGATCTATTTAATGATACCGTCATCAACTTTTCAGCTCCCTTGTACTAAATCCAGTAATCATCCTGTCTCAGTCAATACGTCTGCACCACTGATGACCATTGGGCACAGTGCCGGCGAGAGAGGCTGATTGTTCTGCACTATATGGTGAGTGTGCTACGCGATCGCCCGGCACGTAACGGTGCATGTAAATAATTATTAGTGTACATGGCTGCACTACCGTCCTCAACTGCGTTAATCAGCATTCTCGCGTCGTCATTACATCGCATCCCCGTGTAGAACATCTGCCGACCGCGGTACAAAGCTGCGCATCGTCGCCGGCCGAGACCGCCAGCATCAGGTGTTCTGAGAGTTGGCGGGTTCGCGCACGCCTGAGCCGGCGAAATGCGTGCCCATGAATCGTGTCACGCCGCACGTGGTCTTTCCCGGGTGGGGGAAGAGAATCAAGCGGCTTTACGGAGTGCGTATTTCTTGTGTGGACGTAGGTTTTTGTGTGCGGTCCTTATCTGAATGTTGCGTACTCATGCGGGGTGATTGGTGGATTTGCCTGCATTTTACAAGGTCGTTAAATGAAGTGATATGAAATTCCATGTGAATATGTGCTCTTGCCCATTTCTATTTCAATTCACAGAGCGAGACGATAACATTTGTACGAATTTCATTCCTAAAACATTGATTCGGTATTAATTTACAGTATGGTGGATGTAATACACGGTGTGTGAGCACAACATTTTCCTTTCCTTCGTGCGCAGTGCCGGAGCTGCTCGAAGTGGCCGCGGATCGTCCCCATTGCGCAAAATTTGCCAGGAAAAGAATCTGGGTGCACTTAGGACACGGCTAAACAATTGGGACACGGCTAAACAACGACCCGCTGTCTCTGATTTTGGGGCGCGAGGATGTTAGTCGGGAAAAATTCATTAAGCTTCGTTTGTCATTCATATACCAGGGCATACGCCAAGGTGACATGATCACTGTTTACCACATCTGGCACTCAGGAATTTAAATCGATCTAGACGGGTTCCTCTCGCCAGCCACGACGACTTCCACGAGGACCTCGCCTGCAAGCCAAACGAATCTCGATCAGTGACACGGGTCAGAAGGAGTGCCTTCCGCGTGAGGGTTGTCCACGAATGGAGCGCTCATTGCCGCAGTGTGCCTGCATCTGATAAACTAAGACGGCTCAAATTCAGATCAGACGCGCACTGGACACATGCGCGTCATGAGCGTCCTAGACGAATTGCAGCGCCCCAAAGACAGAGAAAATATGCCGTCGATTTCACTCATGTCGTCATACCATGTAGATGCAAGGCCTTTCGATGTTTGCTGCGACCTGGACGACGAAGATTATTCATTACGTCACGTGTAGTCTTTGCTGAACGCGCATAATTTTTTTCCGCGACTTCATTAAGGCCAGATAGAAACAGCGCAATGCATAGACATGTGACGTGTCAATCTGCGTGCCCAAGACCGAACGCGAATGACAAAGAGCTGTGCTATACGTTACGAATAGCGCAATTTGCAATTGCTATGATAAGGTACACGCATGGCACCCGCAAGCGAAATCTTTGCGTGCACAATTATTGTCACGGCAGTTGCGAGGACTTAAACAGAAAAAGTGCTGCACTGCTAACACGCCCGCCAATGACTATATATGACGTTACGTAGAATAGAGCATTCTTGATGCGCTGTGAATACAGCCAATGATGATGGAATGTGAATTCGTCTAATGAAATACATGCAAAATACATCATTCCAGACCGGCTTTAATGTAGGTTGAATAACTCAGAAGCTTAACGTGAACGGGACCGGCAGGTCCAGCGGTCTTCTAAATCCCGCCCTCGACAAGGTGCAAGGTAAGGATGTCTAGCATTCAGATTTCAGGGCGATTTTAAAAGGCTTAGCATGATTTGAAGCCGTACCTGAGCGAAAACGTTACGCTATCTACCCCCCCCCCCCTTCTTTGTTTTCTTCTCGGCAATGCCCCATCAAATCTCAACCTCTCCAACCACGGTAGTCGATGCGTATTCTGTGACCCCGACAGAGATATAAAGGCATCCTCATGGACGCAGGAGCCCTGACCAATGTAATTCGTGGGGGCTGGGTTTAAGCCTGCTTGGGAAATGGACCCTCAGTCCTTCAAAATTTGAAACTGGAGCAAGCCGGTGGGGATTCTGTCGCGTGCCACGATCTTGAGTTTCCACCACAGAGTTGTAGTTTGGCAAAACAGGGCTGGGAGCTGAGTGAAAATTTAGCCCTAGTTATGCAAAAAACTGAGTTCTCCTCGGATTTGACTCATATCTCATCGTGATGGAGTTGAGCCTCCCCCCCCCCCCCCCGCCATCCCCGAAAAAGCCGATTAGGAAAGTACAGTCAAAATCGTATACGTTAACGTTTTCTTTTTTAATACGTTTAAATGTGTTCAATAGGTTTTTAAACACGTGTTTTTGTTCTGTCTCGGCGAAGGATTTGTCGTTAGGCGCCATTATCATTTTGTTTGGCGTTGATCGTCGAAACCAGGTTTCAGTTTTCTCGAAAGGCGGTGTTACGTGGTTTCGAGAGTAAACAGAGTAAGTTGATGCGTGCGACAATTGAAGGCTGTCATGGAAACTCGCGGCTGGTAGCCGTAAGGCAGGATGCAAGATGCAACGCAGCAATCGCGTTAGACAAGTTCCACATGAGTAGTGTTGTTTTGGTGATCATCGGCTGATGCCTATCGTTAGGTTTTCGTTACTGTCCATCGAAAATTAACGTTCAAGTGATGGTTTGCGCATTCCAAAGCCTGTCTCAGGCGTAGACAGCTAAAAGCATGGGCACTTTTTGAGGCACTGGTATTCAAAAGGGTTGCTTTCATTTTCCCATAAGACGTCGCTATAAAACAATGCAGCCTGCTGCAGCTTGAAGGAATTGAAACATCACTGAATAATGCCAAAGCACTCAGACGTTATTACAGACCTAGATCAGTGTCAATAAGATACATTAATCGCGTAATCAAAAACATGCAACATGGATGAAAACAGATAGTATAAAGACGTGAGTAGCTCAGTCAGCTGCACCCAACAGAAAAAGTTGCATTTTTCGAATCATGTGTTTCTTTTACCAGGTTATCATCACAGCGGAAGCAAAAACTTTCACTCAAGTTGATTGAATTTTGTGATCTTATTTTTGATGTCCTGCTGGCACTCAGAATCCACAAAGTTGGATGGCCAAACTCACTGTTGGGAGTAAGACTGAGCATTGGGAGCGGGCAGCGTCCCACCCAAAAAATGCAAATCGTCACCTATGGTTAAGACACTACGATTGCTAGGACTACATTTTTGCCACTTACTTGTGTTAACATGAATACGACAGCTTTTTCTCTCGTCGTGCTTGCTCGATTCTGCCTCACTTTAGCGTCTTTCACTTCCTCGTTATTTTTCCAGACCTTGTAGAGGTCAGGCGTTCGACTTCGAGCAAACAAACCGTTTGGGTGGCGTGGCAGGTGGTTTGTTCCCTTTCTGGGTGCGTAAAAGTTTGAGGATGCAAGTTACCCACATTTTTTGTATTTTGCTATCCTTACGGCACTTCTTCAATAAAAATAGATCGTAAAACTGTGTGATCATAGTTTCGAACGAGGCGAATGGGTTTGTGCGCCGCGAACGCCTTTTTCTGGGGCGAAAAAGGCCGCT
This sequence comes from Pollicipes pollicipes, assembly GCF_011947565.3. Lineage (NCBI taxonomy): Eukaryota > Metazoa > Arthropoda > Thecostraca > Pollicipedomorpha > Pollicipedidae > Pollicipes > Pollicipes pollicipes. The sequence continues at coordinate 27,050,468 of NW_023596225.1, read as the reverse complement.
AGATGGACACCAGCCATTGAAAACGTGATTGCTGCTCCATTGATATGGACATGGATGTGTCAAAATCTGCTCTTAGTCACTTCACCATGGTGATAATCTAAAATGGAATGCATGGTGCAGCACATTAATGAAACTTGAAGGAGGTGTAACATCTGATATGAATGAGGCCTGTTATGTTAATATAAAACATGACAATAGCTAAAACACTTATAAATGGATTGGGATTTGAAAGCCTCTGTATATTAAAATATCACAGATGTCAAAGTTATGTTATTCCTTGCAGTCTGCTCTCATGAGCTGTGTAAGGTCATTCTTGATTATTACCCAGCAGGACTTGTTCTAATGAAGTGCATATTGCATGCATCACATAGTACTCCTATTTAAGGTTGTAATTAGTAAATTCTAGTCAGTAATAAAACATTTGTGCAAGATAATTTAATGCTGTGTCAATGCTCCTGATTTCTAGGTACATGTGGTTTTCTTGTCTGTGGTTTCTGCTTGCTCATAGTTTTCAGGTTTTGGATGTATGGCATGCTTTGGTGTATATCAAGCAGTACTATATGATAAGTTATCTTCTGGACAACATTTACAACCCAAATTGAACCAATGCTACTACTTCTGCCATCCATAAGTGGTGTTTTACTACTTTTGATACCAGTGGAGGCTGTTGCAATAAAAATCAGCATGAGTAGCTTTTTCTCTGTCACCCATGAATAGGTTACTGGGAGGATCTCTTCTACTATCCCAGCAAAGCACAGGACATTGATCTGTGAATCAGGGTCATTTTTAACAAGATCCCATTGGGCCAGGGCTGGGACAAGAATTTGTATTTGGGTTGAGTTTTGGAAATTCTGGGCAGGAGTTCATTCCATGCTTCTGGTATAAAAAATTAGCAGTCAGTTTCTGAAGGTGAGCCTGGTGAAAGAATATAGCATTATATGTGTCTTGTCATTGAAGGGGCCTTAAGTTTGAACAGGTCCCTTAGCACAGCAAGCAGTATAGGCATTGTGTATTTATTTGTGAGCACACAAAATAATTTTATGCTCAATCACCTTAAAGTTTAGTAGATGTTCTAAAATAACACCCCAAACTTTAGTACTATGTTAGTTCTGGCAAGGTGATTCTGCTGCATTAAAAATGTGGTCAAAATTTTGTTAATAGCCTATGCTCTTGATATTGAGGCTCCCGATTTAATCCATGATGGGTGGGTGCACGTGTCTGGGTGTGTGTGTGTCTCCAAATTGTGTCACGCCATTTTCACAAGCGCCAATGGCGTTGCAGCATGGCGACGGCGACGGGCACGGTACTGCGCCGGTGCGGCCGGGTGGCAGTGGCACGGCTGAGCACCACGCCGGCCGCGCTGAGCGGCGGTGGCCTGCCCACCGTCATGGAGCGGCACGGCAACCGCCAGGTGATCGGCTACGGCTACAACGGCGAGCCCAACTACATGGACCGCGTCGACTACCCGATCCCGGCCGTCCGCTTCAAGGAGGAAACGCCACAGATCAAGGTGCGAAATGTGCGGGACCTCCATCGCAAGGCAGATAGTCCGCATTTGCAGCTCATGTTTGTAAGGTTGGTGCAGGCAGTTGCCCGGGTAAGGTGATAAAAAATGAATTGAAATTTAAATGAGGTGTGATAACTAAGCTTTTATGGCAGCAAATGGAATAATCAAGTCATAAATACCAGCACTCACCTACTAAGTGTCACAGCTGTGATAATTTCACCACTGTCAGTTGGATGAGTGTTCCACATTTGAAGATATTGAAGTAAGCATCAGATATAATGAAATTAATTCACTTATAGTGATTGGCATACTTCATAATAGAAATGACTTCTCCAAACAACACAATTTTGCAATTAAGTAATTATTTTCAAGATGTCACTGTTTGCATCATAGAACATTTGCATCCTGTTGAGGTACTACCAAACTAAACCTGCAAAGCTGCCTTCCTGGCACTCCTTGAAGTACTCCAGTTTCCCAAGAGGTGGCCATGACGCTGTGCTGGTGATAAGCTTGCCTGTCAAACCAAATATTGTTGTGTGCTCGTGCTTTGGCCCTTTCTTGTGGTGTTCTTGCATGTTGATCGTGAGTTTAAGTCACATAATTTTATTCACATGCTCAGGATATTGCACCATTCTCAACTTATTTGATCACAAGTCTTATTCCCGTAATAACAATGCATTAAGTCCAACTTCCTTTATTGTGCAACACTAAACGTGATTTGTTTGAATCTTGCACAGCCCGCACAGCATCGATTGAGAGCCAGTTCACGTCTGTCATATCTGGTAATCGTTGTGAACGCCAGATGTGAATGACACGACGATTATATTCCTATTGGCCTTAAGTGTCACATGGCCAAGGGGTGACAGGATTTCAGTTATGCTTCTAAGGCGTTATGCATGCCTGAATGGCCTTGAAATAGTCTGCGCGATAAAGTCTGCACATCTTGGCGGGTGTGTAGCTCAGAAATTAGATGGTTTTAGGTCTTGATAAGGGCAGGGCTGTGAACTGTACCAAATGGCCTTTAAGACAATTGGCTCAGTTCAAACCTCCGTACAAATTTGCAGCACTCTTTGAAAAATGTATTGTACACTTGCTCTGTAAATCGTGTTTCATTAAAGACGGCGAATAAAATTGATGTCTTGATATAGGGTGGAACCATTAATGCGTAAAAAATAATAATGAAATGCTTACCGGAGAAGGCAGCACAGTTGCACGCTAGCACCAAGCTAGAGCAGCAGCATCCGAGCGTCAACGTGTGTACGGGCAGGCTCTGCGTGAGAAGGAGAAGGGCGACTGGAAGAAGCTGACGCCGGAGGAGGTGCAGGAGCTGTACCGCGCCACGTTCTGCCAGTCTTTCGCCGAGATGCAGGCGCCGACCGGCGAGTGGAAGCTGGCCTTGGGCGGCACGCTCATCGCCTGCTCGATGGCCATCTGGGTCTACCTCTGGATGAAGGTGTACGGTGAGTCGGCGGAGGCGGTGCGGGAGCTGAGCCGGGATATTTGGAGAGAAGGATCGACTTGAGATGTCGTTCTGAAGGAAAAAATGGAAGCCAGACATTTGTGATGGCCCTTTGGGAAATAGACGTCATGTGTAGGCTGTCAGAATGGAACTCCTTCGGACTTGCCATGGTAAGTGCAACCGTGGGTGCTATCCATAAATCACGCAACGCGTGGAGAATAGGAGAGGGATTTTGATGAGGTGTAACTAGAGCGCAACAGGGACGGGGTTGGACAACGCAGCGTTATGCTCAGATATGCGTTGGAATTATGTTGAAACGTTGAATTGCTTGAACAATTTCCAGCCTCAGATGTGAACAATTATAATGCCTAGTGCAGATGTGAGGCGAAATGGTTATATTTTACTTGCACCTTGACTTCCGAACTCGCCAGTGGCAAAGGCGACCCGCGTGCACCTCAAGACAAGTGTAGCAAGAACATCAGTGTTATTTAATAAGACACTTAGAAATAACCAGTCCACTTCATGTCCGCACTAAACGTTACACTTTAAAAATTCCATGTAAGCTACGGAGGGAAAAGCAATGCGTCACGAGAGAAGTTCAGCAAAAACAATGCGTCACGAGAGAAGTTCATCGAACATCATCAAAAATGCATGATATGGAACAGCTGCCTATTGCTGTAAGATGAAATATAAATCGTTATGAATATCCATGGTTGCTGTTGGCTCATTTGGTAATATCATAACACTACCTTGCCTGCATGGATTTCCGAACGGTTTCATTCGAGTCGGTTGTTGCATGTGAACCACTACAACAGCAGCACTCACTTTGTTAGCGTCACGAGAGCACCGTTGAAGTGAAGGGGACTCCGCTGGCTGGGCGTGAGTGTGGCCCGTCCGTCCACAGTGTACGACACCATGCCGGACACCATCACCAACCCGGAGAAGGTGGAGGCGCAGGTGCAGCGCATGATCGACCTGCGCATCAACCCGGTCGAGGGCGTCAGCTCCAACTGGGACTACGAGAAGAGCCAGTGGAAGAACTAGCTGGCGCCGCTGCCGGCGTGGGGTGGGATTGGCTGTGACCGGAAGCGGAGGGTGGCGGGCGAGGCGAGTTTCTGGCGCGGCTGTGTCGGCTGTAGTGGGTCTGTAAGGCCCGGTGTAGGTGTCGCGGTCGCGGGCCGCCGTGGCCAGGCGACGAGGCGGAGCTGATCGCTTTGTAACCTTTTATATGTGTGGGCTGTGGCGCTGTGAAGCATTGTGGTTGGGGCCGGATGGGGCAGGAAAGCCGCCCGTGTACTTAAAATTATGCAAATAAACTTCCCAACATGATTGGGCCATGATTCGTACTCGGCTACGGTTGGTGTGTGTTGGCTGAACCAGGCTACTGTAGATGTCCTTGCTTTGGGTCACACCACATAGCAGCGTCACTTGTCAAGAGGACTGCATGCTCCACTCAGTGAGTCACAGGTTAACGTCAGCCTGGTGACTCTTGTTGCAAATGGTGGAGTCGATCGAAACTGGCGCCATGCCAGGACCATGGTGTTTGTGGGACCGTCCAGTCCTCGCATGCAGGCGCAGCGGAACCGTTGAAGCCATACGTGCTCTCGATATATTTGCGCATGTCTTGGAACCCACAAGTATGGAAGTCAATTAACGTATGGACGTTAATTAGCAGCGTGTGCTTCCGTTTCATTCCGTTTCCAGGCTACTTTTGGAGCAAAGCCATCCAAGCTGTTCGCGGGTTGGTGTTTGCTTGCGACCAAACACGACAATGGGGCATTGTAAAAACGTAAGCGACCTAGCTCCTAGGATACTGCATGTGCCCAACACGCACCAACCGTTGTGTCGGCGGCTTTGTGGGTGTCAACCCGCTTCCGCCGCCTCTGGATGGTCGTGGTGTCTAGCGTCAGCCGGCGTTGTCATGGCAACTCCCACTGGTTGGCTGGCGAACACGGGTGGAGGTGATGCGATATGATCAAGGATCTGTATCACGACCTGCGCGGCTGCGGCAGTCCAGCGTTCCTGGAAAAATGCTGGTGATGGCCTTTTCCCCACAGACACTCCAACAGTTTCGATACGCCAAGTTTTTCAGCACTCTCCAGCGGTGTTCACAATTCCCAGCACATGTTAATAAATTTTTAATGATGAGATTCCACGATATATCTTATCCAAAATGTGCATACACCTGTGCCACTAGCGCCGGCTGCTCCTCGGGTGAGACCGCCTTATTTTTGTGTCTGATGAAGACAAAACCAAAGACGTCGGGCTTAGAAGAATTTGATCACTGCATGGACTGAAATTTCCTCCAAAATAACGGGTCTGAGGTTGCAAGAAAATCAACGCATTTAATATGCATATGTTAGAATACTGTGAAAGCTCATTCACCCTCCCCCCCACACACACACACGCACACACATACTCCACACACGTTAAACCAGTGCCTGTAGCGTTTGCGAATGTTTGGCCGCCAAAGCCAAGCCTTACGCGATCTGAAACGAAAAATATTTTAGCCAAGCCAAACTTGATCAAGCGAAGAGCCGGAACGACTCACCCCCACCGAACGCAGCATAACACAATAGTTCGATGGAATGGTATAGTGGTGTAGGTGGCCTTGCGGACAGAGACGAGGTATTAGTGACACGGATGGAATGAGACAGAACGGCATGAGACGACGTATCAGTAACCTAGATGGGAGAATTCGGCTATCGTCGAGGTCTGGTGCATTATTGTGCACACAACGTTTCAGCTAGTTAATCCTCCATCCGTCGTTAGGCCTTTACATGACATTAAATTTAAACACCTCATTGATAGCTGAAATTCGAATTAAGTTATCACCTGGTCTCGGTGCGAATTATCGGGCCCACTTCAACACCCGAGCGCCGTCCGGCAAATTCGAATCGCGCGCGTGCAGAAATCCTTTCCCATAGGAGTATCATTCGTTCAGGTTGCAATTTTGTTCGAATCCGTGGTATTGAGGCTGCTTGAAACACGCTCATCCAAGTGGTGAGGCAGCAGTGTCAGGCAAGAGTGTTTGGCATATATTGTGGCAAAGTGGCTAAGGCGCTTGATTCTGGACCTGTGGGTTTGGGATCTGGTCCATGCCACGCCGTAACCACATCCCACATGACACCCCAATAAAGGCGTCCGTCTCGAAATGGCCCTGGAAGTCGGTATGATATAAAGCCCCAATCATTACTATTATTACAAATTTTTGTTCTGGCAGTGTCCACCCTGTCACAACATGCCTTTATCGAAGCAATAGCAGAAGTCTACTACGTATGGCAATAGAAGACTTCTGCTATTGTTTCGATAAAGGCATGTTGCCGAAATATCAAGCTAACTGTATCTCCAATCTGCTGATTTTTCCGAGGAATAATGCTAATACTACTGTCTAAGGCCTCAGACATGATGAACCAAATTCACTTACAACCATTGGTACACTTTTTAAGTTGACAAGACTGCTCTAGACAGCGCAATGCTCTGTTTAGTAAATATGCTCCTCAATGTGTCATGGTGTGATCACGTCATCGTACCTTGCACAGCATTGGTTAAGAGCCAGTTGGCGGCTGTTATATCTGGAAATCGCGCCCACGAGCACCAGATGTGAATGCCTCGACAATTGCATTTTTGGCATTGATCGACGCATGGCTTATGGAATGGCAGGATTTGAATGACGTCATTATAACACCATGAATACCAAAAAGACTTTAAAGTACCATACCCGATATCCGTTCCCAATTTTCGCGGGCGTATAGCTCAGAAAGGCTTGGGGCTTTAGGATAGGGCTCAGTGCCTAGGTCTTGAAAAGGGCAGGATTGTGAACAGTACGGACTGGTCTTCGAGACAGCCTTTCAGTTCAAAACCCCATCTGGATGTGGAACACCCCCTTTAATACGACATCAAGTCGGTTTCGCCGATGAAAACACACTTCGGCAATGGTTCATCGAGCGATTATCCGTCTCAGTCTAAATTCGAACTACCTTCGGCCGCCCATGTCAACAATATAGTTAACTGTTGAAGACTGGGTGGTGTTTGTCTTCAGCCGTGTCGGCTTCACAACCCAAATTTTCTGCCGGGGGTTGCCCAGATTCGAATGGCGGGGTGTTCTGATTTTGCGGGTTCCGGGCTTTACAACTGAGCCAACCAGAAGGGCAACCTGTCCGTGTTCGAACTTGCTGTTTGTTATTCACCTCCTGGATATCTAGAGGTTTTTCCGCAGATGTGGTAACCGTATCGGGCCCATGTTGATGCCTGGCTTACTCATGAGGTTGTTAGTCAATGACCTTTGTGCTGCCTGCTTGAGCTTTCTGCCAGTGTTGCCAGTAATGCCGCATGTCAGTGTTGCTCTCTGCCGATGATGGCTGTTGTCTCATGTCTCTCTATTGTCTATCTCTCCCCGAGGTGGTCTGTCATCGCCCTCCGGCCATATATGCTACACCGGACTCCAGAGTCCCACCCTGAATGTTGCCTTCCTGTGCGCCTCCAGTCTGACCGACGGAGGGCGGCATGCTTCTCCTTTGTAGTACCTGCCACAATCGCATGGTAAGCTTCACGTGACACTCCTCGCATGCTCCTCAGATGTCAGTGGTCCATTTTTGGTAAGTGTTCTCCAGAGCGTTGAGCTGCTTCTGAAGACTGTCCTGGTGTTGTCAGGATAATCTTATGCACCGTGAGGGCAAGGCCGACTATTGTTCACAGACGTGCAGGTTGAGAGAACCGACAGCAGGCCCAGGACGTTGATGTGCCGGAAACCAACAACAACCGGTCATCACCTGAGCTTCCAGTCACGCTACCCGGACACTGTCAAGACAGGCATTGGGAAATGTCATCAGCATCGCGCAAATACCAACAGAGATACTGATGCAACTAAGAAAATATATTAACGTAACAGAGACAAAACGCAGCAGCGAATACCCAAGAGACTTACATCAGGAGCCCAAAGAGCATGCTGGCCAAGCAGAGGAGCCAAAGTAAAACCCAACAGCAGTGGGGCGATGCAAGGGTTTAGATCTTACAACAATATCATACAACCATGCTGGTCAGAGAAGATCAGGAGAATTTGCAGGCGATGCACAGAGCAGTCTTAATTAGCAGCTCCGCGCTGCAGACAACACTTACCAAATTATATGTCATGAAAGCACTGCTGACTGCAGCCCAGTCGTAACGCGTGAACTCGTGAGCTTACGCATGATGTTGAGGCCTGGGCCCTGCCACGTGCGTCGCCGCGCACTAGTAATTGTATCGTCGCCTATATGTGCTCTTGTGCCGCATGAACGGTTCACGACTGGCGATTATGACAATTGTGACAGGCTTTGAACAGCGGGTAGTTTGAGCCGCACAGCTTTTTCACCTATCGCGGTCGTGTAAACTCATGGAAACACCAAACACCTCGTTTAGCAAGAACGGTAGGCCTCACAGCATTCCCTTCGACAATCGGGACTGTGACGACGATGGCGATGAAGTCCCCGAAGATATCTGGAAGGGGGTCCGAAATAAACCATAGCGCAGGGACCACAACACCCGATCGGTGAACCCCACAGACGGGGTGGCGTGCACCCGAGAAACCAGGCCCTCGTGGGAGACCAGCGCCGGATTTGTGTTCAGCTGCTCGCGGCAGCTGGAAAGCCATGGCCATGAGGCAGTGCCTGCCTGTTACGCTCTGTGAGTCACGGGGAAGTTCAGGCGGTGCATTCTGCAGTGCTGGGAGCTGCACGTAGTCATAATCAAATGACTGGCCCGGGTCGTGGTGTTCACCAAGTTCTCATGAGACATCTGTATAACGTACCGCGTGATATGTAACAGTACAATATGCACCATGTAAACTTGTGGCGAAAGAATCTGCACCAGCACGCTTTCAGTGTTGGAAACAAAGCCACTAGTGATGGGGTTTAGCAGCAGGCAGCGCCTCCTTCAACTAACGGAGTCATAATGGCAGGCGACGAGCATCCCCGAAGGCTGTCAATTCTTGGTGCCGCTATATCTTATCATATACTGCTATATTTATACGCACTGCGTGTTAGCTTGACCGTGTTCGACGACCCGCGTTGGTAGACCACCTGACCTGAGTTCAGGCCGCTGGGAGGTGGCCTCGCCGGCGCCCATCCGGCCGTCGGCGCTGCCAGGGGGCCCCCCGAGTTCGTGCCGCTGGGAGGTGGCCTCGCCGGCGCTGCCGGGGAGCCCCCGAGTTCGGGCCACGTCAGCTCGGGCCTTGGGGCGAGTGGCTGGAAAGCCCGCGGCCTCCGGGCGCGGGCTGCGATTCCGGAGGGCCACGCCTGCCGCGCTCACCTATATGAGCCGCGCCGGCTGCCGGAGCCGCAGTTCAGGTCGACGCAGCTGTGGAGATGGCGCCGGTCGGCTGTGCGCTGACGCTGGCCCTGCTGGCTTGCTGCTGCTGCGCGACACTGGCGGATCTGGCGCCACCGGAGGGGCACCGTTCCGCGACGCCCAGCCGGTCGATCCGGAGCTCATCCAACCGGAACCGCAGATCGGAGGAGCAGCTGGAGTGCGTTCTGGACGACCCTGACGCGCTCTCCCACTGCGTGAAGGCGCTGTTGCTGGACAAGCGGGCCGAGGTAGCGCGCGAGGCCGACCCGCTGACCCTGCCGAACAAGGAGGGTGACCTGAGCTTCTGGGACGGCACGCTGACCGGCCTGTCGTGCTACGAGATCGATCACCTAGCGCTGACGTTCCCAGCCGAGCAGCAGATCGCCGTTGACGCCCGGATCTCCTGGCCAAACCTCGCTGTCGTTACTTCGGCGCGCCTCAAAAAATGTATTAAGGTTCTTTTCAATATTTGCGCCTCTGTGTCGGCACGGCCGACGGCGCGGATCCCGCAGACGTTCGGCACACTGAAGACGACACTGACGGTACGCGGTCACCAGAACGGCACGTTCACCGTCACGCCATCTGGCACCGTCGTTGACGTATCTTTCTCCCTTCCTGACGTCACAGCCAACATCAGGTCACCCGTCGGCAGGTTCTTCAACCGCATCTTCGGCGACCCGGCCAGCCCAGTCGTGAGGTATCATGCCATCAAATACTGGGTCCAGAACAAGAAAGACCTGACGCAAGACGCCGCCGAAGAGCTGGACAAGGCCATCGTCAAGAATCTAGCCCTATCGCTGCAAGAGCTGCTGCAGGGCGGCGCGTCCCAGGACGGCTCGCGAGTCAGGTCAACCCCGAAACCCTACAGCGTGCGGTCTGGCACGTGTCGGGGCAGCTCCAGCGGCTAGAGGTGGTCGTCCAGCAGCGGCGAGATGCGATCCTCCAACGGCGACGGAAGACGGGTGAGCGTGCGGGGCGAGCGCGGCCCGAGCACCTGCAATAGTCTGTCAAAATACATGTTTTCGGGTGTATAATAATGTGTGTGGCTCCTGCTCGTTCCAGGTTCATATTTTGATCTGAGTTGATGACACTCGTGGACAAGGAGCATGGATTCGCGGAGGTATAAGCCACCATTTGACTGATGACATGAATAAATTTTGAAACGCACTCGGCAGTGATAGTGTTGCTAGCTATCACAAGGCTCACTGCTGCCGTAGTGCGACTAATTTGAGCATGGATGGATGCCAGCATCACGATGGCTCTACTACTACTAACTACTACTACGCCAGCTTTGTAATGGTCAAAAGTATGACTTCTGATTATTGTTCGCGTTTTGCCACGCCAATCGCGATGCGTTTCAGCTTGCAGATTAGATATGTTTACATATCCACTGTGTGAGTCCGGCGGCTTCTACACAGATATCAGTCCTACGCTGGCTGGACTAAATTGTAAGGCATTATGCGAATGAAAATGCGTAAAATAACCTTCAGATCGCCAAAACACTTACTTTTGAACATTTTCTCTCTGTTGGGCGTATCAAGGGTACGTCTAGATTTAGATTTCATGTAAGTAAACTTGGATTTGGGCTCCCTAGTTACAGTACAGAGTTGGATGGGTCAGTGGGAAACTGCCAGTCCCTCCCTGTGTCTACTTCAGTAAAGGCTTTAACGGCCGGGTAAAAAAATGCATCAGACACAAAGGCCGCATCAGATCTCGAATAATGGTTGAAGCCTAGCAGCCCAGCTTCCAACAGCATGATTAACAATCAGTTCCCAACTTGGCTTCACCCCGAGACGCCTATACCGAGAGCCAGCCGCTGTCGTGACCGAAACGATTGCAGTATCAAGTGCAGCATTGCTCATTAAGGGAGAGAATCTCTGGATTAAAAGTTCACTATGCGTGGTCTGGATAAAATTCCTACCGTAGAACGTGACCCAACACTATAAGCCCTACGCTGCATCCCGGTGTTTCTTCACTTAGCGCCTGCCCAGAAATCTCTCCAAATCGACGGCGCCTACGTAATGACTGCATGCTCCGAGACCCCAGCCGGAGAAAAAGCAAACATATGCTCGGTCTACACTCGGTCTTGGCCACCACGCGTTGAGCGCTGGCGGTCTGATTGCAGTCGTTGCGGGACGTCCGCTTGCAGGTGGTCACTTGATGGTGGTCGGTCCAGTGCGGGTTGGTGTGGGGGGCCACCTGCGATGTTAGCAAGGCGTCGGTACTCTTGGAGTGGTGAACTGATCAGTGGAAGGAGTGGATTTCGTCAAGCACACATCTACGGCGTCAATGACCCCTGTTCCGGACGACTGTCTGGTGAGAGCTCACCGCAGGAGAAATAGTTTAAAAATTCAGTAGGTGTGTTGTTGAAACAATCAGTGTGCCACAAAAAGTGCGAGGGCCCTGTGTCTTGCGCCATGATATGTTTTGCGTCGTTTGAGGCGCTCACGAGACCTGAGTGCGGTACATATACCTTCAATAGATCAGCGCACGATATGGCAGAGGAACTCACCTCAAATCTGCATACGCAGCAAATATCGAGTGATTACTTATTAACCCGCACCAGAAACTGCATGTGACAATCACGAGCAAAGTGTAGGACCAGGAAACTTTTTTGGACTAAAGCAGCATTTTCAAACTGAACGGCCCGGCCGGCCGTTCACGGCAAGCTTTTTAAACGCTGATATCGCTGCAACCACTGATGGTAGGTGCATGCAGTTTTCAGCAGTAGGAGCACGATTCCACACAAAAAAATTGTGCCACACTTATAGGCAGGCATCGATACGCAACCCATTTGATCAGATGGACTTTTCACCCAGTACCGTAACACGGTCATGGTTTCAGCTCCACCTCCGAGTAAGGTGGAAAAATTGTGACAACCTGCACAACGTGGGTCAAAATTGGGTTCAGACCTTGGCGACACGGCGAAGCAGCGACATTAGATGAACAACTTTTGATGGAGAAGAAAACAAATAATTGTCTTGGCAAAAGTGGGAACCAATGTGTGCAGAGTGTCACGCGAGCCAGTGTTCCAACGACGGATCAACCCAGGGGAGGGGGGTTCCGATATATTGAGCATTACAAAAAAGTGTCACTGTTTCTAAGCCCCTGCTGCGAATTTGGACGTCAATGTGCGGCTATAATTGATCATAGGATTCGGTGTCGTCACAGCTTTAAACCCCATGAACCCCCGGTCGCCATGATGATTAACCCCGCGGCATTGAAGAAAAACCCCATACTTAAAGCTGTTTTTTTCTTGTCTCGGTTAGAAGTGCGCGAGATACCGGTGTTTTAAGATATATCTGGCTGATTTAAAACGCAAAATTTCGGATAACCTCAGGGTTAACACAGGCAAGGATCAATGAAACCCAGCTGTCACTCTCCATGCCGCTTACTTTTTACTTGAGGTGCTCACTTTGTTTTGCCGGCTTATCCGACGCAGTGATGGGATGCTGTTTTATGACCGTGGAAGTCAAAATTAGGTAAGGTTTGGGACTCATGAGATAATGTTTCTTGGCCGTTATTTAAGGAATTACTAAAGGAACTATTGCTGTGTCAGTGATCTGTGTACTGACTGACGTCAAACATCAAAGAGGTAGTACATATAAATGTTCAGGAACGTTGACTATATGGCGCGAATGCTGAACCTAAAAAACGTGGTATAGTAAAACCTACTTTTGGAAGCAGGTCGTGGTATTGATTTGTCTTTAGAAGGCTTTAAATGCAAAATGTACCACATCTATACACATAACATTGAACTACACAGGTTTGCCACCTAGTTCATCGACGAAATCTCCGTTTGTTTTCATGCTACTAGTATTTACCAACCTTTGCGTAGTATCAACTAAAAACCATACTACGGGCTCCCAAACTTCAGTCCCATGGTGACGTCACGTCTGCGTAGCTTTCTCTAGTAGCCTTGGAACACACGTCTACAGTGCGGAATCTGGGGCTTTTTTCATCGCAGCCTTACTATTTCTAAAGCCTTGGATCAAACGTTAAGGGCGTGTTTTTAAATGAGTGATGTCAGATCTCATCAATCAGAGTAGATCAAGATCAAAACGTGAAACTAGGTGCATGGTGCAGGTGAGTGTACTGCCTACAACTCACTCACGGATTTCAGACTTCTGACGCATTGGTGCGGCAGCACTCAGCCTGAAAACGACCAATGGTCACCCTGTTCGAAACCGATGTAGGGCTCAAAACATTGCGGCTTAAGACGAGATGCGTTGGACCATGGATTTTACATCGGCATCCAGCCTGGTTGATTGTGATCTATATTGTTTAAAATATCTGCGTTTTTAATGCTTTGGTCTCAATCACAACCACCGTCAACCAATGTAAAATCATTGAATTCGTCGACGCAAATAGCCAGGCCTAACCAGATCCATAGCCGACCATATGTCAAGCAATGTTATTCGTGGGTTAGCGGGCGCGTTTTTTTTGTGAGTAGATTATCAAAACCAATCCATTTTTTCAAATATTATTCAACTAACCGCATTGATTCAAAATGCAGCAGTAATTATTGCATGACATCCGTATTATTGTGAAAATAGCCTGTGAATTCTCACGAGCGGCAAGCTTCCCAGCGCATTGGTCCAGCCTATTGGCATCGGTTGCCAAAAATGCTCCGCTGCATTGGCTTAAATTCTTACATCACCTGCATGACAATAACGAACAACTCCCAACAGTTTGTGATGACCTCACCCGTGCCACGCCGTACGAGGCGTGCTGATGGTTACCACGGTCACTCCTCTTGCACCAGACAACAGGGCCGCCAAGCTCTGTAAATGATTGGGGGCGGCCCGAGAGCCCGATAACCTTATATCCAAATTTGGGATTATCGTCGGATTTGGCCCGCCAAATTTTGACGAACGGCAATTTTCAGTTTCATTTTTGCATTAGTCGTTATATAATCCTAAATCTAATCATCTTGGTACACATGGCTACCAAATATTACCCAGAGCCCAGGCTTTATAATTATATATAAATATTACCCAGACTTTGTGTTAAATTAATATTTTCCTATATTTTTTACCTTATTCCAGCCAAAAACACAGGGTGTTTAAGCCACCATTGGGAGCCCCAACTCAATATTAATGTAGCGAGAGCCTCACAAAATAATGCAAATCGATAGCACGACCATGCAGTCATAACGCCACTGACCTCGGCACCTATCTTTGGCTCATATCTGCTCCTTTCGCCGGCATTAGAGCGGATTTAAAATTACAGCTGTATTTATATGGGGTTTTAAAAAGTGCACTAGATCCGAACTAGTCCAGATACGTCGATGAAAGGATGATCAAGCGATGTCTTAAGCTGCCACACGGACGGTTTTTAACTCCGCGAAAGCGTCTTGCTTGTTGTAGTTTCAGAGATGTGGTCGTTGTTATTTGGTGTTGGTTACCCCACATTTCACACCGTGACGTTACGTTTCCACCACCGCCATCAGGAACATCCAACGAAGATGTTCGACGACCGGCATATATATCAGAAGCCTGGTGTCTTCGCAGATGAATGTTACGTGCGAAGGAGGAGCTGCAACAAAGGAAATGTATTCGTAATAGTGTTTACCTTCGCATTATTTGCCCTTGCCCTTCGCCCAATACCCTCTTGCTATTTGATGTCATACCTTAAGTTAGCCTGGTTTTAATGTTTTCGCTGTCCATGTTCTGGAGAACATAGGTAGCAGCCGAGGTCAAGCCCGACAGTTTTGAGTCCACTCTGGTGCCGTCATGACAACGTGTCGTTGACGCATCCTATCATTGCTTGCGTGCGACCAAACGAACACGAGGCCGGGGAAAAGCTCAGGATTCGTCTGACGTCATCACGGGTGGTGAAGCCCATGATCGATATTGACAGTGGACCAGACTAGACCATCGACGCGTAGACATGCCCGGCGGCATGTGTTCAAAACCCGTCCAATTAAGCTCCCGCAAAAACACAATTACCCAGGACAAGAGAAGCGTAAAGCTATTTCGTAAAAGACACGAAAACAGGCGACTGGTCTGAATTGACGACTGACTTCTTGACAACTGCAGACCGTCGTGAAAGCCGCCAACCGTTCGGGAGGTTGCTGTGGAAATAAACGATGCCACGTTGGACATCCGGTATGCATCAAACCCTTTGCAGTCAATTGCAATTCATGCGACATAGGTGGAATCCTGTTCAAAAGGGTCTAAAAGGTTTGTTTGACCGGCTGCAGAAAACCTATGTTTGATCGGCTGCAGAAAGGCTATGTTTGACAGCGTGCCAAAATGCTACGAAAGTCTTTTTGATGTGCTGTGCTAAACGGCTCAAGTTTGAGTTTTCATTCGAGAGGGAGGCACGGGCCACAAAGAGCTGTTTACGAAGACCCAGCGCAAAGTCGGAAGACTATGTGTTATGGCGTAGGTTAGGAATCGGCAGGTGGATAGCCGAGCGACAGGATAGGGGAGGTGGCAGCGCTAGTGGAAAAACTAGCAGGCTAGAGAGGCCAAACAATCTGGGCGCGCCAACCACAGCAGATGCTGCAAACGTGCCTGGCACCTGAAGGGGGCCTATGAATCGTGGTCGTCCTGAGACCCTTTCATGGTAGGTGTAACCGGGGCCGTCACCTCATCTACTTTCGGGAGATCCGAGTTCCCCCCCCCCTCCCCAATGCTCTTCTGAATCCCGATCAATGCGTATGAGCAAAAAGGGATTACTGGGCCGAGACATACGGAGTAATTATATTAGTCGTACTATCGACACACTACATACATAGACATATCGCTAGTAGTGTTATCGTGGACCAAATGGTATTCCGTGGGTGCCTAGCGTTTTTGTCATGCCAACTCCCGGGTGTGCGTGAACGATTTCAACGTTAGCGTGGGGGGGATTAAAAATGATTAGCCAAGCCCCCCCCCCCCCTACCGTTGTTTTCTCCCCGGATTTCGGTCACTTCAAATCCAAGTTCGGTAAAAACATGTAATTTGTGTTACTGAAACATGTATTAACATCAACATGACCAACAGCCAGACCGCATTGTGGCCTGGTTGTTATTATCGCTTTAGGACGCTCAGCTGTTCTGGCTTTATGGCGTGGCCTGCCTCTCACTCCGGCAGAAAGGGCGGACAACGCGGGAAATTTGCGCTTTTCTGCATTTTTTCAAATAAAGCTTACTGATCCAGGACATATGTCTCCAGTCTATTGGTCTTCTAGCAGATGCGATCTGTTTTAAAATCTAGGCATATGTCTGCTTCATTGTCACCCCACAATGGGAAATGAACGGTGAGTAACTTGGTAACAGATGTGTCTGAGAAAAGGACCGGACGCGACCGTTGGCACGCCCGTAATCTTACGGAACTCGAATCAGACAGTCTTGGAAAATCCCAGCTGGTTTGTCAGTTCTGGACACGAAGCGACACCGTTTTTTCCTGTCTGCTGTCTATGATTGCCTGTGTTCAAATGGCTGCACTGTTCTGCTAGGTCGATTTTGCAACATAACTCTTCAAAGACCTTCACCTATGTTGCCTCTAAATTTAATCGCCCGTATTGCGTAAAAGGATATGAATGGGCATGTTTGCGATGCAGTGACGATTAAGTTGATAACGGTGATCATGTGAGGCTCGGGTGTCAAAACATAAGCATAGATCACATTAAGGAGAAAAACAAGCAATGTATCAATGCATCATCGACGGTAATTTTGAACTAAACGTGCCTTCGATAAGAAATGAAGGTTTTGTTAGACGTTACTAAAGACGAACGACCAGATGCTCAATTTCCCGTCGTAAAAACAAATAAAGTATAGCACATTGTTATGTGTATCACACCGATGCTGAAGCTTACGGAGATTCCAACACCTGAAACGTGCTCGTGTTGAGTTAAAACCGTCCTTATGGCAGTTCAAGATAAAATTAGATAAAGTTGTTTCACATTTGTGACTTATCACAACCTATTGCATGGCATAAGAGCTGCGTCGGACCTGTTTCAGCCCCAGCAAAGCACTTACACATGTTTTCGATCCGTTCTTTCTTCGACTGTTAACACACGTGCGTGCTACTTACGTAATTGCAAATACCACCCGACCCAATTTCGCTGCGTGCACAGCGCACAAAAGCGAACATTATCAGGTCAGGGGTAGTGCAATCTTTATTATGGTTGATTTTGTCGCTGATCCGCAGGCTCAGACGCGTAACAGCTTCTTTTTCGTAGCGTGCAGCGGGGATATTTCATGCCACGTTCGAGGAGCCGCGTTGACACGAACCACATGTCAGTTGTTCAGGGACGCTCAAAGCCCGATACGGACGAACAGGGTCTCACGAACATTTTTTTTCTCAAACACACATTTGTGTGGTTTGCGTCCAATTCCTCGGGTGACCGGTACTCAACTTGTCAGCGGCACCCACCAACCCCACCGCTGACCACGCCCCTGCCGCTGCCCCACTGCCACGCCAAACACCGCAACTCTCCTCTTGGCAGGCCAGCCAACACCACGTGACGTGGCGCCGTCGGCCGGCGGCTGTGTCACGTGACCGGTCCGCCGCGGACGGCCGGGCGGCGCGCGCAGCAGAAGGCGGCCGAGGATCAGCTGACTTGCCAAGGTCGACCGGGTCACAGTCGCGTCCCCGGCGGCCGCGCGAGGTGGGGGGCGCGCTGCGCGTGCATCCGTGACCGGCGCTGGTCGACGATGAGGCCGTGTCCACGCTCAGGTAGGCCGTGGCTCAGACCGTCTGTCGCGCCGGGGGCGGCGTTCGACGCGCCGCGCGCCTGCGTCACCTTGAACGACCTTGTCTGCAGACGAAGGATGAGTGGGGCGCCGATCGTTGGTTGTGGAAGTGATAGCTGTCGGTCTGGTGTCGGGAGTTTCCGCCAATCGTCCGCACCGGCTCCTCTGCGTGGCTTAATGACTGGTGTGTGGGAACTTGGGGAGTCGGGAGAGGCTGAGGCCCCTGTCCCCCCCCCCCTCAACTTTCCAAAAGTTGAACATCAGTCGTATCGGCTTTGATCGGAAAGAGATAAACAAACATGGCTCGGCCTCCCAACTTGGGAGGACTTCCATTGCCCCTGCCTGGTGGGCTCAGATGGCTGAACGGAAGCGAGCGCCTGGTCCATCCGCGGCCGTGGTGCCGGCTGCAGGCTTGCAGCGGCGCCGATACCCGAGGCACTGATGCGTCGTAGCCAGGCTTGCATAAGTCTGGCAAACGCTGCCTTCCAGCAGCATTCCTCATTGGGCCTGCTCAGGTCTCGGGGGGGGGGGGACTTCGTGAGTTGCCCCTGGCAACAGTGCTGCCCGAGGGGGGTCCGATGTCCGAGGGGCCTACCCGGGTTGGCCGGCCGGCGTCAGCCGTTGCGCCGGTCGTAGCTCCAGACGGTCAACGAACCTACTACCAAGGCCAGGCGCGCTGCGAGTGGAATAATTTTGTTGAAGGGACGTGCACCACGCCGAAATGCCGTGACTGCAGTGGTTTGCAGCCGCAGTGGTGACCAGCCTTGGCAAGCTCGCTGCCGGTTATGGTATGGTCGCCTGTGTTCAAAGGTAAGCACCGCACAGAACCGGCAGAGATCGACCTGGACCGCCTGGTGGGGTCCTCTGATTATGGTGTGGTCGCTTTAGTTCAAAGGGAAACACCGCACCGAGTCGATAGAGGCCGTCCTGGGCCGCCTCAGAGGCTCCTTTCATTATTGTGTGGTCGCTTGGGTTCAAGGGTAAGCACGGCATAGAGCCGGCTGAGGCCGTCCTGGACCGCCTCAGGGGCCTCCGAACGTCAAGCGGTCCGCAGTCGTTTTGAGATTCGTTTTGAGAGCTGAGACTGTGGAGGGATCATGGGCTGTTCGCCGTCCAGCACCAGATCATGCACTGATTCCAATGTCATATGCCAGATTACATGCCAGTCCGGCATACAGCACGCATCGATGTGACGTATCTTACACCAGACATTTCCACTTGATACGCTAACATTCACGGCATGATTTAATGAAATAAATTCGTCATGGCAGTATCTGTTTAATTCAGTCAACCAGTCGGTAGCGAATCTGGCAAAGCGAAGAAGAACCATCCTGGGGCTGGAAAAGGCGTAGATCGTTTCGTGAACTAACCCCTAATCGTTGCGGAACCACCTCAGTTGACACAACTTTTCCAACGTTTGTTGACCATGTCGAAAGGCCATGTGTCCCCCATGCTGATTACCAGGGACCTTTGACGTTTCGGGAGTGAATGTCTGTAAGCTGCCGGTGGTCATTCGTTCTGCTATGCTGGGAATTTAAGATTTAAATGAATAAATTCCTGACCTTGTAGGCCCTGTTAGGGCGTGCGCTTCCTCCCCCTTGCCGGCGCTCTTTTTTGTAGCGTCTTGGATATGTCTGGTATGACATCTACCCGGCCGGCTTCCCTCCGCCCCGTGCCTCTGTGCTCGAGGGCCGATGCCGGCTGTCGTCTGGGGCCTTCGCCATTTTGGTCCACCTGCCGCTTCTCTAGCACCAGTTTTCCATACAGATGTCATGTGACTCCAGGATTGCGCTAAGATGTTGCATTGCCGTCAGGGACACGCTATTGTCTCTGACCCCCGCGATCTCCGAGCATCCTCGTCAGCAGCTCAAAATTCATCCAGTGGGAGGTCCAGGATGCAAATACAAGTACTTACTGCCAGAATCCTGGTTCTTCAGCAGCCTCCGCACACAATTCGTTGGCGCTAATCCAGACACCTGACCTGCCCGGTCTATCTGTCAACCCTGAGGTGCTGGGTTGACCGCCGCCCGGTTCGGTGCTGATTGGCTGATTTTGAGCAAGGGACGGGCAACAGGCAGTGCATCCCAAGCGAAGTGTATACTAGCAGGAAACAATATCGCTATCCCTTCCACCCAAATGGCCGAAGATTGAAACACACGTCTGTTGAGACCGCCTATGGGGGGGGGGGGGGGGGGGGCAATGGTCCGTACAAATGGACTTTCCATCTCATTGGACGCTGTGCCCGGGTGCATGGAGGATTGTGTGGAAAATCTGGGTTATTTCGGGAACGACTGATTTTGTTTTCTATTGACATTTCTCCAGACCCAGGTATTTCTCTCCCCAAACCAGTTCTCAGCAATTCAACAGCTTTCACCCTTTTACACAGTAGGCTGACTTTTTATGCACTTTTGCCATGACCAAATACGCTGTGCAGGTGTAATGAGCGGGTGAATTACGCTGTATGGGTTGTTGCCGGCAAGTTTTAGCGCATGCAAAAATGGTAAGGAGGTGAGACATGCGCACTACGGAGGGAAGTCACTGAAATGACGTCTGAAATGCCCGTAAGGTGGAAGATCCGGGCGTTCGTCCTTTTTGCACGATGCGAATTGGGGTCCGGGATGTACTACCACGCTCTTTTATGGCACTGCCGAGAAAAAGGTTCATGCGCAATGGTGTGGCTCTGCGTGTTTGTCCCCTCGCAGCACACTCAATAGGTTACGTGCCTCACAGTTTAGGCGAGGTTAGTGGAATTCGTAGGCTTTTTACTTGATGTATTTTCTGGTCGTAAGACAGAGAGCCAGTACTTGAAATAGGTGACATGCTTTGTGTCCATAGCATGGAAGCAAGGAAGTATTGTGCTGCATGTTTGAGTACCATGACGGGTACGAAAACTGCTAAAATTCGAGAAGAGAAGGGCAATTCAGGCGATGCATTAGCAAAATGGCTTTCACAGGCTTAGCAAGCGAAGGTATTAGGTACACTTCAACGCTGGCACGTGACATCATCTTGTATTCGGATGGAGAAATGGATCTGAGCACGCGGGTGATGTTTTACAGGGAAACTGCCAAGACAAAATGGCCCCTTCGGATATCTCGAAATTTTACATCCGTGTTTGTTTGGGTACGTCAGTACCCAACGAAATATGCCTGGAGGCATGTGTTTTGGTGAAGTTTCGTTGTGGTGAAGATATCTGTTTACTGATTCTGTCGTCAGAGGTATGTTTCGCACACAACGTCTCACGTATCCCAGTGACGTCACTTGAACGACCTGTCGCCCACTAGGTGATATAAACTAGGGTTACTTGTTCAGATTTTCATCCGTTGTCCTTTGAGGCGTAAAAAGGAATTATCAGCTTGATGAACAGCAACGTATGGGCTACGCTGAGTTGAAACAATTTATTGGTGTATCATGCATATGTATGTTCCTCAGTTACATATGTACGTATCAGCGGCATGTCTTCTTAACTTGACACTTGATTTTTGCCCTTATGGTTTGCATTGGCTCGATTGCGGGCATATTCAGCCACTATCATTGTTACCTTTTGCAAATGCCTGCTGAATGGCGATGGATTTCACCGTACGCATTGTACAATGCAAAGTGTGCATTTATTTTCAACTGTCAAATCATCTACGCTGCTATAAAATGCGGCCTTGGGGTGGAACGACCTCCTCCCCATTGTCTGTGCTAACCGGGAGAGATCTGTAGGATTTCGTCAGTGATGTATGGACACTGGTCAGGGGCGCTGCCAGTGTCACGGTAAGAGAGTGGCACAGCTGATAGCAAAGGAGTCCCTGCTGAAAGAAAGGCGAAAATGTGATCCTCCAGCCCTCTTATTTCGATATAAACTTTCTCTTCTTAGTTTTATGTAAAAGTTCGTGTACTGAAAGAAAAGGCGTAAAGTTCCAGAAGACACAACCTGTCATGTATTTGCAAGTAAATAAAGTGAACTCAACCGGTAATAAACCACTGCATCGAACAAACTGCGACTGCTATCCAATTTCCTAAATGGACTTTTCCGTCCTTTCTATGGCACGAAAACAATCCGGGCTTTGCCGGATTTTCTCGCGGTTTTACAAAGATATTGAGAGGCCCGTGGATTCAACGCGAGCATAGATCAAAACAACGTAAAAGTGCACCATGTGTCCAACCCTTACTCGCCTGGATAAGTTAACTATTCCTTTATAATCCACCAGGTAACAACTATCTAAAACAATTTAAGCATATCCGCTCGCAGTATAGGACATGAAGCACCGACGCCCGGCGCTACAGCGGACCCCGCGAAGTCGACGGAGTCGTCATGGGCCTCCATAGTCGACGGAGTCGTCATGGGCCTCGCTTAGTCGGCGGAGTCTACGTGGGCTTCGCGGAATCGGCCCCACAGCTAGTGCCGGGCCGTGGATAGTTCACCATGGCACTTTCAGGTTCTACTCGGCACGGATTAGCACGTTCCTCACCCCGAACTCATGACCCAATGGCGTTATCTCGATTGCTCGCATTGCTGTACCTGCTCATTCCGTTCGGAGAATCAACCTCGAAGCTGCAGTGGAACACACGCGGCTGCAGTACCCAGACGCACCCATCATTGCCGCTGATATCGGGACCAATCAGAAAATCGAATCAGACAATCAGCTCATGGAAAATGCTTCTGATATTTATTTCCTGAAAAGTTTGGTGTTGTGCCTGCTATTGTGGCGAAATACTGTTAATTTGTTTTTCAAGATTTATTGAAGAACAGGTAACGCGATATATATATATATATATATATATATATACACATGCATTTTTGATTGAAAATAACTGCTGACTCAGAATTGAAGAGCTTTTTTACGCATCGTTCTAGTTTACGGGCCCTTGACTTGGCATCATCGCTTAGATTAAAGATGGTTGGCACAAAATTACTCACATATTCATCGCTCCTTGCATTCTAACGTTTCGAAATCCTATCTCATCGTCTGAGAAGACTGAATGGCACAAGAAATAAGTTTTGAGTTTTAAAGGATAAACAATTGTGCACTACTGTTGGAAAACATATTTTCGTACGGAGAACATAAATGAAGCATAACTACTTGAAGTAAGAGAGAATCCTTTTTTCACTCTGATACATATAAGAAATATTCATAAAGGGAACACTACAAAGACACGATCAGAACACTATTGCCGCAATCACATCCATAGTGCTCACCGCCCACCACCTAATAGTTCAAGAGTTGTGCAAGAACTCTAACTATAAGCGTACCTCCTTAAGTTATACGTCATTTATATTATCCGTACCAAAAAATGTTTTCCAACAGAAGTTCACATTTTTTATCCCTTAAAACTTAAAACCTATTTCTTGTGTCATTCAGTCTTCTCTGACGATGAGATAGGATCTCGAAACGTCAAAATGCAAGGAGCGATGAAAATGAGTAATTTTGTGCGAACCATCTTTAATCTAAGTGATGATGCCAAGTCAAAGGCCCGGAAACTAGAACGATGTGTCAAAAAGCTCGTCAGTGCTGAGTCAGCAGTTATTTTTAATCAAACATGCATAAAAGAAAGGATTCTGCCAAAATGTCCAATATATATTCGTATAAGTATATGTATATATATATATATATATATATATATATATATATATATATAACTAGGAGCAGTTCTATGACGTGCACGCTTCCAGTTGCGCACATGAGACCTGCGGATGCGAAAAATGTCCGGAGCGAAGCTTTATGTCTACCAATATTTGTATGCGAAGTTTAATGACTACCACTGCTTGCATACTCAGGTTTGCCTTTTAGGATTTGCAATCAGATGATTTTTGTGCGTAAATTTGCGCGCCAAACCTGGAATTTTTGTGCGCAAATTTGCGTGCCAAACCTGGAAGACGGAGCTTTGCGTACGAGTAAATACTTCACATACAAATTCAACATTAATTTTTGTCGGGTCGCGTACCAAGAGGTCGTAAACGAAGTTCTCCTCTCTTCCACATTTGTCGAATGTCATTTGCTGTTAAAGTGATGGTGACAATGTGTGGCTTAACGTGCGCCTTAACGCGCGCCTTAACTTAACTGGACTAATATAACTTAACTATTTTATTGGATCAGGGCAGTGTGTTTACACAAACCTCCAATGTCGTTCACAACGCGTGGGGCCGAGGGCCTTACCCTCAAGACAAGGCCTTTGACTATACCTGTCGTAAAGTTGAGTTCAGACGTGAAAGTCTGTCGTTTGACGCGAAATGCCATCGGCCGTTGGCGCGCTTCAAAGCCTAAATCACAACGTTAGCGTAAATGTCTAACGTAAACAACGAACGAATGCAGTGGCACGAGGGTAAGCTTGATTAGTTGATCAAATATCGAAGGTATAACGCGAGCAGCCGCCTCCACCGGGCAGTCTCCGGTTCCCGTGAAGAAGTATGTCGCAGCATATCGAAGTACTAGCACGCGGCATTACTGTTGACCGCAAACACGACCCATATCGTGTGCCATGAAGGCCTGGTCGCGTTGGCATACACCGACCGATTTCAAATCCGCTTGATGTATTGGGCGTCATTAGGGCTGGAATCGACGGACATTCTTGAAGTTTAGCCTCGGACTTACTCTCAGTACCAGAATATTCGAGTAGGTGTATTCAGAAAGTTTTACGCAACTTTCCAAATGTGTGCCTATTCCGGTGAATGCATGACTGATGGAGCGTGCGCACAAACATTTTTCATTGTGTTGCGGTTTGGACGGGTGTCTGGTCCGGGTAGATCACCGTCGAAGGTTAGCGTAGCAAGTCCGTCCTGACCTCGTCACATACATAAGTAAGACAGCTTATGGACCAAGCCTAGCAGAAGTGATCTTCACTGCGTGGGTAGACAGTTATGTTTTTTTTATTAAATATCACGCGCTATCTCGTATCACTTTGTTCCAAATTGATCTCGAGTGTTCGCAATGATTTTTTAAAGAATGTTCACTAGTTTTCAGTACTTGTGTGGATGTTTTGGATAATTTCAATATTTGTCGTGGTATTAAGAGTATACGGCGGAATGCTATTGTATCCCGAGCGCAAATGTTCGCCTTTAGCACTAGTAAATCCCTGTCGGTTCGCGTCGAAGCACTTATGGCTGTTAGCAAACGGACTGATTGCCGTCGTGGAGTAACTTAAACAAACGGTCTGTCGAAAGTCGCGATGAGATCTACGACTTATCAAATGGTACCACGTATGATACCATTTCATGCAGCGTGGACCGTCCGGGTGAGCAGTGTTTGGTCAGAAGACGTAGCCGGTAAACACTGCTGGCGCCACGCTGGGAATATTTGCCTCTGGGTATCTGGACAGAAGACTGGTGCCAAGCATTCTCATCAATCGCATGGAAAATCTGCTGGTATTGTTATATGATAAGCCATATTCCGCTGTGTCATCTTTAACCGGAGCACATCAACGATAACCGAGAGAAAAATACCTTACGCTTTGGGCGGGTCAAACGTGCATCGGGTAACGCAAGTTTCATATCGCGTGAATATGATTGGCAGTTCCCATTGCTGAAATCGAACCTGTTGTTTCACCCATGGTTGGATTTGTGTTGGCACAATAATTTGCTTTCAGATCTAGATCTTTCCCGCTTTAAGCGTGTGTCCTTCCGCTCTCAAATTACGTGACCCAGCATGACGCAAACGACTGGGGCTCATTGACATGGCGACTCGCTGTGTGCCCAAACTGGCGCCCATTACTCAGCCTCTCTCGAAACGCGAGGGGCAGGGATATATGGGATTCTTTGCAGTGTAGCGTGCGAACGCTGCTTATTTATAGTTATAACAGAGATGTATTCATCCAAACCTTTGCTCGGTCCTAGACACCCTTGTACGACGGCAGACCCTTAGAAACGAATAACCCCATTTACGAAAACAGACCCATACGCGCACTTGGACTCACCCGTCAGTGTGCAATCACTGCAGCACAAGCAGGGCCTGCAATAATGATAAAGCGAGACTTATTGATTTCCAGGCGATGACGAACTAATGACGCAGCGTGGGTTACGAAAGGCGGAACATATTTAATGCCTTGCACAAATACTCAGATGCCGGTGTTGCATCAGTCATGCGCACTTACGCCGTCTTACACAAGATCGAACGGTGGGGACGTATGGTCCGGCACATACGTCACGCCAACGCGATGACGGATGTCGCTGTGCGTTGACACTAGGCACGCTGTGACTCGCTGTAGATTGTGAACGGGGCCTTGCCGCTGCGGTGGGCGCCCCGGAAGAATTCGGCGGGCCAGCTGGCATGACCACCGGCACTGTTGCGTCAGTGTCCTGCTTCAGCGTCATTTAGCGGCGACGTTATTTCACCACGCGTTGTGCAAAGACAACACCGAGTAGCGTTGCCGCAAGTTGCGAGCGATGCCCATCAGATGAAAAATCGGTGACTCGTGTTAGTCCCAGAGCTGTTGGTTTAGGGCAGGCATGAATCTGAATACCTTCCGATGGCGAGGAATGTGGTCTTTGAGGCAGAATGTTCTCGAACTTTTGCTTATGCCTTTCCGAAGATGTGGTTGATGTTTATTTCCGATTTTGGGCATGTGCGGTGCATGATGTGACGAACGGGTTGGCGCAAAAGCGGAACTCTTAAATCTGAGTGCCTCCCCAAATAAACAGGCGCCGCCGCCAGTGAACCCACGACCCGCCAGCCACTCGTCCCGCCTGCCAGCTGAGACAGGCCACTCGTCTGCCACCGCTATATGCGGTACACGCTAACTCTGGTGGTCGCTGGCTGGCATCCCCTGCTCGAGTCCGGCGAAGCTGGTTTAGATTACCGTGCTGCTGTGCTGCATCAGTGGTTTGGAAGGGGCTGGGCCGTGCACATGTTAACGTTCATAGCATCAGTTGAAACGTGCAGTCCATTTACCCGTGGCGCCACAGTTGCTGTCGTGGTGATGCCCCTGTACTGCGCCTTTTGTCACCGTTTATAGTCCTGCTATCAAAAACATTGACTCTGTTGGAGAGGCATGCATGACGCACATATGTCAAAAGAGCGACACTACCTCCTGCTTCGAATGGCATTTCTTGCTGGTTTTCCGCACTTCCTCCTGATTTCGATGGCATCTCTTTTTGGTCTTCCGCGCCGCCTCCTGCTTCCGATGACAGCTCTTTTTGTCGTCTGCGCCGCCTCCTGCTTCCGATGGCATCGTTGTTGGTATTCAGCGCCGCTGCCTGATTCCGATGGCTCCTCTTGCTGCAGCCCCCCGCTGCCTGCTGCTCCCGACGATACATGTTCCGCGCTTCGCACCGCATTATTTCTGCCACGTTTTGGCATCAGCAGGGAGCGTACGGGGTATATCTCACAAGAAGCGTACCTCATATGAGGTAACGTCAGTGGTGCACAGTATTTGTTGCAAGGCGTTGCGATGCATTGAGCCGAAGTTCTTAGCGCCTTTGTGCCTTTTGCCTTAATGCCTTTTTGTGGAGCTGCATAGGTAGAATTGGAAGAGCTGAAGGATTGACTTTTTCCGCTTTACATTTTCAACAGCCATGAAGTTGGAAAAATTCGCCGTACCCTTAACGATGTACTGTGTATAATGCGTCTCATATTTATGTATATTTATAGATATGCATGTGTACATATAATATATGTACATATAATATATGTACACGTGCATATCTATAAATATACATAAATATGAGACGCATTATGCACAGTACACCGTTAAGAGTACCGCGCATTTTTCCAACTTCATGGCTGTTGAAAATGTAAAGCGGAAATACCTGTGCATGTGTACCATACCATATATATGCATGTGTACATCTATATATATATATATATATATATATATATATATATATATATATACCTCTTCAAAACGTTGTATAGGAGAATGGGCGCAAAATGACCACAGTAGTCGGTGCGCCCTAAAGCCCTAATCAACAACAACGTTGTATAGGAGAGTGATTATTCCAATAAACTGTGAACAGATAAGGGGCCCCGGTATCGGCAAGGCAGGCTGGTAATTGGGAGAGGCTGGAAAAAAATAGAACGCATATGTCACAATCGTTTTATTTCACACTGCCTAGGTTGAGAAATGATGAATTATGATATCACATAAACGTTTCCTGAGCCGGCTACGGCGTCGCTGAAACATGTAGAACAAAAAAGCTCTAAAATTTTTAAATAAACTCTCTCCTATTTGAAAGCCACGTGCGGCCGCGTTCCGTCGAAGACCTTCAGAGACCACGCATCAGAAGACCCTTACGAAGCGCTAAATTAATACAGAACACGTGCCTATTCATATATAAACATACATATATTTATATACGGACATATACACACGAATATATATTTTTGGATTATATATATATATATATATATATATATATATATATATATATATATACAAATTACATCGGCCTTATGTTTCGTTTAACTTTGTCGGAACTGTTAAAATCAAGGTACCAAAATTGGCTCCCGTATATTCTGTTTTAATGTGTGGGAAATATCTTTTTTCTTGGGAAGTAGTTAAAGAAAGGCTGTCAACGCATCGCATGGAAGTGTGATGGAAGGTTTTAAAAAATATCACACTCAAACACGTGTCTCCGTACCATTCGGGATGGTGATTCGGAATTGTGACTCATGGACATGGTGGACCCAAGGAAATTGAACAGCTAAAGCTAGTACTAACTATGCTTTCTCCCCCTTTAACATTTTTTGTCATTTCTATAGATTGTTTCATTTTTAGACAGGTTTGATGTGCTACTTTTTGGTGGCTCTTGTATCTTTAAATATTTTTGCCTTCCATATTCCCCGCTCAGATGCGTCGGGTTTCATCGTCTACTCCTGAATTTGAATATCTGTTGTTGACGACAATATTTTTCACCCGCATGAGCTCCAAGCGGAAAACAATCCAACAAGAACAGTTTTGTAACGCATGGCGTATAAAGGCTCCGGTCTCACTTCTCTTGAACGGATCTTGACATTCACTGTTGGCATTCAATCACAGCCAACAGCAATGGCCTCACGATACGCTGAGGTGCAAACCCATTGCCTTTCCAGTGTTTTAATATATATATATATATATATATATATATATATATATGCATATAAATTTGTTATAAACTTCCATCAGTTCGGCCTGGTCATAGAACACTCACCAGATATATGCCGGCTGTGGCTGAGATGCCCCCGGTGAGACGCGCCAGGACTTCCGGATCCGTATAGGTGTCATGGAGTCTTCCGCCTCTGTTGACGTCCGCCGAGCCTGTTGCCTAGGCAACCGAGCTATCAGCTGTCGCTCCCCAGCTGCCGCTGGCCCACGGCTGCTCAGATTCGCCCAGTCGGCACGTGGTCGTTGACCGCGACGTGATGTCGACGGCAGACAAATATCGATCGGGAGCTGGCACGGCTGGCCTCGTCCGCGCTCTGGTATTCGGTCTGAAATCAGCTGATCCGGCGCCCGCCGTCCCCCACCACCCAACGGCGGGGTGGCGTGTTGTCGGCGGTGACGTCACCGATCGTTGCAGCGGCAGCGGCGGCGGCGGCGTCTGTGGGCCGTCGCAGTTGCAGCGGCGGAGTACTCGAACTCTCTGGCACCGTGCCTTCGGCGTGACGTCAGACCTATGGGCGCGTATAACTGACGGCCCGGGTGGGCGGGGCGGCAGTTGTGGCGCGCGGTTCGAGCCCGGCGGCGCCAGCGCAGCAGCCGGAGTGGTGGCG
This sequence comes from Pollicipes pollicipes, assembly GCF_011947565.3. Lineage (NCBI taxonomy): Eukaryota > Metazoa > Arthropoda > Thecostraca > Pollicipedomorpha > Pollicipedidae > Pollicipes > Pollicipes pollicipes. The sequence goes on along the minus strand of NW_023596225.1, from coordinate 27,020,823 downwards.
CGCGCCGGCCTCCACCCAGAACGTGAGCACCCCTGACCGGCTGGCGGCCGCACCAGGTGTGGGCGGGCGCGTCCGGCCCGCCCGGTTCGCCTGCTGTCGATGTCTGGTGCAGAGTAGGAGAGGGAGTGAGAGTCGGACCAGCACGGACTGGATAGAGCGGATGCGGGTGAATGGTGCACGGGGATGGGCCTTGCACGAGCAATTCACAGGCGACGAGTGGCTGCCTCCGGTTTAACGTGAACAAAGAATGGGCAACAGGTCAGTCGAGACACCAGCCGGCATAACTGGTGTGCCGGCATGCTGCAGTGATGTGGTTTTGGTCGGGCGTCCGGAGGGTTGCCGTCGAGTGCTGGGAGCTGAAATTTCCTGTCTTGTGTTTCCAGTTTGCGTATCAAAATGCGGTATTGAATGTCTCCACAAGATGAGTTCAGAAGTCAATGGTAAAAGGGCACATGCCTGATCATATAGTCGCAGCTCTCAGTCTAGGCAGCTCTGGGCGTCCACCAAGCTCTGGAATCTTTGCGCAAACTCTGTGCTCTTGAGGTGCTTTCTGGCAATCTCACATTGTCCATAGCGCACGGGTCAGTCCGTTGCGTATCGGAAACTGTTACAGATGCGTTCATTTCGATGATACACAATAAAACACAAGACCTTAGGATATGTTTTTGTGAAAATGAGCCCCAGGCTTTGGGGCAGCCTGCCGAATTACCCTTGGTGTTTTTTTTTTTTTTAAAGCGAAACCAGGTCGTGACTGAGAGCGGCCTTTGAACCCCAGCAAATGCTGAACAACATGAATGCTGTCACATGTCTCGTTAAGTGGCTTCGGTTTCCGACGCGGCTCAAGAACACATCACTGTTAGCGCCACTGTGTATCGTCCGTGTCCCACTCCGCCGTTACCGCCAGCGCCACTGTGTGCCGTCCGTGGTCAACTCTGCCGTTACCGCCAGCGCCACTGTGTGCCGTCCGTGGTCAACTCTGCCGTTACCGCCAGCGCCACTGTGTGCCGTCCGTGTCCCACTCTGCCGTTACCGCCAGCGCCACTGTGTGCCGTCCGTGCCCCACTCTGCCGTTACCGCCAGCGCTACTGTGTGCCGTCCGTGCCCCACTCTGCCGTTACCGCCAGCGCTACTGCGTGCCGTCCGTGCCCCACTCTGCCGTTACCGCCAACGCCACTGTGTGCCGTCCGTGCCCCACTCTGCCGTTACCGCCAGCGCTACTGTGTGCCGTCCATGCCCCACCCTGCCGTTACCGCCAACGCCACTGTGTGCCGTCCGTGCCCCACTCTGCCGTTACCGCCAGCGCTTTTACGATTATCTCTACGCGTTGGTTTTGCTCAAAAATCTCTTTAGACATGCCAAATCCCTTCCGCGTCGCGATAGCTCCAATCACGCTGCTTTTCCTTCACAAGTCAATTTTATTTCTGTACCGTACGTTTGAACGTTAGAATCTCCGACCCGACTCGATAACCAGGCCAACCAAAACACCAGCACCCCAGTATCTGACGCCGACCTGTGGTGTCGGAGTCGTCCTGACCTACTGATTGGGACAGTACCAGGGGTTGGGCAGGCTTCTCCTGTGACCCTTACGGCCACCCGTCCCGTTCTCTCCCGTGGCGGCAGCAACAATCACATTGTCTCGGTACCTCCTCCAACAATCTGTTCCCCTTCATGAGCTGCCGTACACCTGGGGACAACTGATGATGGGACATAGGGATGGTGAAGCCCCTGCGTGTAACTCCGCTCCACCTTTTCGCGATGGATCTGCTCCTCGCATCGCCGCGGGGCATTTGTGGGTGTGGTGCGACTCGTCAGCTGGTGCTAGGGGCTGGCCAGCCGCGCTGGCTGACTGTTTACCTTGCGGCTGCCGTGGTATCTGGCAAGGTCAAGACGGCGCCGCTGCCGCCGTGCTGCAACTACGATTTACTCGGTTTGTGGCACCGAACGTGCATTCATGCCGGCGAGTCCTGTCCCGTAGAAGATTGCTAATGATTAGACGCTCGCACATCTGCGTTGGTGGGAGGGGAGTGTAAATTAGTATCCGAACTCGGAACATTCGAATGTCCGCTCAAATATTCGGATTCGACAAGCGTTTGAATACCGAAAACAGCTCTTGAATAGTCGAAAACCTTCGACCGCGTTCTGAATCAGCACTTCTGAAGGAATCTTCCCCGACAGGGTGCCTCACGATGTCTTACTTGTCGGGTGAGCCACCGACGCCACGGTATCGAATTTCCCAAAGGCCGGCCTGGCACTCAAGGCAACCACATGCTCTCTCTCCCCACCCCCGCACCCACCGTCGCGGCCGACGAATGCGCAGGTCGTCGGCCGCGCGGCCGGCAGCCGATCCCGTGACGTCACATTCCATGCGCACGCGGCTTTCGAGCGGCGGCATGCGGCGCTTCCGCAGACGGTGCGCAGTGTCCGGGTTGCGTCAGCCGGCGTTGGCTGACTATTCCTGGTCGGTGACGTCGAACCCTTCTGAGGGTCGATCACGGGTCATGCGGCCGCGGCGCAGGAACACTGCCTGCAGACGGGCCAGGCCGTGACCGACGCGTCACTCAGATCGTTTCGATGGCCTTTTGCACTCCATGTGTTCATCCAATCCTCTTTCGTTACGACCTGTTAGGCTTTTGATTCGTTCCTCAGTCTACGTCCTGCACTATGCCACCCGCACTGATTCACTCCTCGTCCCGCCCCGAGGCCCAGAATATACCCTCGGGCCATGCACGTGACCTGGCGGCCGGTCAGCTGACGCCCGTGACTGTGCGTCACGTGGTGGGCGCAGCTGGTGACCGCGGGCCACGCCAACGCCGACCTCCGACAACAGCTGGCGCCAAATGCGAGCCCTCAGTCCGGCCGGGCGTCGAATCTGGCACGAAACGGCCCGTCTGTGGCGGAAGCTGACCCGACACCGCCCGAGGCGTGTCTGCGGGAGCTGGCCGGACAGCTGAACCCTGGACTCTGCAGACGAGATTGCTGACACGATAGCAAATGGAAGAGGCTGCTGGGGTTACCAGCGACGCCCAGTGAACACGTGACGCTTGCCAGTGGTAGTCACTGGTGGGGGTGTGTCGGATTGTTTGGGACGTTTAGATCTCCCGACGTCTCGGCGACTTAACCCTCCGAAGTCACAGTGACGGCACACCAATCACGAAGTCAAGAACGTTCGCGTATTTTCGTAACGGTCCCAGGGCGATTTCTGTGGTCGGTCCCTGTGGTTCTGCTGTGCGGGCTGTTGCATTAGCCTCGGAAGCCGGGCAAGTAGGGGAGCACTAGTTATGACGTGCATTCTATTCTCCTATCTGACGCCTTATCACCGCCAGTATTTTGCGGCGGCTTAACAATGCTATTTTCGTCATAATGTTTGCTGGGCCTGTCTCCGATGGGCGGCGCGATAAGGTATGATGCAAGTGTCCATAGCGCACCAAAACGTCGCCGATAACCTGAATGTCACGCATCCGTTATGATCGCCGCGCGGTGGTTCCCCAATTTCGCTGCCACTTCCAGCCGCCCGCGCGGAACCGGCGCACCTGCGCGTATATATATATATATATATATATATATATATATATATATGTATATGTATATGTATATATATATACTTATATGTATATATATGTATATGTATATGATATATATATGTATATATATACATATATATATATATATATATATTATATATATATACATATACGTGTGTGTGGGGGGGGGGGAGTCCGCTGCGTCGAGCGGCACAGGAGGCGGCCGGCATGGCCCGTGACGGGCGCGTCCCCGCTGCCCGGGCTAAACTTAGCGGCGCTGGCTGCCACCCACCGGGGCGGCTCGGCGTCTGTCGGCGCTCCGCTGCAATCAACCCAGCCCAGCCCCGGCTGCTCGCCCTCCAGCCGCACGCTGCACGTCCGGGGGCAGGCTGATGTTTGACGCGGGAGGGAGGGGGGGGGGGATGGGAAGCTTCCAACTCGATGAGCTCGTGGTGGCTGCTAAGCCTGCCGTCCTGCCTCCTGCCGTTATGCCCGGTCTGGACACCGTTGTTTGGATGCACTGCCGGCTTGCGTGACGGCTTGTACGGATGCGAGCAGCTTCCCCGCATCAGTCTCCTGAAGAAAACGAAGATGCGTGTCTTTCAGCGTCTGGGTACTAATGGACGCTACTCGCCGGCGTATTCACGAATGAATGCATGGGTGCGGCGGATATCGGTCAAACTGGGGTTTGCATTATAACTGTCAGACATGTACTTGCAGATGGAGCCACCCGTCCGACCAAAGGGGAGAGCACTGACCCGGGCTCTCTGCCGGCAGATGGCTCCTAGCGCGCGGTCGACTGGTGGCCATGGAGCCCGAGCCCGAGCCGGGCGCGGGTGGCGTGCCTGAGAGGTGTAACTCGCCCGGGTCGGAACGTCAGCTGGTGCTGCTCCGGTCCGCCTGTCGCACGCTGACCGACCCTGACAGCGCCAGCCGCGCCACGGAGCGCGCCGCCGCGCCGCCCCGCGCCGCGCCGATGGCCGAGCCGGCCGACGCCGACGCCTTCTTCGAGTACGACGTGGAGAGCGGCGCGGCCGGCTCGGCGAGTGGCGGCGGCGGCGGCGGCGGCGGTGCTGACACCGGCTGCGCGCTGACCTCGCCGGCCGGCGGCAGTCGCGAGCACTCGCCGGCGCCGGCAGTGGCCACCGCCGCTCCCGTCGCCACCGCCACCGCCACCGCCGCCGCTAACGGCCACAGCGACGGCGAGATCGCCCAGCCCGGCGCCGTACCGGTGCCGGGCGGCGGCCGGCGCGGTCGCGGCGTCACCGAGCGGCCGCAGCAGAGCCCCAGCGAGAAGGTGGGCGCTTGGCTGCGCGCGTGCCCCGAGGACAGCAGTACCAGCGCCGATGAGGAGGAGCCGCCCGAGGAGCCGCGCGGGCGCGAGCTGCCGCCCGACGAGCCCCAGTTCCCGCTGGAGGAGGATGAGGCGAGCGAGCAGCAGGACAGCTCCGAGCCGGACGAGCAGATGGAGGACGCCCTGGCCGACGCTGAGGTGCTGGACATCCGCGGGCTGCTGTCGCGCGGCTGCCGGCTGCTGGACCTCGAGCCGGGCGTGGCTCTGCAGCCGCCGGTCGCGGCCGCAGCCGACGACGACGAGCGGCCCGAGCCGCTGGTGGACGAGCTGGAGGGCGCCGTCGGAGGTGAGGTGGAGGGTGCCGTGGCTCTGCACGTGGATGGCGCCGACGCCGACGACGAGGCCACCTCGACGAGCGGGACGTCGTCCGAGTTCGTGTCGCCCGAGCTGCTGAAACGCAGCACCTCTCTTAAGTCGGGCAAGACGCCACCGCAGACGCCCGGCCGCAAGAAGTTCGTGCGCTTCGCCGACGCGATGGGCCTGGACCTGCAGAAGGTGCACACGTTCCGTGACGAGATCCCGACGGTGCCGGCGGCGGCGTTCCGCGGCCTGGACGCGGACGTGTGCGCGCCGCCGCCGCCGCCGCCCGCCACCTTCCAGATGACGTTCGGGTCGGCGGCGCTGGGCGGCGGCGCGCCGGGCCGCCACCTGGTGGCCATGTTCCTGCAGCCGGGCGGCAGTCTGGGTTTCCTGGACCGGCTTCAGCACGATCGGGTCAGCCTTGAGAACGTTGTGTGCCGCGACGACGACCTGTCGGTGCGCGGCATAGTGCGAGTGCTCAACATGGACTTTTGCAAGGTGGTGCGCGTGCGTTACACGCTGGACGAGTGGCGGACCAGTGCGGAGACGCAGGCCGAGTACGTGCCCGGCTCGTGCGATGGCCTGTCGGACCGGTTCACGTTCACACTGTACGCCAGCACGCTGACGCCCGGCCAGCGGCTGCAGTTCGTCGTGCAGTTCGAGTGCCAGGGCCAGACCTTCTGGGACAACAACGGCGGCCAGAACTACTCTGTCCAGCTGATCATGACCAGCACCAGTCCGACGACTGACGACTTCGGCGGCTGTTTTTATTGAGCCTCCGCCGTCGCCGCGGCAGCAGCAGCGGTCACGTGCAATGCTGTCGCCCGCGCCGCCCTCCCGTGGCGGCGGCCGCAGGCAGCGTTTCCCGCCACGGCTGTGGTGCGGCGCGGCGCAATGCCAGTGTGCCAGTATTCATCGTGCGCGTCTCACAACAGATATGTCGCGGGCGGAGTTAGAGAGGTTGGGTCAGTCGCCCGTCCAGTGAGTGCGCGGGCAACTGCGTCTGGGCGTAGCCACGGGAGAGTTGTTTTTAACATTTGCCTTCGGTGGTCGACGCCGCCTGCCGTCCACTGCTGTTCAGGAATGGCCGTGGCGGCGAGTGGGCGGCGCGGCGCATGGCCACTCGTCTTTGCCAGTGTCTGAGGGGCTGCCAGTTGTCGGGATGATGTGCTTTGCAGAATAAACGCTTGCATCGTGGTCAGCGTGTGACGCCAGCGTTTTGTGCTCGGCTGCTGGCCGTCCTAGCGCCACGCTGGCTCGGGTCGCCACTGGCTCAGGGCAGTGCCCGTAGTGGGCTGTATTCCCCAGACTGGTGCACAGCTCGGACACCTGTGCCTGGTCGTCAGTTGTTATATGATTTCGTGTAGTCAAAGCACTGTGGAGTCTGTGTCGCACGTCATGGAACCTGGGATGCCTTGAGCCGATGCCACATTAGGCAGGGGTGTAGTTGCGCAAAATTAGTTGGCAGCTGAGCGATAAAAAAGGACGCAACCTGTTAACAAACTACGCCAACAAACTGGTTTCTTCCCGGATCTGGCGCACTTTCTACTCACAGTTTGGGGTGCTGAAGGCCAACTGAATGGAATACTACACCCCTGGTACGGGCTGAAGGAAACGCCCGATATCTCATGACTTAGTTCTTGGATCGGAAAAATGGAAGCACAGCTCTGTTATGATCAGCGGGAAATGCCGGCGGTGGCTGGTATGACAAGTGACAGTGCATCTGAAGTGAGCGTTTCTATGGAGAATGGCTAACATTTTGCCCATTTCGGAAAGCTGCGTGACCATTGGTGTGACCGTCGCACCGTACCCTTGGCACCGTGCCCCCCAAGGCACCGTGCCTGTCATTCCCTATCCATGTTCGGTATTTCACAGATCGCGCAAGTGTGCTGAAACAGCGATATTTTCGAACGACCCACGGCAATTTATCACCCGTAATTGGGGCCGTATACATTAACAACTGAAACTGTTTCAGAAGGCGTGATCTTGCACGCCAAAATGATTGACCTTCAGACCTAGCAGCGGTTGTGTAACTGTTCCGTGTATCGCACGAGCTTTTCCTGGTGATGAGACTTCTGCCATAATCGCCATCGCAGATGCACTGGACCAGTTAGATACACTTTATGAGAAAAACACAAGGGCACAGGTTCATGGGCTTTGGAATGCAGAGCCTTTACAAATAACATTATTGGGATTGTCCCATTGCGTCCCATGGCGGCTTGGTGCTTTGTCCGCTTGGTGCAGCAGTGGCCATGGGTTTTCTAAGCAGAACCGGCAAAGCTGCGGAACAGTGACGTCACGCTAGGTTTTGTAATGACGTTTAGACGTGTCAGCACCCAGAGATGTCTGGGTGGATGTATTGTAATGCTCTTGAACAAAACGCTTAAAACGGCCTTAATGGCGCAACTAAAGTAGAACTTTTTGGGCCATGACCTACCCCTCATTCCCCCCCTGGAGATCGCAGGAAGTCCTGAAGCCGAGGGCCCAAGAATTCGTTGGCAGTTTAAAAGCCCCAAATGTCCCTCAAAACACAAAAACGAGCCTTCCGGCCATCCATTTAAAAAGTCAAAAGTTGCTCCGAATACAATAACGGCTTCAATAGCGACGAAGTGGATCATGGTCCGGTGCAATGGTGTTATCGGATGAGGTCGAGAGTGACCGGAGCGCATGCGAGTATGGATGATGATTTTGGGTTTTACGGCGCATCGACTGCTGTAGGTCATGCAGCGCCCATAACTATCAATTTATGCAGAGTCGCCAATCAGGCAAGTGCATCAATCAAGTCACCCTATAAAGCCTTGATGATCACGCTTAGCATCATGATGAAAAGATTACTGGGAAATATATAGCGCGAAGAAACTGGAGCACTTTACCTCTCGGCAGCGTGTGAAGAATCCCATAAAAAGTGACATAGCGTGCGACTCTGGACGTAGTGTCCGAAAAACTGCGCTCTCGTTGCAGTAAGGTGATGACAAGCGACCAGTACGTGATGCACGGTCAGCGGGTCAGAACATCGACTGCAGTATGGTCTATAGCCAGCCAATAGCAGATGAGGGCGCGTAGCATATGTGTGGCCTATGCGTAACCGGCAAAGAGCAACTTCTTTCCTCCGGTTGTCCCGAAGACACGATTGCCATAGTCCAATGCGGGGTTTCACGGACTGCAGCTTGTTGGCGCTCAGCGAGTTCCAGTGGAACTACCATTGCTTCTGGATAAACGACGACACTGCGGGGTACGTGTCTTGAGCAGGTAGTGGTGTTATAGGAATGCGTGTCCCTGTCGTAGCGCGCTCTGCTGCCGCGTCAGCAAGATCATGTCCGCAGATCCCCACGCGACCTGGGATCCGGCATAGTACGATCGTTTGTCCTGCTCGATCCGGTGAACTAAGACGTGACTGAATGTCCTGGACCAATGGATTCGGCGAGGAGAAGCCGCCAACAGCCAGGAGACTGTTTAAGGAGTCGGAACGAATCAAATGCAGATTGCTATCGTCCACTTCAATAAAACAGAGCGCTTTGGTGATGTCTATAAGCTCCGAAGTGTAGACCGACGAGCGTGAAGGCAGTGTGAGTGACCGTGTTGTGGGTCCGTACATAAAAGCGCACCTTACACCTGCATCCGTTTTCGAACCATCCGTACAAGTCATCATGTACGCATCAAAGGAGGCTATGTGCTCTAAGGCTGTGCCTTTAAGTTCCGTTATGGGAACACGTTGCTTTTGCATGTTTGATAGCGAAACATCCACTCTTGGCGATGCTAGCTCCCAAGGAGCGAGCCTCATTGGTTTAGGTCTGGTGAAAAGTCGTAGGTTGAGGCCGCTCGCGTCTAAAAGTTCTCTCACTCGTACACAAAAGGGAAAGTTGTAGTGACCGTTGACGTAGAAAGAGCCCTCGTAAGCTACGCGAGAACACTGCTTTGTAGATGGGATGATCTCGGATCTGTGCCAGCTTGCACGTGTAGCGCAGTCCCAGCATCTGCCTTCGCAATGCTAGTGGAGGCCCGTGAGCCTCCACCAGAAGACTATCTAAGGGCGGTGTTCGAAAAGCCCCTGTGGTGATACGTAGTGCGGCGTGATGCACCGTGTTCAAAGTACGTTTGATCAGGTCTGATGAACCGTCATAGATAAAACAGCCGCAGTCAAGTTTTGAACGAATCAGGGAGTAAGAGTGTCCTCCTATCAGCTCCGTATGATGTACGTCCCACGCACCTTAGGATGTAAAGAGATTTAAAAATTTGTCGCGGAGATTTCTTATGTGCTCACGGTATGTTACGCGTTGGTCAAATCGTATACCGAGAAATTTCACGGTTTCTTCGATGTGGAAAACCGGAAACCGTTGAGCACACTCCACTTCTCCAGACGTGTGACAGCTAGCTGCAGCTGTCGCTCCATCGTTCGAGTGGTCGATGAGCTACACCAAATAGCGAAGTCGTCTACGGGCAGAGAACGACTGATCCCATGTGGAAACGTGTCCTTTATATCGTTAATCATCATTGCGAAAAGAATGACACTTAATACGCTGCCCTGAGGCACACCATTGTCCTGCGGGTACCTGTCGGAGTGATAAGAACCAACACCCACCCGAAAGAATCTGCTAGTCAAAAAGTTTCGTAAAAACTTTGCCACGTGATCGCGGATGCCACAATCGAGTAGCTTCATCAGAATTTTATGGTACCATATTATCATGGTATCATGGTATCATGGTATTATCAATTTTATGGTATCATATCATATTATCCATGTGGTATCATAAGCTATTTCTATGTCAAAAAAGATGGCGCCGGTATGGCGTTTGCTAATACACACGGCCCGCACTGCGGTATCAAGAGTTAAGATGTGGTCTATCGTGCTACTGTTTTTACGGAATCCCCACCGAGCATTCGTAAAAAAGTTGTGACGTTCTAAGGTCCACGAGAGCCGCACATTCACCATTCTTTCCATGAGCTTACAAAGCGAAGATGTGAGGGTATTCGGGCGATAGTCAAGGGCGTTCGTTCCACTTTTCCCGGGCTTTAAAATAAGCACTACTATGGCCTCTCGCCAGGTTGGCGGAAAATCACCTGACTCCCATATAAAGTTGAAAAGTGCCAGCAGTGCTCGTAGTACACAGGGAGGAAAATGCCGTATCACATCATTGTGGACGAGGTCGGGTCCCTCCGCTACACTACGCAGCGAGCGAATGGACGCTTGAAGTTCCATCAGAGGGAAATGCTTGTTGTAAGTCAGGGTGTCACCTGTATACAAATTAACTTGCGAAGTTTCACATCGCGCCCTGTGCCACAAAAACCGTGGATCGCAGGTGCCATTTCGGCAACGGTCTGACAACGCTTCTCCAATGGCTCCCGCGACATCCCTTGGGTGAGTGATGTCTTGACTTCCCACTCGCAGTGCAGGAATGGAAACTGGCAGGTGCAATCCAGCGATTCTTTCAATGCGGCCCCATACATGTGACGTCGGCGTGTGGCGATTCAGTGAGCTGACGTAGATGCACCATGATGCACGTTTCGCCTCTCGTATAGTGCGGCGTGCGGCCGCGCGTGCTTGCCTGAAAGCCATGAGGTTTAATGGACTGCTGTGCCGGTCAAAAGCCCTAAAAGCTCTCCGATGTGCACGAATAGCGTCGCGACATTCGTCGCTCTGCCAAAGTACAGGGGTGCAACGAGAGCATCCGGAGGCGCGTGAAATGCATTCTTTCGCCGCGTCCAAAAAGAGAGACGAAAATTCCTCCATAGCCGGAGTCACAGAGACGAAATCGTTAGAAAAGGTTTCCTCCAGGCGGGTCTCAAATCCACTCCAGTCAGCCTTCTTAAAATTCCAACGCTGATGTCGGATACCAAGAACAGTGCCACCACGGTACCGAACCCAGACCGGAAAATGGCCACTTCTAAGGGGGTCCTCTGAACCATCCCAAGTGAAGTGTGGTACCAACTGCGGACTACAAAGGCTCAGGTCTAGCACTGACGATCGTCCTGATGGTGCGCATGCGAGTATTACGGCACGTTCAACTCACGCCACACAATTATGCCGATTAAGTCGAATGTCACGATCGGATGGTGGGATCAGGGCTCACACAATAAGCCCTTCTAAGTGCGTGCTTAAGCCACCAAAATCTGTCTGACCAAAATGTTGGAAACAAGTTCTAAAAATACTAATTATACACCTGACGGCCTGCACTTCAGTTCGCTGCCATTTGAGACACGGCCAAAGCCAGTGCGGCAGGCAACTGTCAACATCAGCCAGTACCAAGAGCCAAATCAGATGTGTCAGATCCGTCCTTGCCAGATGTGTCTGCTGATCTCGCCTGAGAGATCCCCCCCCCCCCCCCATCTAGCTCATTTGCTGACAACGACAGAAGTAATAGCCCTATTCCTCGGAGAAAAACCAGGAGAGTGGAGATATAGATGGGGAGGCTCGCCTGTTTTTTTCTCTCAGGAATGAGACTATTTCTACTGTCTTATCTATGTGAATGATGTCCCTCGTAAATGTACTAAACAACTCACTCATTTGCTGACGGCAACAGGCATTCAAGGCCGTGCCGGTCACTTCTGCTTCCCATTCGCCGGTCACCCGCTGCCCATTCCGAGCTGTTTAATTGTCTCTGCAGCAGTCCCCACGCTCCTTCAGACATTGTGTGCTTCACGCCGACGAGTTTCGGGAAAAAACAAACTTGGGCTCCCTCATATCTATGCCTCTGGAGCAGGGCCATTACTGAGGTCAGGGAGCAGCCACTCTAGCATCTTTCAGGCAAACTGATTCTGGCACCAGGGCCAAGGCTTGCTACACGTTCCGACAACAGCCAACGGGTGAGCAGTTAGGTAAAAGCTGTGGACACCATCCCACAACGACGTAAAAATCGTCAGAAAACTTTTTCGGTAGTTGTGTGTACATTTTATCGACTATTACATTATATGTGATACTAATAACTCGGATCGTATAACCTATTCAAACCAGGAAAGCATGAAATCCTCCAGAACACTGGCAAACATCTCACGCGTGAACTTGACAATCCTCTTGTGTAATCACCGTTCCACAACGGCTTCTCAAAAACAGATCGGCCTCGGCATAGTCATCATCAGCTGACACTGAGCCAACCCAAGCCTAACTCGGCCATTCTGGGCGCTCGAGACAGGAACGTCCGATCCATGCATCCGCTACCTGAACGCATGAAACAATACCCGGCATCTCACCGTGCAGTCGAAGGACAGCAGACTCACCCAACACCTAACATCCGATGTCTGTATTTCTGAGGAGCCGAGGACCATTCCAGGTGATCAGTGCCGCTGAGAAAAACAGTGGCGCGGCGGCTAATGACGCGGCGCCGTGCGCACCGATGTTGTCGCTGCGCATCTTCAAGGCGCTGGCGCCTCCTCCAAAGGATGTTTCATTTAAAGGGGCGCTGGCTGGTTTCTAGCCTGTGACTGTTTGAAGTAGCAGTATATGAATGATACCTGTGCGCGTGTAATCATAGGCGTAGGAATGGGGTTCCCATGTGAGCCATGGCACTCACATCTTCCGAGAAGTGCGGTGTGTGAGTATTACAAGAAGCATTAATCCTATGGAAAAGGAAGCAAATAACTTACTACAAAGCAGGTGTTGACACCCCACTTTCTGAGACGTTCCGCCGCCCGTTTTCGTAATAACCGGTGTATCGCTTAACGTTACTTTAAAATGTTGACATCGTTTCCGTGGGGTTATTATCAATTATATGTAAAACTGTGTGGACACATTTCACCTGGGACACTACACATCAGCACACACGGTCGTCGTTACACGAGACTGTGGCCATACCGTTACACAAAAGCCTGTCACGCACCTGCTTCGCTGTTGAGTCCAGCATAAGGAGGATAAAAACACTGCCCTTCTAACTAGTGTTAATGAACTGCAGTGCCCTTTGTGGCCAACTGAGTAAAACTCTTTCAGCGTGTCATAGCGATGGCTTCGGCGTAAAGATCAACAATGACAAGTACAACTTTATTACAATTTGTTCACCACCGTACACATTCGCGATGGAATTTACAATGACAATTACCCCCTCCGCATGAGATCTCAGATGGCTGGTGGTCCGGCTTCCTAAGCCAGGATGGCAAGCACGTAGCAGCTCGGCACGTCGGCACATTGCGCTGCACCGGTCCCATTTATCCGCAACAGAACTGTTCCTCACGAGGCAGTAAGTGTCACAAGTAGGTAATGGCTGAATCTCTGTCTCTCGATGTCTGTCGCTCCGCCTGAACGACAAGACAATATGCCTCCTTCCTTAATCCCACAGATGTGCCTTACTCTACCGCGGCACACTTGACGCTCCATGTCCAAATTTACGGCACAAATCTTCCACTCCCCCTCCCCCACGCAATCCTAAACGAGCAACTGATGCAAACATGCAAACACGAACGGCGCAACGGCGCAGTATGACGTCACTCACTGGACGGTCTCTCTGGACGGAGCGGGCCCTCACCGGTCACGTGACGTCACTCGCTGGTCACGTGGCGTCCATCACTGGCTGCGTGACGTCACTAACTGGTCCTACGGCGTCACCGCCAGACCGTGCCATGCCATCAGGTTACCACGCGATGGCACTTGCAAGACGTTTGGCCTCCCTTGCTGACCGTATGACGTCACCAGCTGGCCGTGCTACGTCCCCTGCTGGGCAAGTGACCGGCAGCGAGGAGGACCGCTGCCCGGTGGGCGCGCCGGGATTCCTGGCGCGAGCGACCGTCTGCTGGAGGCTTTCTGGTGGCGCGGCGGCGCTCTGATCGGGTCAGGGGTCGGCGGCGTGGGCCGGCAGAGGCACGAGCGCCCGCTGCCCCCCAGACGCCGACGCTACTTCAGGTACCTGAAACACAGGCCATGCGTTGGAGGGCGGCCTGGTTTCATGGAGTGGGAGAGGGGTTACCTTGAAACCACTCGGAAGAAATGATATGATCAGCAGGATATAACAAGAAAACCCGCATGCATGGATGACATAAAATCGCACAACCAGGATTTCATCCATCCGATGTCCGGCATCAAGGCATGCATCAAAAGGGGGCAGCTGCTGATCACTTAGGTCCACGCAGACATTCACCGGCGCTGTCGGAACGGCCGCAAGTGCCAAATCTGACGCAGCGCCCTTCCGAATCCGCGCTGCTGGCAGGAGCAGCCCCTAGGCGCTGGTTTCGACATGCACATACAGTGCACAGACCGGCCATACGTACTCGGTATCAGCTGATTAATGGCAGTAAGGGTCATGGAAAAGCAACAAAAGCAGGGGGTGTATATCAAAATCCATCAGTACACCTACACCTAAACCCGCTACAATCTAGGTATGCGTACGAGACGTAGAGAAAGTGGCGAGGTAGCATCTGTTCGACAGATGACAGGACACCGTGCAACGGCCATCCCAGCTCATTGGCAACACACGGACCCGCGGCGGCCAGTGATTGGTCGACGCCGTCCGCAGCCTACTGCCACGCCACACGCAAGCGTCGCCGACTTCTCCCCCATCGCCTCGCTCACTGAGTGGGATGGGCGCACTCGAATGTTAAAGGTGACCTCCCGTGTTGTTCGTTTGTGGTTTTTATGTTTAAAGGCGCATTGACGAGGGTGTTTCACGCTCAATCGGAAACGACACGCTAAGTTTGTGGTTGTGGCGAAAAACGTGAGTGCCCTTTGAGAACATCGCTGGCTAAAGTCAAAGCATGGGAACACGGTAGGGGTGGAGGAACAGACCGGCGGACGGCACCTTCGCAAACAGCTCAGGAACCACATAGCCTTCGCGACACCTCGCCGTGCCCAGCCAGAACTCCCACCACCACCGGCAGGCCGCGGCTCGGAACAGCGCGTCGGCAGTTCTCAGGCCGGGACACTCACTTGGCGGCCCAGTTGGTGCGGCCGGTGAGCGCCGCCTTGGAGGTGTTGCCCGCCTGGCCCACCTGGGACCTGTACATGTTATACCTTGGAGCGGGAGAGGCGCGTGTCAGCGAGGCAGCCCGGCAGGCGGGCCGGCAGACACACGGCACAGCACTCGGACGCGTGTCAGCGAGGCAGCCCGGCAGGCGGGCCGGCAGACACACGGCACAGCACTCGGACGCGTGTCAGCGAGGCAGCCCGGCAGGCGGGCCGGCAGACACACGGCACAGCACTCGGGCGCGTGAGAGCGGGTGGGGTGAGCCGGGCCGACATGCGACCCGGCCGGCAGGCGGCAGCACCGTGCACACAATCGTCACTCAGACATGGCCGAGCGGCTGCAGTGTGGAGAGTGGGGACAAGTCACAAGCTGGCGTGTTTGTGGCAGAGGTCAAGGCGACGACCCGGCGCCTCCTGAGCAAAACGTCTGAGGGTGCACATGGCAGCTGTTGGACCCATGGACCTTTCAACATTGGATCTGATTACCTCAGGGGCGTCCAACGGTGTCCAAGGTACGGCTCCAAAGCGACCCAGTGGTAGCTGGACCCTTAGCTCATAGCTCTGAGCTTTCTTTGGTGCTACAATATCTTTCCTTGAATACTACTTATTTGTTTCCATTCAAAGCCAAATGTGTCAATCCCACAGCGTTAAGGGAAGACATCACGTCTTCCCTGACCGAGCTCGCCACGCGTCCAGTCCACACCGCCACGCCTGGTAGCCGTGCCGCAGCTCGCCCTTCCCCTCCCCCCCCCCCCCCCTCCGATCGGCCCGCCCCCACCCCCGGGCGCCGCGGCCGGCTGGGCTTACTTGGCCGCCCAGTCGGTTCTGCCGTGCAGGCTGCCGGTGGAGCCGTTGGCGCGGGCGCCGGACGCCTTCATGGACACGCTGCTGTTGTAGTAGGAGCCGCGCGCCGCCAGGCCCAGGCCGGACTCCTGACCCGACACGTTGCCTGCGGGCGCGCGGCGACTCCAGTGAACACGACACCCGCGCTCCCTCTTTCTCGCGCCAGTTTCACGGGCGCTGCTGTTTGGCGGGCGCAGAGGCCAGGTGGCCACCACCATACGCCAACAGACGGACAATACGACGATCGCCTTCTCTTGAAACGTGCGTGCTCACAGAAATATTGGCTTCTAACCTTGCGGAATGATCCTATATTGTCACGGACACCTCCAAGAGACGCGGTTTCTCGTCGATGGGACGACTGGACGGATAGCCGAAACGCGACAATTCGCAGAGAACAGAGCAGAGAATCACACGGACGCCCTGACCGGCGCAAATCATCAGACATCATTTGCCCCTTCCAACGTCACGTCTTCTGCCAACGTCTCAAGCGTCCACACGTCACGTCGTGTCGGGCGCCTGCCCACTCACCGTACTGGGCGTTCCGGGTGTTCTGTCCGGCCACGTAGCGTGCCTTATTGAGGTACACCTGTTTGGCGGTCAGGTTACGCGAGCTGGTGCGGCCGAGCGCCTCGCCGCCGGCCGCCGCCGCCGCCGCCGCCGGCACCGCGCCCGCCATCGTCCGCGACAGCATCTGACTCAGCCGCAGGTGGCTGGGGCTGTGGGAGCGAGGCGCAGGTCAGGTCGGAGCGGGGCACGGGTCAGGTCGGAGCGAGGCGCAGGTCAGGTCGGAGCGGGGCACGGGTCAGGTCGGAGCGAGGCGCAGGTCAGGTCGGAGCGGGGCACGGGTCAGGTCGGAGCGAGGCGCAGGTCAGGTCGGAGCGGGGCACGGGTCAGGTCAGAGCGAGGCGCAGGTCAGGTCGGAGCGGGGCACGGGTCAGGTCGGAACGGGGTGCAGGTCAGATCGAAGCGGGGCACGGGTCAGGTCGGAGCGGGGCGCAGGTTAGGTCGGAGAGGGGCATGGGTCAGGTCGGGGCGGGGCATGGGCCAGGTCGGTCAGAACACGGGCGGAGGTGCGTCGCGGGCGCAAAGCCAGGTGGGGACAGCACGGAGGGCAGCAGGTAGAACGCAGGATGTGGAGGCATTTGAGACCACGCGGAACCTGGCTTCGCTGTCTCACGTATTCAGAACTTGTGCACGCATGAGCTGCCACGTTTCACAACGTGGACAATGTGATAAGCCAATGGTCCATAACTGAAGAAAGCCTTCCAGCCTTTGTCGTATTCGAGACCATCTCATCGGTGACACCCTGGTCTTCATCAATCATGGAAAATTGCATATTAATAGTCACACTGACGAACAACAGCGGTCGCAGCGCCCAATTGGTCCGTGCGCCACGAAGCTCAGCAACGACTGGTGGAAGACACGTGAACACACTGCACCCGCCGTTCAGCAGCAAACATCCCAACACCGCACACCCACCCCGCCTCCGCTCGACCCAGCCTCCGCCGGTACGCACACTCTGCCGTCCTTGAAAGGGTCGTCGTCGAATTTGGAGACTCGACGGGCGTTGGCGGCCGGCTCCGCGAACGAGCCGCGGCTCTGCTTGGACGGCACGCCTGGCAGCACGGCGCTGCTGCCGCCGCCCAGCTTCTGGCCCACCTGGAAGTACGGGTACCTGGCCGCCAGGGCGCCGCGCGTTACACGCCGGCACGCGGCCCGTCCGCGGGCGTGACCCCGAGCTGGCTGTGAGCTGACGCATGTCACAGTGCAATACATCGGGCGTTTTAGAATTGTTGTAGTTCACTCGCTTTGTGAACTTTAACCACTTTAAAAACACTTCATGTATTTCGGGTTTCTCCCAAGCTTGTCCCGTCTCGTTGGGTGGTCGCGTTTCCCCTCGTTTCCGTCTGCGCGATCTGCCCTATCCATGCTGGGTCTGCTTGCGGCGTGAGGCTAGGCACGCCTGCAAGACGAGCCCCGTGGTCCGACACACAACACGAAAAGCTAGCTGCACAAATAATCACAAATCACAAACCAGTCAGCGCAATATTTCTCTCACAAATCATTCCGGACATTTCAAAAACATTCGTGTGCAGCGCACACGGTCAGTGGCCGTTAGAGGACAGTCCTCCGATCAGAGGATAATCTCTCAGCGCACACGGTAAGTGGCCGTTAGAGGACAGTCCTCCGATCAGAGGACAATCTCTCAGCGCACACGGTCAGTGGCCGTTAGAGGACAATCCCCCGATCAGAGGACAATCTCTCAGCGCACACGGTCAGTGGCCGTTAGAGGACAGTCCTCCGATCAGAGGACAATCTCTCAGCGCACACGGTCAGTGGCCGTTAGAGGACAGTCCTCCGATCAGAGGACAATCTCTCAGCGCACACGGTCAGTGGCCGTTAGAGGACAGTCCTCCGATCAGAGGACAATCTCTCAGCGCACACGGTCAGTGGCCGTTAGAGGACAGTCCTCCGATCAGAGGACAATCTCTCAGCGCACACGGTCAGTGGCCGTTAGAGGACAGTCCTCCGATCAGAGGACAATCTCTCAGCGCACACGGTCAGTGGCCGTTAGAGGACAATCTCTCGATCAGCGGACAATCTCTCAGCGCACACGGTCAGTGGCCGTTAGAGGACAGTCCTCCGATCAGCGGACAATCTTCCGATCGGAACTATCGACCAAACCGGCCGCTTCAGCCGTCAGCTGGCTGCTCACGCCGACGGCGATGTGGGCGTCGCGTGCCGCATCGCACCAAATAACCCTCTGCGTAAAGCCCGCTGCGTGACTGATCACATCAAATGACCCTCTGCGTGTCGCATCGCATCCTGAGGCTGATGACGCACAACGAGCGCGCCAAACGCCGCGGCACGGCAAAGGACACCGTTTCGCGGCATTCTGCGACCAAATTGGCGCCAGTTGTCGCTGGATGTAATGATGCCTCGAAGCAGGCTGATAATGGCAAACTCGTGTCGAATCGGCCATTAACCGGCGAGCGAGGCCGGCCATCAGTCTGCCGGAGATCGGGCGGGCTCCGCCACCGATGGACTGCGCCGCCCGTGACTGGTCATACTGGACGTCAATGCTCGGACCCGGGGGTGGAGCGCGGAATCGGCCAAACTCGTGTCGTCGCTTTTGCGAGGTTTGCCTCCGATGAGGGATGCGACAAACCAAGTCAGGTTTGCATTCGAGGGACGCGGGCGCGCAATCCCCCAGTGCAGCTAAGAGCCCTGTTGTGAGCAGACTTGAAGCAGACTATGCTTCGGCCGAGGCTCACCCCAACTTTCGACTCACCGCACGTGCGTTTTTCCTGGGTCCTGCTTAGAGGGGACGCTTCTGGCTGACCCATTGCTTACTGCGGCCTACCGCACACCACGTACTCTAACCTCAGCCCACCCCTTTGTTGCTCAGAAGCGTTTAGAGCACACCGACTGCACGCATTGTTTGCGCCTACCCCCACCCACTCCGGTTCTCGCACGAATGAATTCACTCTCGCCGCATTTTTCGTGTATGTTTAGTCCGCACCTTTTTGACCGGACTGATTTCTGGAGAGCATAGCTCACGCTAAGCAGTGCTTATCGTGAGTCCTGATCCCACCATTCAATCATATAATTCCAGTTAAACCGTAAAATATTGTGACGGAAGTTGGACCTGCCGCAATGCTCAGCACAGTCGGTCCCACCCTCCGACCTCATCTGACCTGCCACTGGCCACATGTCATCTCATTCAGCAGGTAATAGCGGGCGTGTGTAGCGCGGTGAATCTCCACCCGCCATGGGTATGTTGGGGGCCAGGCGCTCTCAGAGACTCAGCTATGGGGAGCAGACGTTACGTTTGTGATTTCCACACAACGCCCTCGGCAGCCGACCGAAGTCCGGCTGCGTCCGCCGGCCCACCTAAGCGCCTGCTGCGCCGTTGGCCGCTTGCTGGGGTTCCAGCGCAGCATGTCGGCGATCAGCGTGATGGCCTCGGCGCTGGCCGTCGGGATGATGGTCTCCAGCGCGGTGGGGCTGAACTGCGGGAACGTGAAGTTCATGGTGGTGGCCAGCTGGTAGCCCTCGGTCCAGTCGCGCTGTCGGCGCACGGGTCCGGGTCAGAGCGGGCGTCGGCGGGCGAGCGACAGCCGACGTGGCGTCCCCGCCCTGCCGATCGGTTACGGCCAGTGAGGTCAAGGCGGACGCACTACCACATCGGTTGTCGTACACGGGTAAGGCTGCGGTCAGGTGCAAATGACGGCCGCCCAGTATAAATAAAACCAGCGCGTGTACGACAGCCGAAACATCAGGAGAGCCGAGACGTCAGGAGTGTCGAGACGTCAGGAGCACCGAGACGTCAGGAGTGTCGAGACGTCAGGAGTACCAAGACGTCAGGAGTGTCGAGACGTCGGGAGTACCGAGACGTCAGGAGTGTCGAATCGTCAGGAGTGTCGAGACGTCAGGAGTGTCAAGACGTCAGGAGTACCGAGACGTCAGGAGTACCGAGACGTCGGGAGTACTGAGACGTCAGGAGTACCGAAACGTCAGGAGTGTCGAGACGTCAGAAGTGTCGAGACGTCAGGAGTACCTAGACGTCAGGAGTACTGAGACATCAGGGCTGCGGATTAGAATGGTTCCGCGCGACGCGCAACGGCAACGAGTGCTGCCAGTAGTCCACCTTGTCGGGAGTGCCCAGCACGGGGACGAATACTGTCAGTGGCCCAACTTGTCGGGCGTGCCCCGCACGGGGACGAGTGCTGCCAGCGGCCCACCTTATCGGGAGTGCCCAGCACGGGGAGGAGTGCTGCTGGTGGCCCACCTTATCGGGAGTGCCCAAAACGGAGCAGATCTTGAAGATCTCGTCGATCTCGGAGCTGCCCGGGAAGAGCGGCCGGTACGTGTACACCTCGGCCATGATGCACCCCACCGCCCAGATGTCGATCGGGCTGCTGTAGCTGGTGGAGCGGAGCAGCACCTCCGGGGCCCGGTACCTGGACGGTCATACCGCTCTCCGTCACTTACAAGCACTGCATCACGGCCCACTGGCGCAAAAGTAGTGAATTATTCACGGAACATGATTTGATCATGGGACATTTACTGGGCAAAGCAGCTTTAAACTGGGCTTGTCATCACGCCACGTGAACATCATCATGGTCACGAAACACAGCACAGTCCCAAGGCGGCCAACGTTATTGCTTAACAAGGGTAGGTGGCCTACATTGTCGTGCACCCTTTCAGAGAGCGCCAGCGAGGACAATCGTAACAATGGCACTCAGGGGTCAAGGCGCAGCTGGAACCTGAAACAGCTGTCCCGACGTGGGAGCCGAAGGCGCCAATCGCCCGCCAATTACACCCTTTCCGGACATGAGAGCGGGGAGGGGAGACAACCTCAAGCGCCCGTCTAGACCATGTGTGGACGGACGCTTGAGACACGTCGTAGTCGTAGTAGTGGTAGGAGTAGTAACTGGGGCTTTAGGGCACCTCGACTGCGCGGTCATATAGCGCCCACGTGGCAGTCGCGGTCTCGCGAGACTTGCTGTTGCCCCAGCCCAGCGGCCGCTGCCGAACACACGCTGTCCGCCGGCGCGCCACGTGCCCCGAAGCTCCACACGGGCCGTGCTGTGGCGCTAGGACACCTCCAGCGACAGCAGGCTAACATCACACGTGTCACAGCCGGCCCGGGAGCGGCCAGCGCGCAAAGCACGGCCGAGAACGCGTCGCCAGACGGACCGGCGCCGCAGGCACGCCACGACAGCGAGGCACGCGTTCAGGCCTGGTGCGGGCATACATCACCTACCGGAGGGCGGCAAACAGACCCGCGCAAGGTGCGGCCGGGCATTGTGTCGCAGCGTCACAAAGCATGCGTTGATCGGCCGCTGTACCTACAAGGCATACCTGCCGCAATGATTCAAACCCCAGGTCCATAGCGTGCCGGAGCAGCTTGACATGCTCTGTATGCTGCCGGTTATTGAGGCCATGAAGGCTGTTACTGTGCCGTGGCGCTAAGCCGTTCTGCGTCGGCCAGTGTACGGCCGCGTTATCGGGCGCCACTGTGAGGTGGCATGGGTGGGTTCAGGGGCGTCACGACTACTCGGCCAGCGGCCCGCCACGGACCGGCGGTCAACTGCGGCTCGCGCCACTCACCAGCACCCGGGCAAAATGGCTGGTGCCAGCCGTGATCACAGCCGTCTCTGCGAGTCCCGTATTGTGGTTTAAAGTGCGTCCAAGTGCATTTAAAGCACATTTAACAGATCTCGTGCATTAACAGACAGGTCGTTTGTCTGCACATTTTGATGCTTCCTGTACTCAAAGCAACCCGGCCCCAAAAACTCTTCGCCCCCGCCCACATTTTTGCATCTGATGTGTAAACGCGCCACACGCGAGTAAATGACCTATTTCGGTGGCACCCTGAACAAGCCACGCGTGTGAAACACTAAACCGGGTCACACGAATTCCATCGCAAAGCCGGACTCGGTCACCCGTGTCTGGCCGACATACAGCCGTGCTAGATCCTGGCCGTAAGTCTTCGGCAGGGCCGGCCGGCCGGCCGCCGCCGCGGCCGCTGGGGCGCGCCGCCGGCCCGGCCCCCTGTGTGTGTGTGTGTGTGTGCGAGTCGGCTGGAGGCCGTGGCGTGCGGCGGCCGGCCCACCCCCGGCGGCCGCCCCACCCGTGCCGGCATAACCGGGCTGGCACCGTCACGGCACCAGGCGTCGACCTTGAACCGCCGCCGGAAAACGGCCCGCATCGGCCCCGCTGATCAATAGGGCCGCAGCGCCATTGATTAGCCGCGCGCTTATCCGACATCAAAAATTGCGCGGGGGCGGCAGACCATCGGACGAGTTCGGAACTCGCGTGCATACGTTTGGCATGGTGCACGGCCACGCTCACCCGCTTTCAAAAGACTGCGCCACCGACTTAATGCCACGTAGAGTGTGTACCGTCGTTCGTGGCAGTGGCATGACGAGTACGGCCGTCGACACACAACCCCGACCCAACAGGTGGCGGTGACTCCGTCCGGTGACCCCCATTCAGCCACAGGACGCTATCGCGCCGTATCGTACGCATCGTACCGTATGGAGTGGTTTGTGCACATTCCCTGCCAGATCTGACCGGTGACGAAAGGGACTTAGGGTGAACATACTGTGGCAGCAGTGAGCCACCAGTATCTGGACGCCTGGAAACCACATAGATGTGATCTAGCGATGTGGCCACTGCCCCGCGTGGCGAGAAATACTCTAGAGTCTGGCGATTTCACGCCTTTCACACATCGTGGCTCTGTCGTGCGGCCGCCTGGCCGCCGCTCAGAACTGAGGTCGGCGAACGCGGCATGGATCGTAATGAGTGTTCATCACGAACGAGCACCGACCGCCACGAGCGGACGTAGCGAACGTGGCGGGTAGCGAGCCACCCCACCAGCCTTACCAGCATGGAGCCGAATTAGGAGAGCTTACCACCTTGTGGAGATGCACCCAGCATACCCCACCCAAGGCCGTCCACCCCGCACGGATACGCCATCTGTGTGTTTTTTATATAGAGAGGGAACGCAACGCACGTCGTCACGTCCCTTTTATGAAGCGCCAGCGACTGCATTGATCATATTATCACCCAGGCGCCATGGCACAACCGGAATTCGAACCCGGGACCCCTACGTGCGAATCCAGGAAGCTAACCACTCAGCCATTACTCCCCATCCGAGGGGGAGATGGGCTGCTGCTCACCACCGTGTGGAGACGTAGTCCGTGTAGGGCGGCCGGGAGCGGATCTCTCGCGCCAGCCCGAAGTCGGCGATCTTGATCAGGTCGGGACCCATACAGAGCAGGTTCTCCGGCTGCGGAGGTCAGCGCAAGGTCAGCGCTCGGGCTCAGGCGGCTCCGCTGCGTGTTCCACGTGTTCCGGTCCTGCTCGAGGGCTGGGACGGCAGTGTCAGCGAGAGGCAAGGCCACGGACTAGACCCAGAGGGCACCGCAGATCGGCGGTGGCATCTGACCTGCGACGCAGTGATGTGGATGTAAGGCTGATACCGAACCGTGTTTCCGATTGTTCTGATACATCAGTTGTGAAGTACATTTGCTAGGAACACTGTGCATATAAATAAGACGGCACCACAGCCTTATTCCTCGTACAATAATCAGGAGAATGGAGAGAGAGATGCATTGATATTACGGCTACACGCCTTTATCGACAAGACATTGGCCATATTAGCACGCAGGGGTCTTAGCACAACCGGGTTTGAACCCGGTACCCCTACGCGCGCATCCAGTGTGCTAGCCACTCGGCCATTATGTCCCCGTCCGAGGGGAAGACTTTCGTGCACTTCAGGTCTCTGTAAGACACATTGCTATTAGTACTGTCTTCTTTATTCTGATACAGCCGGCACGGGAGCCTGTGGCGCGCGCCAATGGCAGCTGTCCGGCAGTGGAGTCCGTCGCAAAATAGCGCAAGAAGGACGTAAACTCGTGCTGGGTAAGAACTGCAACCTGGACCAAGCACCATCCCCACAGGCTGCCGAGCGTTGGCCAGGTATACGAGTTCGTGACTGAGTGTTTACTTTTGCCCTGCCTGGTTCATTGCTAGTGTGCGCCGGGGTTGATCATGCAGCCCCATCGGGGTGAGGGATTTTCCGATCCCCACCAGAGTGTGGCGATGCCCAAACCATAACACTTGCCCCTTCGACTACTGATGCCCACAAACTCCACTATTACAACTGCGTGCATCAATAAACAGCCCAACAACGACCGAGACCCGATCCGGACTGGCAGCTATGCGCGGGGCCAGGGGCACACCACGAGCACCCACGCCTCTCACACCACCTCTCTCACCTTCATGTCCCGGTGGAAAAAGCCGTGCTTGTGCATGAATGCCACGCCCTGCAGCACCTGGTACATGATGTTGCGTATAACCGGCTCCGAAAGCACCTTGTCCCTGCGAAAGCAGGACGCATCGGTCAGCGGTTATAGCCACATACTGGAAACTGCAGCCCGCCAGCATGGTGGGTACTGCGCGTACGTGGCGGGCACCGGGTGTACCTGGCGGGTGCTGGGCGTACCTGGCGGGTACCGGGCGTACCTGGCGGGTGCTGGGCATACCTGGCGGGTACTGCGCGTACCTGGCGGGTACCGGGCGTACCTGGCGGGTGGGCACGGCGTACGGCGTACGTGCCTACCTACCGTGCGTGCGGGTACCGTGCCTACCTGACGGATATCGTGCGTACCTGGCGGGCACCGTGCGTACCTGCGTGCGTGCGTACGGGTACCGTGCGCACTCACGTTGTCATGTCACAGGGTATGCAAAACACACGCCATAATCACGCGCGGAGTGTAACCAGAGAGGAGCGCCGCGAAACGGCGGCTGTTCGCGCTGGCAAGCCTCCCAACCCCACCAAGCTATCGCGCTTCCTGTGTTTCGCCAGTGTGCCACCAGCTCCGATGTGTGCCTTCTAAAAACGCACTGGGAGCTCGTCACCAGGGGCCAGTTGTGATGTCATGCGATGACGTCGCTGTGATATGCGCGCTCTTCCCGATCTCCGTCAGGTGCCGCCAACTGAGCCGCATCCAATAACGGATGTCCGTACGCTGAGCCGGGGTTGCCATGCGGCGGCGGCGGAGGCGGCGGCGGCGGCGGCGGCGGCGCCTTGGGTCGGGACCAGCCGGCGAGGTCTCGCCGCGGCTCGGTGAAGGTCAGTCATCGACCCGCCGCCACCTTCGTCACGCGCCCACATCGAACGGCCGCTGGCCACGACGTCCAGCCCAACGTCTGAAGCCGGTGCTGGGCGGAGCTGCGCACGTCCTAACGTGGCCTGGCGTCAGGTCTTCAGGACTGGCCCGGGAGACGACACGACACAGGCTGATCCCACCCTCTCGTGCGCATCAGGTCGTTAGGTCATGGGTCAGCTCTTCAGGTCAAGGGTCAGGCCTCAGGCCAAGGGTCTGGTCCGCACGTCAGAAGGCAGATACTCGGACCAAGGGCTCGGACCTAACGTCACACATCAGGCCAAGGGTCGGGCCATCGGGCCAGAGGCCGGCGCCTCAGGTCAGGGGTCAGACCTGTTCAGCCTCAGCCCAGTGTGGCTCCGCCGCAGTATGGCCGTGCGGAATCCCTGACCGCAGCGAAGCCGGCAGTCGCCAGACGCGGCGCCATGGCAGCAAGGGCCAGGGGCGCGGCGCCGGGAGACAGAGGGGCAGGGGAGCGCGGCGCCAGGGGACAGAGGGCCAGGGGGCACGGAGCCGGGAGAAAGAAAGCCAGGGGGCGCGGCGCCAGGGGAAAGAGTGCCAGGAGACTGAGGACCAGGGGAGCGCGGCGCCAGGGGACAGAGGAGCAGGGGAGCGCGGCGTCAGGGGACAAAGAACAAGGGGCGCGGCGCCAGGGGACAGAAACCCAAGGGGCGTGGCGCCAGGGGACAGAGGAGCAGGGGTGCGCGGCGCCAGCGGACAGAGAGACAGGGGAGCGCGGCGCTAGGGGACAGAGGAGCAGGGGAGCGCGGCACCTGGGGACAGAGGGCCAGGAGAGCGCGGCGCCAGGGGACAGAGGACCAAGGGGCGCGAGGCCAGGGGGCGGATGCTGGGGGCGTCGCGCCGGCCAGAGACATCAGATAAGAGCAGCGTGCGCAGAACGGTCCGCAGCCCGACAGGGTAGACGGAATCTCACTGATACATGGCTTATCGTTGCTGTTCCAGTATCACATTAGGGTCGTCGTCTGGGACAGGGGTAATACGCTCACGCTTTACTATCTCAGGGCCCGTCACGACCAAGACTATGGTGAGCATCCATAGGCGCTGCCCTTGAAACGATAGGCACTGAGATAACCTAGAAGACTCGTATCCCAACACGTCTCGTCTTTGGGATTTATCGAGTATGCATGGAGCAGAAACCCCGCCAGAATGTGTTTTTCAAGTAAGAACGACAAAAAAATCACAGCTCGCCGCAACTAATTTCCGCTATTTTGGGCAAATTGATCAGACTCTGCGCAGCATAAGCCTTTTTAAATGACATCAGATCCGGTCTGAAGTAAATATAAACGATATATCAAACCTTCTTGGATATCCCTGCCATGATCCACGCATTTTTTCCAGGACCGATTCGATACTGATAGATGTATAGTGAGCCACGCCCGACACAAACCAGAGCCGGCACCGTTAGCCAAGGTTTCAGCTGTCTTTGCAGCACACCTATCCGATTTTGTCAGGCACTGTTCTCCGCGGGCAAAGGTAGGGAAGGCTTCGTTTGCTTCCAGACATGACCTTGCCTCAAGATCAGCAGGGGCCGACACGCTGCTGGTTTCAAGAGCCCGTCTTTCGACATAGCTCACCGGTGCATCTCCATGCCGTAAAATTTAGCGGTCGGGATTCGCGACTGCTCGGCGCGAAGGCGGCGTGCAAAAAAGACCGTTTTGCAAAAAATAAAAAAATAAATAACAGAGGAAGCGGCGTTACATTATCCGGCTTGCGTTCGGGCTGAGTATCTATTGGGTGAACTGCTATTCACTGCTTTGCGACAAAGCTTGGTGAAAACAACGAATTATTGGAAGTCATCGACAACGAACATTCTACTGAATAGCGCCAGCAAAACGTCCTGGACTTTTAAAGTAGTCCAATATGGTATATCAAGATGGCTATCTATTACGATACTGATCTCATTCCTTTGGCTGGGACGCCGATGGTTCCTAACGAAGGCACTAGGGACCAAAAACGGACGCTAAGTTCATTTACGCTGCCTCTTTGTACCTACAGCTATCTCTTAATTGCTTATTTCTTTGATGCCGAAGCAGTCCACTGCACGGCGTCGGTCTGAGTTTCACAACACACCTAGTCTTTGGTTGGCTACTGCCATCGTGGAGATCATCGTGGACAGCCTTGTCTGTCTCTGCCTGCGTGCGTGCGTGTGCGTGTGTACCCGCGTGCATGTGCGCGTGCGTGCGCGTGCGTGTGGATGCGCGCGGGTGCGTGTGGGTGCGTAATTGCGTGCGTGATTGCGCACGTGATGTTATAGTACATAAAACATGTGTGTGGCGGGGCGATCCAGGTTATAATTGCCTTTGAGCGAATGGAGTTGAAACCTGACCAACTGGAGCCGACATCACCAGTCTGCAAGAACGTCATCTGTTCGTTTTCACCGGTCACATGCACACAGCAGAAACTCGGACCGCACCAATGCAACGTGTTAGTCCACGGAAGCAACGTACCTCTTTCCAGCGCGCGCCCTTTGCTGGCTGCAATCCAAAGCAGGGGTTCGTCACCACCGTTTTGTCACGTTAATACAAGCGTATCTGTGATATGCATGGTAAGACATCGGAACTCATCCCGAGCCATATCGTGAGCTGGGATGCTCTAAACAATGCGAAACGTTGACAGAGCCTGTGGTAAAAACTAGGCAAATAGATAACGCAGTAGTAATAGCCTTATTCCCCGGAGAAAAAACAGGAGAGTGGAGATGTACATGGGTTGATACTACGGCAACATGTTTTCATCGGAACAATAGCACAAGTGAATTCCCAGAATTGGGTATCCGTCTTTTCATCTTTTCATCAACTCATCATCAATCTGAGTTTTTCGATAAAGGCAATTGCCATGGAATTCAATTCTGCTATTGTTTTGATAAAGGCATGTCACCGAAATATCAACACATCTATATCTCCATTCTCCTGGTTTTTCTCCGAGGAATAAGACAATTACTACTGCTTTATCTACGTGACTGATGTTTCTCGCTAACGCACTGAACAACTTACGTAAAAATTAGACATTAGGAATACAGCGCGTTCTTTACGTCAAACGCGTCAAAACATGTAATGGTTCCTACCCATCCTTATGACTTGGGGAGATATAAACGCCGATAATTATCTTTATAAGAGAAACGGTGCCAATCGGCAAAATATGTGAGAATGCGGATATTCCTTGCTGTTTAGCACTCCTTCCGACTGAACTATTTTTGTGGAAATCAGACTTTTTGTCAAGTTCTAAGTCATAAATAATGACCACTCTTTGGTTGAGACCACCCCATTGGAGCGGGAGTTAAGCGCATACAAGCCAGCTACAAAAAACCCTTAGCAAGGTCAGCTACAGACAGCCCTTGGTAAGGCCAGTTTCCAACAGCCCTGGCGGACCGGGCAAGGTCCAGCCGTCCGACCCGTGGAAGAAGTTTTCCCTGAACAGAATGCGGGTATGACAACAATTAGGACGCACGCAGTTGCAGCCCTCACATGAAAAGTGTGAACGTCGATGATATTTATCAGAAGCCGTTCAAAACAGTCACGGCCTTCTCACCTTTCCTTCATCAGTTGGTACAGGTTTTCCTTCATATACTCGAACACAAAGTACAGCGTGTCGTTCTCTCGAATGACCTCCTTCAGCTTCACGACATTCGCGTGACTCAGCTTCTTCAAAGACTGAAACACAAACATGCAAACGCTTACGTGCCGGTTTTTCCCGCGTAGGTACTGAGTGAAAAAGAACACATCAAGTGCACACCGTCCAGTGGACGTTCTTTTCACATGCTGCCGAAGTTCAACTGGGTTTGACGACAAAGTGGTGACGATTCGGACATTGGGGCGTCTCACCCACGCGCTACGACAACACATCTCCTAAGCAATTTGTTCGGTCGCCTGGCTTTAAAATGCAGTCTACTAACAGCGGGTAACGTGATGACAGCCAATTAGACAGGTTTGCACACAAATGGGTACGGAGCGCCTTGAGTCGGCTCAAATTACCGGGGCGGGAGCTCGCCCACATCCACAACCACGACCACTAACACTCAGTACCGCCACCTCCGACAGCGGTACCTGTCTCCCACAGAGTTCCAGATGCATCTGCAATTGGAAAGTTCGGCAGTTCCGCGGGTCATACCTGCTCTGCTCCGTTCCGCACTCCCTCCGCCCCCCCCCCCCCCCCTGCCCTCTTGGTCTGTGGTTCTATCGACCGTCTCTGGCCCGGTAAGACGATCAGATGCCTCGTCGTCTCATTAGACGACAGCATACTTCCCCGCAGAATACCGCACCGCGGGCTCACCGTCCCCATGGCAACCAGCCAAACAGCCCACGGACGGACGCCGCCCCCGGCTCCATAGTGCATGATGTTACAGTTGTTCACCAATATCTCGCTTTCACGTGCACACTCAATGACACACACAGGTCTAGGGATGCAGGCCCGCGGCAATGAAACGCAAAACCGCAATGCGAAACTGAGTCACCTGCATTCAATAGCACATACAAAAGGTATTATGATGCATGTGATACAGATGTGTAATATAAGTACTAAAATAACGCGATATTTATCATTCAATGTTAATGATGACAACACCATGGATAACTGGACGAATGGAAGGGCAGATGGTCATTGCCTAAGCTCCCCAGCACAACTTGGCTTACCTTGACCTCACGGAGGTTCATTGCTTCCTCCCATGACGTGTACTTCCGCTTCATCCTGCGGGAAAACATGACAACTCAGCAATTAGAAATTTCACTGGACCACGAGCCGTGCGGCTGCGTTCGACTTTTTCATGATTTAAACAAAGCCGACGAAGAATCATGACGAATCATAAATAATGACGAAGAAATGCTGTTTTATCCCCCGATGCGCTGCTGCAAATAATAGCTCACCAGCGTAATGAAGACAAGGCGTACTAAAGGCGTAGGGTCGGGAATCCAGTAGCTTACAGACAACAATTAAACAGCGCATGTTTTGCGTTCTTATGGGAGACAAGCAAACTCAAAACTGAAAGACGACATAATACCCAGCGTGCGTGCATGCGCCATTAACAAAGCAGGGCTGCTCGGTGCCGATCCATGCACCTGGCACCGCCACCATTCTCGAGGCACCCCTGTCTAATCGTCATCACGGAATGTTGCCCCGCCGGAGCGCCCGGGGTCGGCGCACCTTTTGATGGCCACCTTCTCGCCGGTCTCCTTGTTGAGGCCGAGGCTGACGTCTCCGTAGGTGCCGTCGCCCAGCACTTTGAGGACCGTGTAGCGGTGCATGCCCACCTCCTGACCGAGCGGTGGGAGCGTGCTCATCGAGCGGCGGCGAGGAGCAGCAAGACGGGCCGCAGCGCTCACAGCCCGCTGCCGGCGGCCGGCACGGTCACGGGGAGCGGACGGCAGGCTAGGTGGGACTGTCAGCCGACAGGACGGTCAGAGGGAGCTGACGACGGTCAGGACGGTCGGTAGGAAGCTGGCGGAAGGTGACAGACAGCCGCATGAAGGCGGATGGTCAGCGGCCGGCTGTGACGGCCACTGGCCGGGGGGGGGGGGGGGGGGGACGTGCGGGGCAGGCGACAGGGGCCGGGACAGGCGGGACAGGAGCCGGGCGGACGCCGGGGACCGGACATGTGAACCAGGCTCTGGAGGGAGCGCCGGCCGCGGCTGGCGGTAGCGCCCAGTGTCAGCCGCTGCGCCCCGACCCGTGCAAGCGAGTGCGGTCGACCCGCTGCGCCAGGCGGGCGGCAAGACAGGGAGCGGTGCTGGGAAGCGTGCCGCCGCTGACCGGCCGCCGCTCGGCGGTGCTCCCCCCACTGGTGCATGGTGCTGTGCAATACCACACCGAGTGCGCACCTGCAACTGCAGACCACAGTCACTGGGCGGAGCAGGCAGCCACTGGCGGCCCGGCTCAGACGGGAGACCGAGCCCGACGGTGGTCACCGAGCACCACAAACAGAAACGGCCGACAATCGAGCTAATGTGCTCTACTGAGTTTTAGATGCATTTGGACATATATTAAACACACCAGCTCTGTTAGGTAACATCACTGGGATCGGTACTGTACTCGATGCCATCCAGAAAGAGCTAACTCAATATTTCGTGTATGGGGTGCCTTGAGACGATGAAAGGACATAGTACAGCTTCTGCTCGGAAAACTTCCTCAAACAGTTTTATTGACAAATAACTGGGGTAGCGACAGCCCTTGAATCAACGAAAGTCATCCAGAACAAGTATCTTAGATTGGCCTTGCATTTACAGTACAATTCATTCTGTTTCCGCCAATGTGACTTACAAATCAATGACAAATGGGGGACTAACATGCCCGTCGCGAGCACAGGAGCCGTGACGTCACGCGAGGCTACTTGATGGATCAGTGGAGACGGCACGACGCTCCGTTCATCGCACGTGCCAACAAACCCCATTG
Organism: Pollicipes pollicipes; assembly: GCF_011947565.3. NCBI lineage: Eukaryota > Metazoa > Arthropoda > Thecostraca > Pollicipedomorpha > Pollicipedidae > Pollicipes > Pollicipes pollicipes. Next base: position 26,988,843 of record NW_023596225.1, on the reverse strand, counting down.
ACTACGAAACATATTGAGACTTCCGACACTGCAGTCCAGACTGGTTACTACTTGGCTGGACGCGCAGTAATCCCCCTCCCCTCCCGTTCCCGCAGCCAGGGCTGGGCCACCCCTCTCCGTTATGGATTACGGTGGCGCCGCGGTCGACACGAGCCAGCTACACCCCGTCATCAGGCCGCGGCCAGGCAGCGCGGCGCGCTGAAAAACAGCTCTCCACGCGTGCGATCGGTCAGCGCCGGTCGATGGGCGCAGCTCAGCCGTGCGGCTCAGCCGCTGGCCAGACTTTTGGGAGGGTCTCCCCGGCCGGACAGCACCGGCCGCCAGGCTGGCGGACGGCACAGCGGTAAGTTAAGCGCCCCAACCAAGCTGCTCCAAAGCCCACTGTGCGGACTAATCAACAACAAAACCGGCACGATTCCGTACAGAGAAGAGCACACCAATTGTTCATTACAGCGACTGGCTGGACACGCAATGACAAGCTATTGTGGCTCGCCCGCGCACGACGCTCCATGGAAACTGGTCGATTACGTGGCATTCGCGAGGCGGAAGTGTTGTAGAGGGGTCCCCGCCGCGATTTAATAATGCACGTGCGCTTGATGAATCATATCGTAGTTTTGCACCAGGGTGCACTGTACCGTCAGAAACCCGTATTGCATTGATCTACGCTCATGGCCGGGTTAATCGCCTACGCCACGCACTGACAAAGAGGTGCGGCTTCAAACATGCCAGCAAACCTGCCAGAGAAACTTAACAGTGCAAAAGAACAGATAACACCATGAGTCATGCTGAAAGGGGAAGGTAAAATTCAGGAGACAGAAAAGATGTCAGGAAGAGTGCGAAGAGTAAAAAAGAAGGCACGAAGACATAGGGACGCATCGGAAAATGGCCGCGGCACGGCCCCCGCTGGCAGCAGCGGCAGTTACGGCGCTTGGTCACCAGCTGACCGGCCGGGCAGGTCAGGCTGCACGTACCGTTTGATGGCCACCTTCTCGCCGGTGTCGACCCGCTCTCCGAGCACCACCGAGCCGTAGGTGCCATCGCCCAGCTGGCTGAGCGTCACGTACCGGTCCATCGTGTCACACATGGCGCGTGGCCAGCCTGCGGGCGCGCGGCACACTCGGTCATCCGGCCGACAGGACGGGGACGGGGACAGGGACGCGACGGGACGCGACGCAAGGCGACGGGGCACAACGTGACGCAACGCAACACGACGCGACGGGAAGGGACGGGACGCGACGCGACGCGACGCGACGCGCGTCACGCGACGCGACGCGACGGACGAACCGGCGGGACAGGCCGACGGGCGACACAAAACGGACCGGCTGTCTGCGCAATATACCTTAACAAGAGGCTAAAAACGTCAGATACTTAAAATCATCTCGTGAATGGGCTCTTGAAAGACTCTTGAAAGTCAAGAAAGGCCGGTCCACAATGTCGTTGCTGATGACACGCTCCTTGTGCATATGCACAGTTCGGTAACCACATGCTCGCTTCCTACGGCTGTTCGTTGGGCGGGAAAGAGATAAATGGCTGTATCGCCGCGTATTACGCTAAGTGTTTCCATAGTCGCAGGAGAACCAAGAGCGTATTCTTTGGCCCCTCGTTGGTCCATATTTCGTTTAGAAGGCATCTGTCTATAGGTCAATAAACTTACTTTGTTCAAGACAGTTATCGAAGGAGTCAATAATCTTTTGGGCAGGGGCGTAATGACAGAGTGGCTAGCGCGTCGGACTCCCACGCGAGGAACGCGCGGGTTCCGGTTACCCCACGGTCTCTGAGCGCTAACATGACCAATGCAGTCGCCAGCACTTCATAAAACGGGCGCGACGACGTGCGTCGCGTTCCTTTTTTATTAAGAAGGGAACTTCGGGGCACCATGCCTGCCAAGCGGTCGCCGGGCATCTACCACATGATCCAAATTTACGTCGTCCGGAGATCACTCCAGCTGCCAAGTTACGCACTTTCTGCAATTTAGCAACGGAAGTGTGGTTCGCGACCCCACAGACCTCAGCGCGCTAATAGAGGGGGCAGAACACAATGGCACGAGGCAGAATATTGACAAGGAACATGTGTTTGACATTTGGGAGAGCGACATGAATGCCAAAACATGGCCTAGTAGCATGGCCCGCGCGCATTTCCTAGGACAGTGCAGGATCCATGATCAGGCCTAAATTGATAACTAAGTGAGCATCGGATAAACACCAACACCTGTGTGGTGCCGGGACACAGTGACGGAGCCTGGCTGAGTCGGGGTCGCAGCGGGGTCACCTGTGCCCTACCTCCGTTGGGGCATGTCCAGGGCACGTTTTCCGTGCGCAGCAGCGGACACCAGGGGCCCGAGCCGGCCACCTCAGACGAACCGAAGCACGGACCGACCAACCCTCGCCCCACAGCGACCAGTACGGAACGTGTGCGGCACAGTGAACGCCGGTTGGAGCGGGGCGTCGCGTAGCGCGGCCGTGCGTGGCTGCCCGAGGGGGAGAGCCCAGCCCGCCGCCCGACCGGTCACAGCCCAGCCCGCCGCCGAATGACGCCGATCTCGCCGGCCCAGCTGCTCCCGCCGCACGGCGGTATCGACCGGCGCGGCCGCGGGGCGCTCGACGGCCGCCAGCGCCGACCGGCACGCGCACGCCAGCACGCGGCCAGGGCTAGCAGGTCACAGCGTGAGATGATCATCATGTCTTTCACTCTGCCAACTTCCAGTGATTGTCATGTTGCTGACTAGAACTTGTTGCAGGACCAAGGACGCTTGAAATTAACAACCAGCACTGATCAACATCATTCTCAAATGTCACCTGCTTTACCAAGTCCATAGTTTTGTGACTGCAGTTTCACCATGTACACACACACATAGCAGCCAGAGCTACATGGCATCATCTGCCTCTTGCCCCAGCAAGAAGGTCAGGCATTGGGAGAAACAAAGACTCCAGCCCTTGTCCCTAGTTTACCAGATGTGCAGGTTAGTCATTGAACCATCAGTGCCCCAAGGCCTGGCATTATGCTCTAATGTATGCATGGTCACCAGCTGTAGTGCCTTGATGTCACATGCCACTTGTTAAGTACCTTGATGCTGCCATACAGTAATCACTGCTGAAGTTTGATAACTATTCAGGGTTTTTAACCCTGTATGGCCATAATAAGCACACCTTATCACCATTCAAATACAAGGGAAAATGATGAACATGGCTTCTACAAAAGTTCCTTTCCTCTACCAGCTTAATGCTAGCATTTCTTAACCTCTTTTAGTAATATAAAATGAACCATGCATCTATAAATCTCACTAAGCAAACCAACCTCAACCAGTATATGACTGCACTTGCACCCAAGTAATCAGTGATTCAAATAGGTTTGCAGCCTCAGCCTCTATGATCAAATAGATCATATCATGTTGGCATTTTCATGTTTGAAATCAATTACTTAATAAAATCAATTGACTCAATTTGTTTGGTAATGGCCCATGGCCACATTTTATCCTAAGCATGCTCTGAAAAGTGTGGAAAAATATGATCATATCAAGGGCAAACTCCAGTGAAAGCAATGACAAAATATTGCAGCATGACTAAAACTACTAAACAATCAACTTCAGTGGTCATCTGTAAAACCTGTTTAAAACCACTGAAGGTTCTTGACAAAATGATTTGACAGCCTTTGCCTGCTTGCCCTCATGTTGGTCCTATAACAAAATTATGTGAAATTGCCTACCTGCCCTAATCCAGGTCCAATCCTAAGTAATGTATCAAACTGACATGGAGAATTAGGCATAAATGTTTTGCACTTAATTGCATTTTGAGCATTCCAAGTCTAGACTGGGACAAACTGAAAAATCCCCAGGTCAGAAGTGAGAAACTTATGATCTTCTGTGAAGGCCATAGTACATCTGTTATGTGTGGTTTAATAAGTTAACCTAAAGAACACAAACATTTTGCATAGGTGCATGGTCAAAAACACCTGTTTACTCTCACAAAATCCTCAAATTGTATGCCAGAATACATAGGTATATATAAATTTGTATTTATAGGAGGTAAAACATTCAATCTCCACTAGCAATGGGAAGCACACAATAATTGTTAGTAAGCCAAATTGATGTGAACAGATTGTTGCTATATTTTCCCTCCCAGTCCTGTTCACCTTTGCTTTTGCTGTTTTTCCTTTGCCACAATATTCCACAGTTCTGGCTCAGGCATCTGTCCTATTAGAGACAAGCACATGAGTGATGCTTTCATTGCAGGATTATTCAAGTACATCATCTTTAGCAACATGATTTTTGATGGAATAGCTGCCAAAGACAATCTGCAGAACTGACCAAATCCTACCTATTTTGAATTAATGCTCATCAAAACACTTTAAAATTCTGAATGTTGTTCCTTCATCCTTGTTAGGACAACTAAGCCAAATGAGGTAGCCATTTAGGCAAGTGAAATTCCATTACCAGCATCTGCGATCCAAGTACCAGATAGACTCATATGTCTAGCATGAACAGCCCGAAGTGATTCATTGTAAATTTTAGCGAGAGCACAAGCACCAGCTGCATCAGAGATTCACGCCACGGGTTCCTCCATATAAGTATTTCAATTTAGTACTTACCTTAAAAAAACAGTAATATTCGTGTATGCACTTGCGCCTACCCTGCCCACGATATCTTACCTTACATGCTGCTCCTGACGGGTGGCCCCAGCCCAAGCCACAAATCATCCAAACCATTCGCGTTTGCACGCTGCGAATGTAAACAATACAGCATTCAGTACGGTTTTGTGTCTCCTATATATATTTATAGCCGGCCCTTTCTGGCGTGGTCTAAATCTTGGACTGCCATATAAGATTATAGCCCGTTGTTTTTCTACAAATTTCAAATAGATTCTAAATCCTGTTTCAGATTAGAATATTGAGGTGCATTAACATAAAAGATATGAAGACATTACAGTAAATCCGAGTCTCAGAAACGTAAACAAACTTCACCGTACCTTTTGTCCTGCCATCTACTGGCAAACCACGCAATGCTCAACGGACACATTCGTGGAAATTCAAGATGGCGTGAGCCGTGTGCGAGGTTTTGTTGTTTTCATTACGGGATGAATTTTGGCGCTAATCTAGATGGTTTTATGTGATGAGTGATTCAGTCGTCGTCAGCGGATTGATACAAGTTTACTCTTCAGCAAGATTGCCCAATATCTCGAAATGGAATCAGGCTGGAAGGAATCATAATTGTCATCAGATCGGTTATTAAGCGCATATGCGTGGTGACTTGCCTATGTTTTTGGGCGAGTTTCGAAGATGAGCTGTTCGATTCTAACGACTTAAGGATTGCACCGCTTTGAAGGTACTGTCATTCTTGTTACCTATTATAGATAAATGTTATGCTTAATAATGCGAGTTCAGGTCTTGGTCTGGTTATTTTGCTTGGCCATGTACATGGCACCTCTTCAGAAACCTATGAACTTTCCTAAGCCCATTTCAAGCTGCTATGGTGAATTTGTGAGTTAAAAATATGCCAAGTCTGAGTTATGAGGTGTATTCCATGTAGTCAATTGTTTTGGTGAGCCCAAGTTGTGGGGATATGTGAACTGACTGGTAGCCTCTACCCTTGAGGTGGATCCTTTTTCAAAGTGCTCAAAGCTAAGTTGGTACTTAAGGAAGATGCACACTTTTCTTTGCAAATTTTGAAAGGCTTCTAGCACTTAGTCTGTCAGCAATGAAATCAATGCCTATTATGTCACAAGTATGTGATTGCTTTATGACAGATTGCTCTGTTATTGAGCTTCAGAGCTGTGACAGTCACTGAGGTCATGGTATTTGGGTCCTGTCAGGCCTGCAGCAAGTTCTAGAGTTATTCCTGTGATGACCATTGACTGGCATACATAGCCATGACAACCATAGAATAAAAGGAAAGAAACTGTTTCTTTTTACCCTAGCACAGACTATTTGAATGCCCATCCTTGATCCTTCAAAACCACTAGTACATTAGTGTTAAATTATTGAAAAAAATTATGTGTTATCAAATGAGCATGTACAGCACCTGTAATGCAGTCACCTTAGATACTAGTATAGAGAGCTAAGCATGCTGTTTGTTATATGTTCCAGGATGAGGCCACTGCATTGCTGTATGTTGCCTTTTTATTTTTCAGTGTGTTATTTATGACATTAGAATTGAGAGCAGAAGTGGAAGCATCATAATATCACCAAAGTAGAGGACTGGTGCTCACAGTATGGTGTGCTAATATAGTCATGATCTTTTGTGCATGAGCATATTTTGAGATGTTTCCTGTTTGTGAAAGTGATAACATGGAATGGGTAGTTACTGTGTTCAACTTATGTAACATAGGTGAGGTGGACCAACCCTATCACTGACCATTATAGGATTAGTATTCTGTTGAGAGAGGTCATGATTATTGGTAAACTGCATTTCATGTGAATTTACATTTATAGCTTACTAGCACTTGGCAGTCACCATCTGAGAGAACTGCATCAGTAGTACTTTGAAATGCATCAAGACTGTGCTGAGCAATAAATAGAGCATGCTCAGACCAGTAACCTGGTATTAAACATTTCTGTTTGTGCAGCATCTCTGCACCAAGTATAAATATAAATACCATGTAAACAAATTGTTGGTGTCAGACAGATGAAAAATATAATTCTTTGCCTTCTTTTAGTTATCTCATAAGTCATGGCTATCACATATTAGCCCCCACAGGATGGTTATCATATATTTTGCACTATACTACTGATAGGCTGGCCTGTAGTGGTTGCCAACTGAGCATATAACAAAATGAGATCCTAAGTGACATACTTTTTAATATTTTTTTGCAATATTTCACATGGCCTTGGCATGTGAGCAACTTGTAATGCATGTAATGATACATCTTGTGCTATGCTATAAATGACACATTGCTGTGTCCATAAGGCATGACAGTTGGGTGCCCAGAAAATGGTTCAGACCAATAATGGTTGAATTTACATTCCACATGCATATTTGATGAATTATGAAACTTATTCAGCTCTTGACCTGCACCTATTGGTTATTCATCTACTACTGACAATGTTTTTACCATACCACTTAAGCCATGTTGTGGTACAGTGGCTGGCTTCAAGACAAACAAGTACTTTGCAGCTCTGGACTGAACACTGGCATCTGCCATGCATAAATTGTATTGGGTATGCTACAAAAGCTGTGTTTTCAGCTGTAGCAAACCAGCGTCTATCATGGCCTTTGCCACTTCTAAGTTTTGTGTCAAAGCCATCCCCCAGGCCAGAAGTTTTCATTGAAAATGAGGTTTCATCCCTCATCCAAGGTGTCCACAGCACAGGACATGCCTGTGTTCTTGTGCCCATGGTTTCCCTGTACAGAATGTCTATGGGCATGCATCTCTGCCCAAATGAGGCACAGAGACTAAGCCAGGCTTCTAGTGTGGAGTCAGGCTTGAAGCCAAGACAAGCATATTAAGCTGAAGCCAGCAGCTTTGAAGTTTGGTGCTCCAAGCTGGAGCAAGTGGCTTCATATTTCTACAATGTGACACTGACTCCAAGGCCAGTGGCCTGAAACTTTTTGCCATGAAGCCAAAGCTAGCATCAGCTGTTTTGAGCCCAGAAAGTGCAATCTAAAATTGAACCCAGCAGTTTACTGTCATTTGGCTCAAGCCAAGGCCAAAGTTGTGGGACAACTTTGTCATGAATTAAACAACATTTTTGCATCTGCTCAAAGTGTGAGGCATTAGGATATATCATCAGGGTTTCGTGGAGCCTGGAGATGGGCTATTTGTATCAGGGATAAAGATTCTGTACCTAAATATCATGCCATTCTTTTGTGTTAGTATGGATGTGGTGTCTCAGAGCATTTTCTAGCTGTTGTACTGTGTTCATTGTTTTTGAAGATGGACTGCTGGTACATGGCTTGCAGCCCTGTGTTTGTAGCAGCCTTTAAAAGCCTTTTGTTGTATTGGCGTGACAAGATGGGTGAGACTTTTTTGTAAAGTTTTTTTCTAGAGCCACCTCAAAAGAACCACCATGGCAAAGTCACAGCTAACAGATCACATGCAGCTGCAGTTGCAGTCACAATTTAAAATTAATCTGAAGCTGATGCCAAAGCCAGCACTTACACAGGGTCGACCGCGGGAACTGGCACGAGGCTAAGGCCGAGACTGAAGGCATGGGAAGAAAACTGTGGCTCGCGAAACCGAAGACGAATCCAAAGCCAGCTTCGTCCCCATCCTGAACCAGATAATCTATTGTCATCTCTCCCTGTCTACATGTAATTGCACTTCAATGTACCCCCAAAGAACCAGTAACTGGAAGCATAGCTTGCCACACCACCATTAGCATATGTTTGTCTGTGCATCCCTGTACAAGAAAAGCTTATGATATTCTGGAATGGATCCCTGACCTGACTTTCTCTGGCTGTCGCTCCTGTCTGTAACGGCTGCTGACACTCCTGGTCACCATCATGTCGTTAGTCTGACCCCATTGACCTGACCGATGCGATCGTCTGGCCGGCAGGATGGAGACGGAGCCCCGCTTGCCTGAGAAGCGGCGGCGGGCGCTGACGGGGCCAGGAGGCGCCGCCGCCGTCGGCAAGCCCGGCCCGACCGCCGCTCGCCGTCCGCCAGCTGCAGATGGCACCGAACGGCCGCCGCCTCCGACGCCCGCCAGCCAACTCGCGGTACGCGGCGGCCTGCCCGGGGCCCGCGCGGCCGATGACGGGCAGGTTATGCAAGCACAGGGAGGGCTAGGGGTGTAACCAGTTCGTGGGCCGGGCGCGCACCGCGCGGGCGGGTTGGAGCGAGTCAGCAGCCCGGTTGATGTGCCTAGCCGCAGTCCTGGCGTGCAGGGAAGATGCTGCGGGAGGAGTCGTGCCGCGCTGTCCTGGCGGCTGGGGGAGTTGTCCTGCGGCAGGGAAGGAGTGCCGCGGGGGAGGGAGTCACTTGGTGCTGCGCTGGCGGCGGTCCTGGCGCGCAGGGAAAGGAGTGCCGCGGGGAGGGAGTCACTTGGTGCTGCGCTGGCGGCGGTCCTGGCGCGCAGGGAAAGGAGTGCCGCGGGGGAGGGAGTCACTTGGTGCTGCGCTGGCGCGGTCCTGGCGCGCAGGGAAAGGAGTACCGCGGAGGAGGGAGTCACGTGGTGCTGCGCTGGCGGCGGTCCTGGCGTGCAGGGAAAGGAGTACCGCGGAGGAGGGAGTCACTTGGTGCTGCGCTGGCGGTGGTCCTGGCGCGCAGGGAAAGGAGTGCTGCGGGGAGGGAGTCACTTGGTGCTGCGCTGATGCATTGGTGCAGCTGTTGACCAGGTTCTGTAGGCGTCCGTCTGTAACCGCGGTCATTGTGGAACGCCCATGGAGCACTGCACAGATGGCATTTTGGGTTATTTGCTGTCTGGAACGTCTGCCTACTTGTAGGGGCGTGGGAAAGTATCGTTTGGGGAGCGTTGACATGGTTAAGTGTGCAAAAGGTACCACTTTTAGTTGTAATATCACGTGCCAGGAAATACTGACATCATGATTCCGGTGCAGCGCGTAACAGCATTTGACGAGACGCAGGCTGCTGTTCATATGCACTACCGCATGCTCACCGGCACTAGCCGGCTCTGGTTGCTTCGGCTCAACTGTTTGTTTATCTCGGTCAGCGGCCGGCGGCGAGCCGCTGGTGATCCGCACGCCGGCCGGCGCCGAGACCACCTCGAAGATGAAGCAGATCCTGCGCGAGCTGGGCCGCCGGCCGCGGCCAGCGCCGCGCCCGCAAACTCTCCAACGCCGCCCAGCTCAAGCAGACCCAGGAGGGGGTCATCGATCTGGAAACGCCCGACAGCATCCTCACCCGAGTCCAGGTCAGGCGGCGCCGGCGTCACGGACAGCGCTGCGCGCAGCAGGGAGTGATGGAGACGGCGGGCGACAGCGCTGGCAGGCAGGGCTTGCTTCGGCTCAACTGTTTGTTATCTCGGTCAGCGGCCGGCGGCAAGCCGCTGGTGATCCGCACCGCCGGCATGGCGCCTAGGACCACCTCCAGTTTCTACTCGTGGTAGTTGGCATTATCTAATCTGCTTGTGGTTAGGCGAAGATGCATGGCGCTCGTTGGTTAGGCGAGGATATGTGGTTTGTGTAGGGAGATTTGTGATTGGACATATGGAGAATGTGTAATGGATGAGAACCTCTGCAGCATCGCAGAAAAAACGAAATAGTGAAGTGCGAGATAGTTGGTTAACAACATTGCCACGGTACGACTTGCGTGCTGGATAGCAGTGTTCAATGGCGAACGCGCGGACAGTGTGTCTTGACTTCGTCTGTGTCTGCGGTGCGATCTTCCACGCTCGGGCGCGGGTCTGTGTACGCACGGCTCACCGGCCGCCCGCGCCGCCCGCAGGTGAAGTCGCTGCTGAGCCGGTCGGCGTTCTGCCGGCTGCCGTCGCTGTACCAGCTGCAGCTGGCCAGGATGTTGCCCGACGCCGACGGCCCCAGCGGCTCGGACGGCACCATGAAGTGAGCCTCGTCTGCGGCCTGTGGTCGGGGACGGGCCGGGGCAGGGTCCGACACGGGCGTCGTTGGGCCGGCTCTGAGGCGCCCGGGGGCGGGGTCCGACACGGGCGCCGTTGGGCCGGCTCAGGCCGACAAACTCTTCCGGTGTTTTGGACGGCTGGTCCTAGCAGCGGACGCAATTTGTCGCTGCTGGACGTTTTACATGCACTAGGCGGTGCACGAACCGGCGAAATCTACCAATAGCCGGAGCTTCTCCAACCAGAGAGGCTTTACCATACTCTGGTGCAATCGCGCTTGGATCCGGGAACTTGTCGCTTGAAGTGTGACGTCCGTGCTAAGAACGCTTTGGGTCGACAGTCACTTCTGTCGCGTCCGATCCAATGGCGTCTGCGACTAGGCCTGGGGGGGGGGGGGGCGAGGGGGGGGAGGGCTATAACTGGACCGTGGGTCCTGTTCCAAAGACATTGCACTGTGATATGTACAAACTTAGAAATGGAGAAGGTGGATGTATTCGGGATTTGCCAATAGGGTTTCGTGGATGAAATTGCTGTTGAAATAGAATTGACCCGTATGCTCGTTTTGTGCCCATGGAGTTTCGCAGGTAAAGTTATCGATCCTGTCCAACTGTGATCCCAAGCATCAACTGTCATCCCAGATAATATAGTTATCGTATCATTTGAGCCCAAGCTGTTGAAGCATCGACCGACAGGTCTGGACACGCTGCTCCAGGTACGAGTACGATTCGTAGAATCACGTGAACTAACTCACCAACAATTACCAGTACGTAACTTCGCTTGTTCCTGCCCGCAGACTGGGCGGTGCGAGCCTGAACAACGAGTTTCTGGCGCGCGCGTGTCACCAGTGGCAGGAGAGGCTGCGCCAGGGCGAGTTCACGCACGAGAACCAGCACAAGTACCGCGCCGAGCTGGACATGATGCGGCGCCGGCTCGACCCCTGGAAGGTAGGTCGCCCGGTCAGGCTGCGCAGCATGCGCCGCCGGCTACGGGCGATACGCGGATACAGGAGGAACGGAGTGCAAGTATAGGTGTAATTTGGCCTCCATTCGCATCGTTGTTGGCGGGCCGTGGAATCTGAGCTCTGAACTTGGTGTGGTATAGCCATCTTAGCTACGTTTTCAGACGGTTGATCGAAACCTTGTGCGCCAAGTTTGTACATGTCAGACAGATGCATGTGTCGTATTGGGTACAGACCTTGTGCGCCAAGTTAACTCACGGGTAAGGTAGCAGCGAAGTGGCCATTTACCTTCCCGAAATGTGATCTGTATGGATGTGTCTAATATTAAGTTTTCAATATTTTGCTCACGTTTGCATGTCCTTCCCTTGTAAGCTTACATGCTCAAAGGGTCCAGTTTGCGTGCGCCAGGGGAGGGGGCGGGGGGGGGGGGGCACAGGCATGCTTTTTAAAGTCTTGCCGCCGGACACATGCATCTTAGCTGTACGGCATAACT
>NW_023596225.1:26831267-26976075 GCF_011947565.3 Pollicipes pollicipes | reverse complement strand
AAGGACAGCAGACTCACCCCACACCTAACACCTGGTGTCTGTATTTCTGAGGCCGACGCCGAGGACCGTTCCAGGTGATCAGTGCCGCTGAGGAAAACAGTGGCACGGCGGCTAATGACGCGGCGCCGTGCGCACCGATGTTGTCGCTGCGCATCTTCAAGGCACTGGCGCCTCCTCCAAAGGATGTTTCATTCAAGGGGACGCTGGCTGGTTTCTAGCCTGTGACTGTTTGTAGTAGCAGTATATGAATGATACCTGTGCGCGTGTAATCATAGGCGTAGGAATGGGGTTCCCATGTGAGCCATGACACTCACATCTTCCGAGAAGTGCGGTATATGAGTATTACAAGAAGCATTAATCCTATGGAAAAGGAAGCAAATAACTGACTACAAAGTAGGTATTGACACCCCACTTTCTGAGACGTTCCGCCGCCCGTTTTCGTAATAACCGGTGTATCGTTTAACGTTACCTTAAAATGTTGGCATCTTTTCCGTAGGATTATCAATAATATGAAAAACTGTGCGGACACATTTCACCTGGGGCACTACACATGAGCACACACGGTCGTCGTTACACGAGACTGTGGCCATACCGTTACACAAAAGGCCGTCACGCACCTGCTTCGCTGTTGAGTCCAGCATAAAGAGGATAACAACACTGCTCTTCTAACTAGTGTTGATGAACTGCAGCCGCCTTTGCGGCCAACTGAGTAAAACTCTTTCAGCACATCATGGCGATGGCTTCGGCGTAAATATCAACAATGACAAGTACAACTTTATTACAATTTGTTCACCACCGTACACATCCGCGATGGAATTTACAATGACAATTACCCCCTCCGCATGAGATCTCAGATGGCTGGTGGTCCGGCTTCCTAAGCCAGGATGGCAAGCACGTGGCAGCTCGGGACTCCAGCACAATGCGCTGCACCGGTCCCATTTATCCGCAACAGAACTGTTCCTAACGAGGCAGTAAGTGTCACAAGTAGGTAATGGCTGAATCTCTGTCTCTCGATGTCTGTCGCTCCGCCTGAACGACAAGACAATATGCCTCCTTCCTTAATCCCACAGATGTGCCTTACTCTACCGCGGCACACTTGACGCTCTCATGTCCAAATTTACGGCACAATCTTCCACTCCCCCTCCCCCACGCAATCCTAAACGAGCAACTGATGCAAACATGCAAACACGAACGGCGCACAACGGGCGCAGTATGACGTCACTCACTGGACGGTCTCTCTGGACGGCGCGGGCCCTCACCGGTCACGTGACGTCACTCGCTGGTCACGTGGCGTCCATCACTGGCTGCGTGACGTCACTAACTGGTCCTACGGCGTCACCGCCAGACCGTGCCATGCCATCAGGTTACCACGCGATGGCACTTGCAAGACGTTTGGCCTCCCTTGCTGACCGTATGACGTCACCAGCTGGCCGTGCTACGTCCCTTGCTGGGCAAGTGACCGGCAGCGAGGAGGACCGCTGCCCGGTGGGCGCGCCGGGATTCCTGGCGCGAGCGACCGTGTGCTGGGCCGTTCTGGTGGCGCGGCGGGGCTCTGACCGGGTCAGGGGTCGGCGGCGTGGGCCGGCAGAGGCACGAGCGCCCGCTGCCCCCCAGATGCCGACGCTACTTCAGGTACCTGAAACACAGGCCATGCGTTGGAGGGTGGCCTGGTTTCATGGAATGGGAGGGGGGTTATCTTGAAACCACTCGGAAGAAATGATATGATCAGCAGGATATAACAAGAAAACCCGCATGCATGGATGACATAAAATCGCACAACCAGGATTTCATCCATCCGATGTCCGGCATCAAGGCATGCATCAAAAGGGGGCAGCTGATCTGAGGCAACTGGCAACTGCTGATCACTTAGGTCCACGCAGACATTCACCGGCGCTGTCGGAACGGCCGCAAGTGCCAAATCTGACGCAGCGCCCTTCCGAATCCGCGCTGCTGGCAGGAGCAGCCCCTAGGCGCTGGTTTCGACATGCACATACAGTGCACAGACCGGCCATACGTACTCGGTATCAGCTGATTAATGGCAGTAAGGGTCATGGAAAAGCAACAAAAGCAGGGGGTGTATATCAAAATCCATCAGCACACCTACACCTAAACCCGCTACAATCTAGGTATGCGTACGAGACGTAGAGAAAGTGGCGAGGTAGCATCTGTTCGACAGATGACGGGACACCGTGCAACGGCCATCCCAGCTCATTGGCAACACACGGACCCGCGGCGGCCAGTGATTGGTCGACGCCGTCCGCAGCCTACTGCCACGCCACACGCAAGCGTCGCCGACTTCTCCCCCATCGCCTCGCTCACTGAGTGGGATGGGCGCACTCGAATGTTAAAGGTGACCTCCCGTGTTGTTCGTTTGTGGTTTTTATGTTTAAAGGCGCATTGACGAGGGTGTTTCACGCTCAATCGGAAACGACACGCTAAGTTTGTGGTTGTGGTGAAAAACGTGAGTGCCCTTTGAGAACATCGCTGGCTAAAGTCAAAGCATGGGAACACGGTAGGGGTGGAGAAACGGACCGGCGGACGGCGCCTCCGCAAACAGCTCAGGAACCACATAGCCTTCGCGACACCTCGCCGTGCCCAGCCAGAACTCCCACCACCACCGGCAGGCCGCGGCTCGGAACAGCGCGTCGGCAGTTCTCAGGCCGGGACACTCACTTGGCGGCCCAGTTGGTGCGGCCGGTGAGCGCCGCCTTGGAGGTGTTGCCCGCCTGGCCCACCTGGGACCTGTACATGTTATACCTTGGAGCGGGAGAGGCGCGTGTCAGCAGGGCAGCCCGGCAGGCGGGCCGGCAGACACACGGCACAGCACTCGGACGCGTGTCAGCGAGGCAGCCCGGCAGGCGGGCCGGCAGACACACGGCACAGCACTCGGGCGCGTGAGAGCGGGTGGGGTGAGCCGGGCCGACATGCGACTCGGCCGGCAGGCGGCAGCACCGTGCACACAATCGTCACTCAGACATGGCCGAGCGGCTGCAGTGTGGAGAGTGGGGACAAGTCCCAAGCTGGCGTGTTTGTGGCAGAGGTCAAGGCGACGACCCGGCGCCTCCTGAACAAAACGTCTGAGGGTGCACATGGCAGCTGTTGGACCCATGGACCTTTCAACATTGGATCTGATTACCTCAGGGGCGTCCAACGGTGTCCAAGGTACGGCTCCAAAGCGACCCAGTGGTAGCTGGACCCTTAGCTCATAGCTCTGAGCTTTCTTTGGTGCTACAATATCTTTCCTTGAATACTACTTATTTGTTTCCATTCAAAGCCAAATGTGTCAATCCCACAGCGTTAAGGGAAGACATCACGTCTTCCCTGACCGAGCTCGCCACGCGTCCAGTCCACACCGCCACGCCTGGTAGCCGTGCCGCAGCTCGCCCTTCCCCCCCCCCCCCCCCCTCCGATCGGCCCGCCCCCACCCCCGGGCGCCGCGGCCGGCTGGGCTTACTTGGCCGCCCAGTCGGTTCTGCCGTGCAGGCTGCCGGTGGAGCCGTTGGCGCGGGCGCCGGACGCCTTCATGGACACGCTGCTGTTGTAGTAGGAGCCGCGCGCCGCCAGGCCCAGACCGGACTCCTGACCCGACACGTTGCCTGCGGGCGCGCGGCGACTCCAGTGAACACGACTCCCGCGCTCCCTCTTTCTCGCGCCAGTTTCACGGGCGCTGCTGTTTGGCGGGCGCAGAGGCCAGGTGGCCACCACCATACGCCAACAGACGGACAATACGACGATCGCCTTCTCTTGAAACGTGCGTGCTCACAGAAATATTGGCTTCTAACCTTGCGGAATGATCCTATATTGTCACGGACACCTCCAAGAGACGCGGTTTCTCGCCGATGGGACGACTGGACGGATAGCCGAAACGCGACAATTCGCAGAGAACAGAGCAGAGAATCACACGGACGCCCTGACCGGCGCAAATCATCAGACATCATTTGCCCCTTCCAACGTCACGTCTTCTGCCAACGTCTCAAGCGTCCACACGTCACGTCGTGTCGGGCGCCTGCCCACTCACCGTACTGGGCGTTCCGGGTGTTCTGTCCGGCCACGTAGCGTGCCTTATTGAGGTACACCTGTTTGGCGGTCAGGTTACGCGAGCTGGTGCGGCCGAGCGCCTCGCCGCCGGCCGCCGCCGCCGCCGCCGCCGGCACCGCGCCCGCCATCGTCCGCGACAGCATCTGACTCAGCCGCAGGTGGCTGGGGCTGTGGGAGCGAGGCGCAGGTCAGGTCGGAGCGGGGCACGGGTCAGGTCGGAGCGAGGCGCAGGTCAGGTCGGAGCGGGGCACGGGTCAGGTCGGACCGGGGCGCAGGTCAGATCGAAGCGGGGCACGGGTCAGGTCGGAGCGGGGCGCAGGTTAGGTCGGAGAGGGGCATGGGTCAGGTCGGGGCGGGGCATGGGCCAGGTCGGTCAGAACACGGGCGGAGGTGCGTCGCGGGCGCAAAGCCAGGTGGGGACAGCACGGAGGGCAGTAGGTAGAACGCAGGATGTGGAGGCATTTGAGACCACGCGGAACCTGGCTTCGCTGTCTCACGTATTCAGAACTTGTGCACGCATGAGCTGCCAGGTTTCACAACGTGGACAATGTGATAAGCCAATGGTCCATAACTGAAGAAAGCCTTCCAGCCTTTGTCGTATCCGAGACCATCTCATCGGCGACACCCTGGTCTTCATCAATCATGGAAAATTGCATCTTAATAGTCACACTGACGAACAACAGCGGTCGCAGCGCCCAATTGGTCCGTGCGCCACGAAGCTCAGCAACGACTGGTGGAAGGCAAGTGAACACGCTGCACCCGCCGTTCAGCAGCACACATCCCAACACCGCACATCCACCCCGCCTCCGCTCGACCCAGCCTCCGCCGGTACGCACACTCTGCCGTCCTTGAAAGGGTCGTCGTCGAACTTGGAGACTCGACGGGCGTTGGCGGCCGGCTCCGCGAACGAGCCGCGGCTCTGCTTGGACGGCACGCCCGGCAGCACGGCGCTGCTGCCGCCGCCCAGCTTCTGGCCCACCTGGAAGTACGGGTACCTGGCCGCCAGGGCGCCGCGCGTTACACGCCGGCACGCGGCCCGTCCGCGGGCGTGACCCCGAGCTGGCTGTGAGCTGACGCATGTCACAGTGCAATACATCGGGCGTTTTAGAATTGTTGTAGTTCACTCGCTTTGTGAACTTTAACCACTTTAAAAACACTTCATGTATTTCGGGTTTCTCCCAAGCTTGCCCCGTCTCGTTGGGTGGTCGCGTTTCCCCTCGTTTCCGTCTGCGCGATCTGCCCTATCCATGCTGGGTCTGCTTGCGGCGTGAGGCTAGGCACGCCTGCAAGACGAGCCCCGTGGTCCGACACACAACACGAAAAGCTAGCTGCACAAATAATCACAAATCACAAATCAGTCAGCGCAATATTTCTCTCACAAATCATTCCGGACATTTCAAAAACATTCACGTGCAGCGCACACGGTCAGTGGCCGTTAGAGGACAGTCCTCCGATCAGAGGACAATCTCTCAGCGCACACGGTCAGTGGCCGTTAGAGGACAGTCCCCCAATCAGAGGACAATCTCTCAGCGCACACGGTCAGTGGCCGTTAGAGGACAGTCCCCCGATCAGAGGACAATCTCTCAGCGCACACGGTCAGTGGCCGTTAGAGGACAGTCCCCCAATCAGAGGACAATCTCTCAGCGCACACGGTCAGTGGCCGTTAGAGGACAATCCTCCAATCAGAGGACAATCTCTCAGCGCACACGGTCAGTGGCCGTTAGAGGACAATCCTCCGATCAGCGGACAATCTTCCGATCGGAACTATCGACCAAACCGGCCGCTTCAGCCGTCAGCTGGCTGCTCACGCCGACGGCAATGTGGGTGTCGCGTGCCGCATCGCACCAAATAACCCTCTGCGTAAAGCCCGCTGCGTGACTGATCACATCAAATGACCCTCTGCGTGTCGCATCGCATCCTGAGGCTGATGACGCACAACGAGCGCGCCAAACGCCGCGGCACGGCAAAGGACACCGTTTCGCGGCATTCTGCGACCAAATTGGCGCCAGTTGTCGCTGGATGTAATGATGCCTCGAAGCAGGCTGATAATGGCAAACTCGTGTCGAATCGGCCATTAACCGGCGAGCGAGGCCGGCCATCAGTCTGCCGGAGATCGGGCGGGCTCCGCCACCGATGGACTGCGCCGCCCGTGACTGGTCATACTGGACGTCAATGCTCGGACCCGGGGGTGGAGCGCGGAATCGGCCAAACTCGTGTCGTCGCTTTTGCGAGGTTTGCCTCCGATGAGGGATGCGACAAACCAAGTCAGGTTTGCATTCGAGGGACGCGGGCGCGCAATCCCCCAGTGCAGCTAAGAGCCCTGTTGTGAGCAGACTTGAAGCAGACTATGCTTCGGCCGAGGCTCACCCCAACTTTCGACTCACCGCACGTGCGTTTTTCCTGGGTCCTGCTTAGAGGGGACGCTTCTGGCTGACCCATTGCTTACTGCGGCCTACCGCACACCACGTACTCTAACCTCAGCCCACCCCTTTGTTGCTCAGAAGCGTTTAGAGCACACCGGCTGCACGCATTGTTTGCGCCTACCCCCACCCACTCCGGTTCTCGCACGAATGAATTCACTCTCGCCGCATTTTTCGTGTATGTTTAGTCCGCACCTTTTTGACCGGACTGATTTCTGGAGAGCATAGCTCACGCTAAGCAGTGCTTATCGTGAGTCCTGATCCCACCATTCAATCATATAATTCCAGTTAAACCGTAAAATATTGTGACGGAAGTTGGACCTGCCGCAATGCTCAGCACAGTCGGTCCCACCCTCCGACCTCATCTGACCTGCCACTGGCCACATGTCATCTCATTCAGCAGGTAATAGTGGGCGTGTGTAGCGCGGTGAATCTCCACCCGCCATGGGTATGTTGGGGGCCAGGCGCTCTCAGAGACTGAGCTATGGGGAGCAGACGTTACGTTTGTGATTTCCACACAACGCCCTCGGCAGCCGACCGAAGTCCGGCTGCGTCCGCCGGCCCACCTAAGCGCCTGCTGCGCCGTTGGCCGCTTGCTGGGGTTCCAGCGCAGCATGTCGGCGATCAGCGTGATGGCCTCGGCGCTGGCCGTCGGGATGATGGTCTCCAGCGCGGTGGGGCTGAACTGCGGGAACGTGAAGTTCATGGTGGTGGCCAGCTGGTAGCCCTCGGTCCAGTCGCGCTGTCGGCGCACGGGTCCGGATCAGAGCGGGGCGTCGGCGGGCGAGCGACAGCCGACGTGGCGCCCCCGCCCTGCCGATCGGTTACGGCCAGTGAGGTCAAGGCGGACGCACTACCACATCGGTTGTCGTACACGGGTAAGGCTGCGGTCAGGTGCAAATGACGGCCGCCCAGTATAAATAAAACCAGCGCGTGTACGACAGCCGAAACATCAGGAGAGCCGAGACGTCAGGAGTGTCGAGACGTCAGGAGTACCGAGACGTCAGGAGTGTCGAGACGTCAGGAGTACCAAGACGTCAGGAGTGTCGAGACGTCAGGAGTACCGAGACGTCAGGAGTGTCGAATCATCAGGAGTGTCCAGACGTCAGGAGTGTCAAGACGTCAGGAGTACCGAGACGTCAGGAGTACCGAGTCGTCGGGAGTACTGAGACGTCAGGAGTACCGAAACGTCAGGAGTGTCGAGACGTCAGAAGTGTCGAGACGTCAGGAGTACCGAGACGTCAGGAGTACCGAGACGTCAGGGCTGCGGATTAGAATGATTCCGCGCGACGCGCAACGGCAACGAGTGCTGCCAGTAGTCCACCTTGTCGGGAGTGCCCAGCACGGGGACGAGTACTGCCAGTGGCCCAACTTGTCGGGCGTGCCCCGCACGTGCTACCAGCGGTCGAGTGACGAGTGCTGGTAGCGGTCCACCTTATCGGGAGTGCCCAGCACGGGGAGGAGTGCTGCTGGTGGCCCACCTTATCGGGAGTGCCCAAAACGGAGCAGATCTTGAAGATCTCGTCGATCTCGGAGCTGCCCGGGAAGAGCGGCCGGTACGTGTACACCTCGGCCATGATGCAGCCCACCGCCCAGATGTCGATCGGGCTGCTGTAGCTGGTGGAGCGGAGCAGCACCTCCGGGGCCCGGTACCTGGACGGTCATACCGCTCTCCGTCACTTACAAGCACTGCATCACGGCCCACTGGCGCAAAAGTAGTGAATTATTCACGGAACATGATTTAATCATGGGACATTTACTGGGCAAAGCAGCTTTAAACTGGGCTTGTCATCACGCCACGTGAACATCATCATGGTCACGAAACACAGCACAGTCCCAAGGCGGCCAACGTTATTGCTTAACAAGGGTAGGTGGCCTACATTGTCATGCACCCTTTCACAGAGCGCCAGCGAGGATAATCGTAACAATGACACTCAGGGGTCAAGGCGCAGCTGGAACCTGAAACAGCTGTCCCGACGTGGGAGCCGAGGGCGCCAATCGCCCGCCAATTACACCCTTTCCGGACATGAAAGCGGGGAGGGGAGACAACCTCAAGCGCCCGTCTAGACCATGTCTGGACGGAAGCTTGAGACACGTCGTAGTCGTAGTAGTGGTAGGAGTAGTAACTGGGGCTTTAGGGCACCTCGACTGCGCGGTCATATAGCGCCCACGTGGCAGTCGCGGTGTCGCGAGACTTGCTGTTGCCTCAGCCCAGCGGCCGCTGCCGAACACACGCTGTCCGCCGGCGCGCCACGTGCCCCGAAGCTCCACACGGGCCGTGCTGTGGCGCTAGGACACCTCCAGCGACAGCAGGCTAACATCACACGTGTCACAGCCGGCCCGGGAGCGGCCAGCGCGCAAAGCACGGCCGAGAACGCGTCGCCAGACGGACCGGCGCCGCAGGCACGCCACGACAGCGAGGCACGCGTTCAGGCCTGGTGCGGGCATAAATCACCTACCGGAGGGCGGCAAACAGACCCGCGCAAGGTGCGGTCGGGCATTGTGTCGCAGCGTCACAAAGCATGCGTTGATCGGCCGCTGTACCTACAAGGCATACCTGCCGCAATGATTCAAACCCCAGGTCCATAGCGTGCCGGAGCAGCTTGACATGCTCTGTATGCTGCCGGCTATTGAGGCCATGAAGGCTGTTACTGTGCCGTGGCGCTAAGCCGTTCTGCGTCGGCCAGTGTACGGCCGCGTTATCGGGCGCCACCGTGAGGTGGGATGGGTGGGTTCCGGGGCGTCACGACTACTCGGCCAGCGGCTCGCCACGGACCGGCGGTCAACTGCGGCTCGCGCCACTCACCAGCGCCCGGGCAAATTGGCTGGGGCCAGTCGTGATCACAGCCGTCTCTGCGAGTCCCGTATTGTGGTTTAAAGTGCGTCCAAGTGCATTTAAAGCACATTTAACAGATCTCGTGCATTAACAGACAGGTCATTTGTCTGCACATTTTGATGCTTCCTGTACTCAAAGCAACCCGGCCCCAAAAACTCTTCGCCCCCGCCCACATTTTTGCATCTGATGTGTAAACGTGCCACACGCGAGTAAATGACCTATTTCGGTGGCACCCTGAACAAGCCACGCGTGTGAAACACTAAACCGGGTCACACGAATTCCATCGCAAAGCCGGACTCGGTCACCCGTGTCTGGCCGACATACAGCCGTGCTAGATCCCGGCCGTAAGTCTTCGGCAGGGCCGGCCGGCCGGCCGCCGCCGCGGCCGCTGGGGCGCGCCGCCGGCCCGGCCCCCTGTGTGTGTGTGTGTGTGCGAGTCGGCTGGAGGCCGTGGCGTGCGGCGGCCGGCCCACCCCCGGCGGCCGCCCCACCCGTGCCGGCATAACCGGGCTGGCACCGTCACGGCACCAGGCGTCGACCTTGAACCGCCGCCGGAAAACGGCCCGCATCGGCCCCGCTGATCAATAGGGCCGCGGCGCCATTGATTAGCCGCGCGCTTATCCGACATCAAAAATTGCGCGGGGGCGGCAGACCACCGGACGAGTTCGGAACTCGCGTGCATACGTTTGGCATGGTGCACGGCCACGCTCACCCGCTTTCTAAAGACTGCGCCACCGACTTAATGCCACGTAGAGTGTGTACCGTCGTTCGTGGCAGCGGCATGACGAGTACGGCCGTCGACACACAACCTCCGACCCAACAGGTGGCGGTGACTCCGTCCGGTGACCCCCACTCAGCCACAGGACGCTATCGCGCCGTATCGTACGCATCGTACCGTATGGAGTGGTTTATGCACATTCCCTGCCAGATCTGACCGGTGACGAAAGGGACTTAGGGTGAACATACTGTGGCAGCAGTGAGCCACCAGTATCTGGACGCCTGGAAACCACATAGATGTGATCTGGCGATGTGGCCACTGCCCCGCGTGGCGAGAAATACTCTAGAGTCCGGCGGTTTCACGCCTTTCACACACCATGGCTCCGTCGAGCGGCCGCCTGGCCGCCGCTCAGAACTGAGGTCGGCGAACGCGGCATGGACCGTAATGAGCGTTCATCACGAACGAGCACCGACCGCCACGAGCGGACGTAGCGAACGTAGCGGGTAGCGAGCCACCCCACCAGCCTTACCAGCATGGAGCCGAATTAGGAAAGCTTACCACCTTGTGGAGATGCACCCAGCATACCCCACCCAAGGCCGTCCACCCCGCACGGATGCGCCACCTGTGTGTTTTTATATAGAGAGAGAACGCAACGCACGTCGTCACGTCCCTTTTATGAAGCGCCAGCGACTGCATTGATCATATTATCACCCAGGCGCCATGGCACAACCGGAATTCGAACCCGGGACCCCTACGTGCGAATCCAGGAAGCTAACCACTCAGCCATTACTCCCCATCCGAGGGGGAGATGGGCTGCTGCTCACCACCGCGTGGAGACGTAGTCCGTGTAGGGCGGCCGGGAGCGGATCTCTCGCGCCAGCCCGAAGTCGGCGATCTTGATCAGGTCGGGACCCATACAGAGCAGGTTCTCCGGCTGCGGAGGTCAGCGCAAGGTCAGCGCTCGGGCTCAGGCGGCTCCGCTGCGTGTTCCACGTGTTCCGGTCCTGCTCGAGGGCTGGGACGGCAGTGTCAGCGAGAGGCAAGGCCACGGACTAGACCCAGAGGGCACCGCAGATCGGCGGTGGCATCTGACCTGCGACGCAGTGATGTGGATGTAAGGCTGATACCGAACCGTGTTTCCGATTGTTCTGATACATCAGTTGTGAAGTACATTTGCTAGGAACACTGTGCATATAAATAAGACGGCACCACAGCCTTATTCCTCGTACAATAATCAGGAGAATGGAGAGATAGATGCATTGATATTACGGCTACACGCCTTTATCGACAAGACATTGGCCATATTAGCACGCAGGGGTCTTAGCACAACCGGGTTTGAACCCGGTACCCCTACGCGCGCATCCAGTGTGCTAGCCACTCGGCCATTATGTCCCCGTCCGAGGGGAAGACTTTCGTGCACTTCAGGTCTCTGTAACACACATTGCTATTAGTACTGTCTTCTTTATTCTGATACAGCCGGCACGGGAGCCTGTGGCGCGCGCCAATGGCAGCTGTCCGGCAGTGGAGTCCGTCGCAAAATAGCGCAAGAAGGACGTAAACTCGTGCTGGGTAAGAACTGCAACCTGGACCAAGCACCATCCCCACAGGCTGCCGAGCGTTGGCCAGGTATACGAGTTCGTGACTGAGTGTTTACTTTTGCCCTGCCTGGTTCATTGCTAGTGTGAGCCGGGGTTGATCATGCAGCCCCATCGGGGTGAGGGATTTTCCGATCCCCACCAGAGTGTGGCGATGCCCAAACCATAACACTTGCTCCTTCGACTACTGATGCCCACAAACTCCACTATTACAACTGCGTGCATCAATAAACAGCCCAACAACGACCGAGACCCGATCCGGACTGGCAGCTATGCGCGGGGCCAGGGGCACACCACGAGCACCCACGCCTCTCACACCACCTCTCTCACCTTCATGTCCCGGTGGAAAAAGCCGTGCTTGTGCATGAATGCCACGCCCTGCAGCACCTGGTACATGATGTTGCGTATAACCGGCTCCGAGAGCACCTTGTCCCTGCGAAAGCAGGACGCATCGGTCAGCAGTTACAGCCACATACTGGAAACTGCAGCCCGCCAGCATGGTGGGTACTGCGCGTACCTGGCGGGCACCGGGTGTACCTGGCGGGTGCTGGGCGTACCTGGCGGGCACCGGGCGTACCTGGCGGGTGCTGGGCATACCTGGCGGGTACTGCGCGTACCTGGCGGGTACCGGGCGTACCTGGCGGGTGGGCACGGCGTACGGCGTACGTGCCTACCTACCGTGCGTGCGGGTACCGTGCCTACCTGACGGATATCGTGCGTACCTGGCGGGCACCGTGCGTACCTGCGTGCGTGCGTACGGGTACCGTGCGCACTCACGTTGTCATGTCACAGGGTATGCAAAACACACGCCATAACCACGCGCGGAGTGTAACCAGAGAGGAGCGCCGCGAAACGGCGGCTGTTCGCGCTGGCAAGCCTCCCAACCCCACCAAGCTATCGCGCTTCCTGTGTTTCGCCAGTGTGCCACCGGCTCCGATGTGTGCCTTCTAAAAACGCACTGGGAGCTCGTCACCAGGGGCTAGTTGTGATGTCATGCGATGACGTCGCTGTGATATGCGCGCTCTTCCCGATCTCCGTCGGGTGCCGCCAACTGAGCCGCATCCAATAACGGGTGTCCGTAGGCTGAGCCGGGGTTGCCATGCGGCGGCGGCGGCGGCGGCGGCGGCGCCTTGGGTCGGGACCAGCCGGCGAGGTCTCGCCGCGGCTCGGTGAAGGTCAGTCATCGACCCACCGCCACCTCCGTCACGCGCCCACATCGAACGGCCGCTGGCCACGACGTCCAGCCCAACGTCTGAAGCCGGTGCTGGGCGGGGCTGCGCACCCCTCACGTGGCCTGGCGTAAGGTCTTCAGGACTGGCCCGGGAGACGACACAATACAGGCTGATCACGCCCTCTCGTGCGCATCAGGTCGTTAGGTCACGGGTCAGGTCAGAGGTCAAGGGCCAGGCCTCAGGCCAGGGGTCTGGTCCGCACGTCAGAAGGCAGATACTCCGACCAAGGGCTCGGACCTAACGTCACACATCAGGCCAGGGGTCGGGTCATCGGGCCAGAGGCCGGCGCCTCAGGTCAGGGGTCAGACCTGTTAGGTCTCAGCCAGCGTGACCCCGCCGCAGTGCGGCCGCGCCGACGCCCTGGCCGCAGCGGAGCCGGCAGCCGCCAGACGCGGCGCAGCAAGGGCCAGGGGGCGCGGCGCCGGGGGACAGAGGACCAGAGGGCGCGGTGCCGGGGGACAGAGGGCCAGGAAGGCCCGGAGCCAGGGGACAGAGGCCGGGGGGCGTCGCGCCGGCCAGAGACATCAGATAAGAGCAGCGTGCGCAGAACGGTCCGCAGCCCGACAGGGTAGACGGAATCTCACTGATACATGGCTTATCGTTGCCGTTCCAGTATCACATCAGGGCCGTCGTCTGGAACCAGGGGTAATACGCTCACGCATTACCATTTCAGGGCCCGTCACGACCAAGACTATGGTGAGCATCCATGGGCACTGCCCTCGAAACGATGGGCACTGAGATTACCTAGAGGACTCGTAGCCCAACACGTCTCGTCTTTGGGATTTGTCGAGTATGCAGGGAGCAGACACCCCGCCAGAATTCCGTTTTTCAAGCAAGAACGACAGCAAAAAAATCACGGCTCGCCGTAACTAAACTCGGCTATTCTGGGCAAATTGGTCAGACTTTACGAAGCATCGTCCTTTTTAAATGGCATGCACCTTTGTACCTACAGATATCTCTTAATTGCCTATTTCTTTGATGCCCAAGCAGTCCACTGCACGGCGTCAGTCTGAGTTTCACAACCCACCCAGGCGTTGGTTGGCTACTGCCATCGTGGAGATCACCGTGGACAGCCTTGCCTGTGTCTGCCTGCGTGCGTGCGTGTGCGTGTGTACCCGCGTGCATGTGCGCGTGCGTGCGCTTGCGTGTGGGTGCGTGCGAGTGCGTGATTGCGTGCGTGATTGCGCACGTGATGTTATAGTACATAAAACATGTGTGTGGCGGGGCGATCCAGGTTATAACTGTCTTTGAGTGAATGGAGTTGAAACCTGACCAACTGGAGCCGACATCACCAGTCTGCAAGAACGTCATCTGTTCGTTTTCACCGGTCACATGCACACAGCAGAAACTCGGACCGCACCAATGCAACGTGTTAGTCCACAGAAGCAACGTACCTCTTTCCAGCGCGCGCCCTTTGCTGGCTGCAATCCAAAGCAGGGGTTCGTCACCACCGTTTTGTCACGTTAATACAAGCGTATCTGTGATATGCATGGTAAGACATCGGAACTCATCCCGGGCCATATCGTGAGCTGGGATGCTCTAAACAATGCGAAACGTTGACAGAGCCTGTGGTAAAAACTAGGCAAATAGATAACGCAGTAGTAATGGCCTTATTCCCCGGAGAAAAAACAGGAGAGTGGAGATGTACATGGGTTGATACTACGGCAACATGTTTTCATCGGAACAATAGCAGAAGTGAATTCCCAGAATTGGGAATTCGTCTTTTCATCCTTTCATCAACTCATCATCAATCTGAGTTTTTTCGATAAAGGCAATTGCCATGGAATTCAATTCTGCTATTGTTTCGATAAAGGCATGTCACCGAAATATCAACACATCTATATCTCCATTCTCCTGGTTTTTCTCCGAGGAATAAGACAATTACTACTGCTTTATCTACGTGACTGATGTTTCCCGCTAACGCACTGAACAACTTACGTAAAAATTAGACATTAGGACTACAGCGCGTTCTTTGCGTCAAACGCGTCAAAACATGTAATGGTTCCTACCCATCCTTATGACTTGGGGAGATATAAACGCCGATAATTATCTTTATAAGAGAAACGGTGCCAATCGGCAAAATATGTGAGAATACGGATATCCCTTGCTGTTTAGCACTCCTTCCGACTGAACTATTTTTGTGGAAATCAGACTTTTTGTCAAGTTCTAAGTCATAAATAATGACCACTCTTTGGTTGAGACCACCCCATTGGAGCGGGAGTTAAGCGCATACAAGCCAGCTACAAAAAACCCTTAGCAAGGTCAGCTACAGACAGCCCTTGGTAAGGCCAGTTTCCAACAGCCCTGGCGGACCGGGCAAGGTCCAGCCGTCCGACCCGTGGAAGAAGTTTTCCCTGAACAGAATGCGGGTATGACAACAATTAGGACGCACGCAGTTGCAGCCCTCACATGAAAAGTGTGAACGCCAATTATATTTATCAGAAGCCGTTCAAAAACAGTCACGGCCTTCTCACCTTTCCTTCATCAGTTGGTACAGGTTTTCCTTCATATACTCGAACACAAAGTACAGCGTGTCGTTCTCTCGAATGACCTCCTTCAGCTTCACGACATTCGCGTGACTCAGCTTCTTCAAAGACTGAAACACAAACATGCAAACGCTTACGTGCCGGTTTTTCCCGCGTAGGCACTGAGTGAAAAAGAACACATCAAGTGCACACCGCCCAGTGGACGTTCTTTTAACATGCTGCCGAAGTTCAACTGGGTTTGACGACAAAGTGGTGACGATTCGGACATTGGGGCGTCTCACCCACGCGCTACGACAACACCTCTCCTAAGCAATTTTTTCGGTCGCCTGGCTTTAAAATGCAGTCTACTAACAGCGGGTAACGTGATGACAGCCAATTAGACAGGTTTGCACACAAATGGGTACGGAGCGCCTTGAGTCGGCTCAAATTACCGGGGCGGGAGCTCGCCCACATCCACAACCACGACCACTAACACTCAGTACCGCCACCTCCGACAGCGGTACCTGTCTCCCACAGAGTTCCAGATGCATCTGCAATTGAAAAGTTCGGCAGTTCCGCGGGCCATACCTGCTCTGCTCCGTTCCGCACTCCCCCCTGCCCTCTTGGTCTGTGGTTCTATCGACCGTCTCTGGCGCGGTAAGACGATCAGATGCCCCGTCGTCTCATCAGACGACAGCATACTTCCCCGCAGAATACCGCACCGCGGGCTCACCGTCCCCATGGCAACCAGCCAAACAGCCCACGGACGGACGCCGTCCCCGGCTCCATAGTGCATGACGTTACAGTTGTTCACCAATATCTCGCTTTCACGTACACACTCAATGACACACACAGGTCTAGGGATGCAGGCCCGCGACAATGAAACGCAAAACCGCAATGCGAAACTGAGTCACCTGCATTCAATAGCACATACAAAAGGTATTATGATGCGTGTGATATAGATGTGTAATATAAGTGCTAAAATAACGCGATATTCATCATTCAATGTTAGTGATGACAACACCATGGATAACTGGACGAATGGAAGGGCAGATGGTCATTGCCTAAGCTCCCCAGCACAACTTGGCTTACCTTGACCTCACGGAGGTTCATTGCTTCCTCCCATGACGTGTACTTCCGCTTCATCCTGCGGGAAAACATGACAACTCAGCAATTAGAAATTTCACTGGACCACGAGCCGTGCGGCTGCGTTCGACTTTTTCATGATTTAAACAAAGCCGACGAAGAATCATGACGAATCATAAATAATGACGAAGAAATGCTGTTTTATCCCCCGATGCGCTGCTGCAAATAATAGCTCACCAGCGTAATGAAGACAAGGCGTACTAAAGGCGTAGGGTCGGGAATCCAGCAGCTTACAGACAACAATTAAACAGCGCGTGTTTTGCGTTCTTATGGGAGACAAGCAAACTCAAAACTGAAAGACGACATAATACCCAGCGTGCGTGCATGCGCCATTAACAAAGCAGGGCTGCTCGGTGCCGATCCATGCACCTGGCACCGCCACCATTCTCGAGGCACCCCTGTCTAATCGTCATCACGGAATGTTGCCCCGCCGGAGCGCCCGGGGTCGGCGCACCTTTTGATGGCCACCTTCTCGCCGGTCTCCTTGTTGAGGCCGAGGCTGACGTCTCCGTAGGTGCCGTCGCCCAGCACTTTGAGGACCGTGTAGCGGTGCATGCCCACCTCCTGACCGAGCGGTGGGAGCGTGCTCATCGAGCGGCGGCGAGGAGCAGCAAGACGGGCCTCAGCGCTCACAGCCCGCTGCCGGCGGCCGGCACGGTCACGGGGAGCGGACGGCAGGCTAGGTGGGACTGTCAGCCGACAGGACGGTCAGAGGGAGCTGACGACGGTCAAGACGGTCGGTAGGAAGCTGGCGGAAGGTGACAGACAGCCGCATGAAGGCGGATGGTCAGCGGCCGGCTGTGACGGCCACTGGCCGGGGGGGGGGGGGGGGGGGGGGTTAGTGCGGGGCAGGCGACAGGAGCCGGGACAGGCGGGACAGGAGCCGGGCGGACGCCGGGGACCGGACATGTGAACCAGGCTCTGGAGGGAGCGCCGGCCGTGGCTGGCGGCAGCGCCCAGCGTCAGCCGCCGCGCCCCGACCCGTGCAAGCAAGTGCGGTCGACCCGCTGCGCCAGGCGGGCGGCGAGACAGGGAGCGGTGCTGGGAAGCGTGCCGCCGCTGACCGGCCGCCGCTCGGCGGTGCTCCCCCCACTGGTGCATGGTGCTGTGCAATACCACACCGAGTGCGCACCTGCAACTGCAGACCACAGTCACAGGGCGGAGCAGGCAGCCACTGGCGGCCCGGCTCAGACGGGAGACCGAGCCCGACGGTGGTCACCGAGCACCGCAAACAGAAACGGCCGACAATCGAGCTAATGTGCTCTACTGAGTTTTAGATGCATTTGGACATATATTAAACACACCAGCTCTGTTAGCTAACATCACTGGGATCGGTACTGTACTCGATGCCATCCAGAAAGAGCTAGCTCAATATTTCGTGTATGGGGTGCCTTGAGACGATGAAAGGACATAGTACAGCTTCTGCTCGGAAAACTTCCTCAAACAGTTTTATTGACAAATAACTGGGGTAGCGACAGTCCTTGAATCCACGAAAGTCATCCAGAACAAGTCTCTTGGATTGGCCTTACACTTACAGTACACTTCATTCTGTTGACGCCATTGTGACTTACAAATCAATGACAAATGGGGAACTAACACGCCCGCCGCGAGCACAGGAGCCGTGACGTCACGCGAGGCTACTTGATGGATCAGTGGAGACGGCACGACGCTCCGTTCATCTCACGTGCCAACAAACCCCATTGACTACGAAACATACTGAGACTTCCGACACTGCAGTCCAGACTGGTTACTACTTGGCTGGACGCGCAGTAATCCCCCTCCCCTCCCGTTCCCGCAGCCAGGGCTGGGCCATCCCTCTCCGTTATGGATTACGGTGGCGCCGCGGTCGACACGCGCCAGCTACACCCCGTCATCAGGCCGTGGCCAGGCGGCGCGGCGCGCTGAAAAACAGCTCTCCACGCGTGCGATCGGCCGGCGCCGGTCGATGGGCGCAGCTCGGCCGTGCGGCTCCGCCGCTGGCCACACTTTTGGGAGGGTCTCCCCGGCCGGACAGCACCGGCCGCCAGGCTGGCGGACGGCACAGCGGTAAGTTAAGCGCCCCAACCAAGCTGCTTCAAAGCCGACTGTGCGGACTAATCAACAACAAAACCGGCACGATTCCGTACAGGGAAGAGCACACCAATTGTTCATTACAGCGACTGGCTGGACACGCAATGACAAGCTATTGTGGCTCGCCCGCGCACGACGCTCCATGGAAACTGGTCGATTACGTGGCATTCGCGAGGCGGAAGTGTTGTAGAGGGTCCCCGCCGCGATTTAATAATGCACGTGCGCTTGATGAATCATATCGTAGTTTTGCACCAGGGTGCACTGTACCGTCAGAAACCCGTATTGCATTGATCTACGCTCATGGCCGAGTTAATCGCCTACGCCACGCACTGACAAAGAGGTGCGGCTTCAAGCATGCCAGCGAACCTGCCAGAGAAACTGAACAGTGCAAAAGAACAGATAACACAAAGAGTCATGTGGAAAGGGGGAGGTAAAATGCAGGAGATAGAAAAGATGTCAGGGAGAGCACGAGGAGCAAAAAAGGAGGCAGGAAGACATAGGGGCAAATCGGAAAATGGCCGCCGCACGGTCCCAGCCGGCAGCAGCGGCAGTTCCGTCGCCCGGTCACCAGCTGACCGGCTGGGCAGGTCAGGCCGCACGTACCGTTTGATGGCCACCTTCTCGCCGGTGTCGACCCGCTCTCCGAGCACCACCGAGCCGTAGGTGCCATCGCCCAGCTGGCTGAGCGTCACGTACCGGTCCATCGTGTCACACATGGCGCGTGGCCAGCCTGCGAGCGCGCGGCACACTCGGTCATCCGGCCGACAGGACGGAGACGGGGACAGGGACGCGACGGGACGCGACGCAAGGCGACGGGGCACGACGCGACGCAACGCAACACGACGCGACGCGACGCAACGCGACGCACGGGACGGGACGGGACGGGACGGGACGGGACGGGACCGGACGGGACGCGACGCGACGCGACGCGACGCGACGCGACGCGACGCGACGGACGAACCGGCGGGACAGGCCGACGGGCGACACAAAACGGACCGGCTGTCTGCGCAATATACCTTAACAAGAGGCTAAAAACGTCAGATACTTAAAATCATCTCGTGAATGGGCCCTTGAAAGACTCTTGAAAAAGTCGAGAAAGGCCGGTCCACAATGTCGTTGCTGATGACACGCTCCTTGTGCATATGCACAGTTCGGTAACCACATGCTCGCTTCCTACGGCTGTTCGTTGGGCGGGAAAGAGATAAATGGCTGTATCGCCGCGTATTACGCTAAGTGTTTCCATAGTTGCAGGAGAACCAAGAGCGTATTCTTTGGCCCCTCGTTGGTCCATATTTCGTTTAGAAGGCATCTGTCTATAGGTCAATAAACTTACTTTGTTCAAGACAGTTATCGAAGGAGTCAATAATCTTTTGGGCAGGGGCGTAATGACAGAGTGGCTAGCGCGTCGGACTCCCACGCGAGGAACGCGCGGGTTCCGGTTACCCCACGGTCTCTGAGCGCTAACATGACCAATGCAGTCGCCAGCACTTCATAAAACGGGCGCGACGACGTGCGTCGCGTTCCTTTTTTATTAAGAAGGGAACTTCGGGGCACCATGCCTGCCAAGCGGTCGCCGGGCATCTACCACATGATCCAAATTTACGTCGTCCGGAGATCACTCCAGCTGCCAAGTTACGCACTTTCTGCAATTTAGCAACGGAAGTGTGGTTCGCGACCCCACAGACCTCAGCGCGCTAATGGAGGGGGCAGAACACAATGGCACGAGGCAGAATATTGGCAAGGAACATGTGTTTGACATTTGGGAGAGCGACATGAATGCCAAAACATGGCCTAGTAGCATGGCTCGCGCGCATTTCCTAAGACAGTGCAGAATCCATGATCAGGCCTAAATTGATAACTAAGTGAGCATCGGATAAACACCAACACCTGTGTGGTGCCGGGACACAGTGACGGAGCCTGGCTGAGTCGGGGTCGCAGCGGGGTCACCTGTGCCCTACCTCCGTTGGGGCATGTCCAGGGCACGTTTTCCGTGCGCAGCAGCGGACACCAGGGGCCCGAGCCGGCCACCTCAGACGAACCGAAGCACGGACCGACCAACCCTCGCCCCACAGCGACCAGTACGGAACGTGTGCGGCACAGTGAACGCCGGTTGGAGCGGGGCGTCGCGTAGCGCGGCCGCGCGTGGCTGCCCGAGGGGGAGAGCCCAGCCCGCCGCCCGACCGGTCACAGCCCAGCCCGCCGCCGAATGACGCCGATCTCGCCGGCCCAGCTGCTCCCGCCGCACGGCGGTATCGACCGGCGCGGCCGCGGGGCGCTCGACGGCTGCCAGCGCCGACCGGCACGCGCACACCAGCACGCGGCCAGGGCTAGCAGGTCACAGCGTGAGATGATCACCATGTCTTTCACTCTGCCAACTTCCAGTGATTGTCATGTTGCTGACTAGAACATATTGCAGGACCAAGGGTGCTTGAAATTAACAACCAGCACTGATCAACATCATTCTCAAATGTCACCTGCTTTACCAAGTCCATAGTTTTGTGACTGCAGTTTCACCACGTACACACACACATAGCAGCCAAAGCTACATGGCATCATCTGCCTCTTGCCCCAGCAAGAAGGTCAGGTATTGGGAGAAACAAAGACTCCAGCCCTTGTCCCTAGTTTACCAGATGTGCAGGTTAGTCATTGAACCATCAGTGCCCCAAGGCCTGGCATTACGCTCTAATGTATGCATGGTCACCAGCTGTAGTGCCTTGATGTCACATGCCACTTGTTAAGTACCTTGATGCTGCCATACAGTAATCACTGCTGAAGTTTGATAACTATTTAGGGTTTTTAACCCTGTATGGCCATAATAAGCACACCTTATCAGCATTCAAACACAAGGGAAAATGATGAACATGGCTTCTACAAAAGTTCCTTTCCTCTACCAGCTTAATGCTAGTATTTCTTAACCTCTTTTAGTAATATAAAATGAACCATGCATCTATAAATCTCACTAAGCAAACCAACCTCAACCAGTATATGACTGCACTTGCACCCAAGTAATCAGTGATTCAAATAGGTTTTCAGCCTCATGTTGGCATTTTCATGTTTGAAATCAATTACTTAATAAAATCAATCTACTCAATTTGTTTGGTAATGGCCCATAGCCACATTTTATCCTAATCATGCTCTGAAAAGTGTGGAAAAATATGATCACATCAAGGGCAAACTCCAGTGAAAGCAATGACAAAATATTGCAGCATGACTAAAACTACTAAACAATCAACTTCAGTGGTTATCTGTAAAACCTGTTTAAAACCACTGAAGGTTCTTGACAAAATGATTTGACAGCCTTTGCCTGCTTGCCCTCATGTTGGTCCTACAACAAAATTATGTGAAATTGCCTACCTGCCCTAATCCAGGTCCAATCCTAAGTAATGTATCAAACTGACATGGAGAATTAGGCATAAATGTTTTGCACTTAATTGCATTTTGAGCATTCCAAGTCTAGACTGGGACAAAATGAAAAATCCCCAGGTCAGAAGTGAGAAACTTATGATCTTCTGTGAAGGCCATAGTACATCTGTTATGTGTGGTTTAATAAGTTAACCTAAAGAACACAAACATTTTGCATAGGTGCATGGTCAAAAATGCCTGTTTACTCTCACAAAATCCTCAAATTGTATGCCAGAATACATAGGTATATATAAATTTGTATTTATAGGAGGTAAAACATTCAATCTCCACTAGCAATGGTAAGCACACAATAATCATTAGTAAGCCAAATTGATGTGAACAGATTGTTGCTATATTTTCCCTCCCAGTCCTGTTCACCTTTGCTTTTGGTGTGTTTCCTTTGCCGCAATATTCCACAGTTCTGGCTCAGGCATCTGTCCTATTAGAGACAAGCACATGAGTGATGCTTTCATTGCAGGATTATTCAAGTACATCATCTTTAGCAACATGATTTTTGATGGAATGGCTGCCAAAGACAATCTGCAGAACTGACCAAATCCTACCTATTTTGAATGAATGCTCATCAAAACACTTTAAAATTCTGAAATTAAAAATTGTTCCTTCATCCTTGTTAGGACAACTAAGCCAAATGAGGTAGCCATTTAGGCAAGTGAAATTCCATTACCAGCATCTGCGATCCAAGTACCAGGTAGACTCATATGTCTAGCATAAACAGCCCGAAGTGATTCATTGTAAATTTTAGCAAGAGCACAAGCACCAGCTGCATCAGATTCACGCCACAGGTTCCTCCATATAAGTATTTCAATTTAGTACTTACCTTAAAAAAAACATTAATATTCGTGTATGCACTTGCGCCTACCCTGCCCACGATATCTTACCTTACATGCTGCTCCTGACGGGTGGCCCCAACCCAAGCCACAAATCATCCAAACCATTCGCGTTTGCACGCTGCGAATGTAAACAATACAGCATTCAGTACGGTTTTGTGTCTCCTATACATATTGATAGCCGGCCCTTTCTGGCGTGGTCTAAATCTTGGACTGCCATATAAGATTATAGCCCGTTGTTTTTCTAAAAATTTCAAATAGATTCTAAATCCTGTTTCAGATTTAAATATTGAGGTGCATTAACGTAAAAAATATGAAGACATTACAGTAAATCCGAGTCTTAGAAACGTAAACAAACTTCACCGTACCTTTTGTCCTGCCATCTACTGGCAAACCACGCAATGCTCAACGGACACATTCGTGGAAATTCAAGATGGCGTGAGCCGTGTGCGAGGTTTTGTTGTTTTCATTACGGGATGAATTTTGGCGCTAATCTAGATGGTTTTATGTGATGAGTGATTCAGTCGTCGTCAGCGGATTGATACAAGTTTACTCTTCAGCAAGATTGCCCAATATCTCGAAATGGAATCAGGCTGGAAGGAATCATAATTGTCATCAGATCGGTTATTAAGCGCATATGCGTGGTGACTTGCCTATATTTTTGGGCGAGTTTCGAAGATGAGCTGTTCGATTCTAACGACTTAAGGATTGCACCGCTTTGAAGGTACTGTCATTCTTGTTACCTGTTGTAGATAAATGTTATGCTTAATAATGCGAGTTCAGGTCTTGGTCTGGTTATTTTGCTTGGCCATGTACATAGCACCTCCTCAGAAACCTATGAACTTTCCTAAGCCCATTTCAAGCTGCTATGGTGAATTTGTGAGTTAAAAATATGCTAAGTCTGAGTTATGAAGTGTATTCCATGTAGTCAATTGTTTTGGTGAGCCCAAGTTGTGGGGATATGTGAACTGACTGGTAGCCTCTACCCTTGAGGTGGATCCTTTTTCAAAGAGTGCTCAAAGCTAAGTTGGTGCTTAAGGAAGATGCACACTTTTCTTTGCAAATTTTGAAAGGCTTCTAGCACTTAGTCTGTCAGCAATGAAATCAATGCCTATTATGTCACAAGTATGTGATTGCTTTATGACAGATTGCTCTGTTATTGAGCTTCAGAGCTGTGACAGTCACTGAGGTCATGGTATTTGGGTCCTGTCAGGCCTGCAGCAAGTTCTAGAGTTATTCCTGTGATGACCATTGACTGGCATACATAGCCATGACAACCATAGAATAAAAGGAAATAAACTATTTCTTTTTACCTTAGCACAGACTATTTGAATGCCCATCCTTGATCCTTCAAAACCACTAGTACATTAGTGTTAAACTATTGAAAAAAATTATATGTTATCAAATGAGGATGTACAGCACCTGTAATGCAGTCACCTTAGATACTAGTATAGAGAGCTAGGCATGCTGTTATATGTTCCAGGATGAGGCCACTGCATTGCTGTATGTTGCCTTTTTATTTTTCAGTGTGTTATTTATGACATAAGAATTGAGAGCAGAAGTGGAAACATCATAATATCACCAAAGTAGAGGACTGGTGCTCACAGTATGGTGTGCTAATATAGTCATGATCTTTTGTTCATGAGCATATTTTGAGATGTTTCCTGTTTGTGAAAGTGATAACATGGAATGGGTAGTTACTGTGTTCAACTTATGTAACATAGGTGAGGTGGACCAACCCTATCACTGACCATTATAGGATTAGTATTCTGTTGAGAGAGGTCATGATTATTGGTAAACTGCATTTCATGTGAATTTACATTTATAGCTTACTAGCACTTGGCAGTCACCATCTGAGAGAACTGCATCAGTAGTACTTTGAAATGCATCAAGACTGTGCTGAGCAATAAATAGAGCATGCTCAGACCAGTAACCTGGTATTAAACATTTCTGTTTGTGCAGCATCTCTGCACCAAGTATAAATATAAATACCATGTAAGCAAATTGTTGGTGTCAGACAGATGAAAAATATAATTCTTTGCCTTCTTTTAATTATCTCATAAGTCATGGCTATCACATATTAGCCCCCACAGGATGGTTATCATATATTTTGCACTACACTACTGATAGGCTGGCCTGTTGTGGTTGCCAACTGAGCATATAACAAAATGAGATCCTAAGTGACACACTTTTTAATATTTTTTCACAATACTTCACATGGCCTTGGCATGTGAGCAACTTGTAATGCATGTAATGATACATCTTGTGCTATGCTATAAATGACACATTGCTGTGTCCATAAGGCATGACAGTTGGGTGCCCAGAAAGTGGTTTAGACCAATAATGGTTGAATTTACACTCTACATGCATATTTGATGAATTATGAAACTTATTCAGCTCTTGACCTGCACCTATTGGTTATTCATCTACTACTGACAATGTTTTTACCATACCACTTAGGCCATGTTGTGGTACAGTGGCTGGCTTCAAGACAAACAAGTACTTTGCAGCTCTGGACTGAACACTGGCATCTGCCATGCATAAATTGTATTGGGTATGCTAGAAAAGCTGTGTTTTCAGCTGTGGCAAACCAGCTTCTATCATGGCCTTTGTCACTTCTAAGTTTTGTGTCAAAGCCATCCCCCAGGCCAGAAGTTTTCATTGAAAATGAGGTTTCATCCCTCATACAAGGTGTCCACAGCACAGGACATGCCTGTGTTCTTGTGCCCATGGTTTCCCTGTACAGAATGTCTATGGGCATGCATCTCTGTCCAAATGAGGCACAGAGACTAAGCCAGGCTTCTAGTGTGGAGTCAGGCTTGAAGCCAAGACAAGCATATTAAGCTGAAGCCAGCAGCTTTGAAGTTTGGTGCTCCAAGCTGGAGCAAGTGGCTTCATATTTCTACAATGTGAGACTGACTCCAAGGCCAGTGGCCTGAACCTTTTTGCCATGAAGCCAAAGCTAGCATCAGCTGTTTTGAGCCCAGAAAGTGCAATCTAAAATTGAACCCAGCAGTTTACTGTCATTTGGCTCAAGCCAAGGCCAAAGTTGTGGGACAACTTTGTTATGAATTAAACAACATTTTTGCATCTGCTCAAAGTGTGAGGCATCAGGATATATCATCAGGGTTTCGTGGAGCCTGGAGATGGGCTATTTGTAACAGGGATAAAGATTCTGTATCTAAATATCATGCCATTCTTTTGTGTTAGTATGGATGTGGTGTCTCAGAACATTTTCTAGCTGTTGTACTGTGTTCATTGTTTTTGAAGATGGACTGCTGGTACATGGCTTGCAGCCCTGTGTTTGTAGCAGCCTTTAAAAGCTTTTTGTTGTATTGGCATGACAAGATGGGTGAGACTTTTTTGTAAAGTTTTTTTCTAGAGCCACCTCAAAAGAACCACCATGGCAAAGTCACAGCTAACAGATCACATGCAGCTGCAGTTGCAGTCACAATTTAAAATTAATCTGAAGCTGATGCCAAAGCCAGCACTTACACAGGGTCGACCGCTGGAACTGGCACGAGGCTAAGGCCGAGACTGAAGGCATGGGAAGAAAACTGTGGCTCGCGAAACCGAAGGCGAATCCAAAGCCAGCTTCGTCCCCATCCTGAACCAGATAATCTATTGTCATCTCTCCCTGTCTACATGTAATTGCACTTCAATGTACCCCCAAAGAACCAGTAACTGGAAGCATAGCTTGCCACACCACCATTAGCATATGTTTGTCTGTGCATCCCTGTACAAGAAAAGCTTATGATATTCTGGAATGGATCCCTGACCTGACTTTCTCTGGCTATCGGTCCTGTCTGTAACGCCTGCTGACACTCCTGGTCACCATCATGTCGTTAGTCTGACCCTATTGACCTGACCGATGCGATCGTCTGGCCGGCAGGATGGAGACGGA
This sequence comes from Pollicipes pollicipes, assembly GCF_011947565.3. Lineage (NCBI taxonomy): Eukaryota > Metazoa > Arthropoda > Thecostraca > Pollicipedomorpha > Pollicipedidae > Pollicipes > Pollicipes pollicipes. The sequence continues at coordinate 26,949,401 of NW_023596225.1, read as the reverse complement.
GCCCCGCTTGCCTGAGAAGCGGCGGCGGCGCGTGACGGGCCAGGAGGCGCCGCCGCCGTCGGCAGCCGGCCCGACGCCGCTCGCCGTCCGCCAGCTGCAGATGGCACCGACGGCCGCCGCCTCCGCCGCCGCCGCCCACTCCGGTACGGCGCCTGCCCGGGCCGCGCGGCCGATGACGGCAGGTTATGCAACACAGGGAGGGCTAGGGGTGTACCAGTTCGTGGGCGCGGCGCGCACCGCGCGGGCGGGTTGGAGCGAGTCAGCAGCCCGGTTGATGTGCCTAGCCGCAGTCCTGGCGTGCAGGGAAAGGAGTGCCGCGGAGGAGGGAGTCACTTGGTGCTGCGCTGGCGGCGGTCCTGGCGCGCAGGGGAAGGAGTGCCGCGGGGGAGGGAGTCACTTGGTGCTGCGCTGGCGGCGGTCCTGGCGCGCAGGGGAAGGAGTGCCGCGGGGGAGGGAGTCACTTGGTGCTGCGCTGGCGGCGGTCCTGGCGCGCAGGGAAAGGAGTGCTGCGGAGGAGGGAGTCACGTGGTGCTGCGCTGGCGGCGGTCCTGGCGCGCAGGGAAAGGAGTGCTGCGGAGGAGGGAGTCACGTGGTGCTGCGCTGGCGGCGGTCCTGGCGCGCAGGGAAAGGAGTGCCGCGGAGGAGGGAGTCACGTGGTGCTGCGCTGGCGGCGGTCCTGGCGCGCAGGGAAAGGAGTGCCGCGGGGGAGGGAGTCACTTGGTGCTGCGCTGGCGGCGGTCCTGGCGCGCAGGGAAAGGAGTGCCGCGGGGGAGGGAGTCACTTGGTGCTGCGCTGGCGGCGGTCCTGGCGCGCAGGGAAAGGAGTGCCGCGGGGGAGGGAGTCACTTGGTGCTGCGCTGGCGGCGGTCCTGGCGCGCAGGGAAAGGAGTACCGCGGAGGAGGGAGTCACTTGGTGCTGCGCTGGCGGCGGTCCTGGCGCGCAGGGAAAGGAGTGCCGCGGGGGAGGGAGTCACTTGGTGCTGCGCTGGCGGCGGTCCTGGCGCGCAGGGAAAGGAGTACCGCGGAGGAGGGAGTCACTTGGTGCTGCGCTGGCGGCGGTCCTGGCGCGCAGGGAAAGGAGTGCTGCGGGGAGGGAGTCACTTGGTGCTGCGCTGGCGGCGGTCCTGGCGCGCAGGGAAAGGAATGCCGCGGGGGAGGGAGTCACTTGGAGCCGCGCTGATGCATTGGTGCAGCTGTTGACCAGGTTCTGTAGGCGTCCGTCTGTAACCGCGGTCATTGTGGAACGCCCATGGAGCACTGCACAGATGGCATTTTGGGTTATTTGCTGTCGGGAACGTCTGCCTACTTGTAGGGGCGTGGGAAAGTATCGTTTGGGAAGCGTTGACATGGTTAAGTGTGCAAAAGGTACCACTTTTAGTTGTAATATCACGTGCCAGGAAATACTGACATCATGATTCCCGGTGCAGCGCGTAACAGCATTTGACGAGACGCAGGCTGCTGTTCATGCACTACCGCATGCTCACCGGCACTAGCCGGCTCTGGTTGCTTCGGCTCAACTGTTTGTTATCTCGGTCAGCGGCCGGCGGCGAGCCGCTGGTGATCCGCACGCCGGCCGGCGCCGAGACCACCTCGAAGATGAAGCAGATCCTGCGCGAGCTGGGCCGCCGGCCGCGGCCGCGCCGTGCCCGCAAACTCTCCAACGCCGCCCAGCTCAAGCAGACCCAGGAGGGGGTCATCGATCTGGAAACGCCCGACAGCATCCTCACCCGAGTCCAGGTCAGGCGGCGCCGGCGTCACGGACAGCGCTGCGCGCAGCAGGGAGTGATGGAGACGGCGGGCGACAGCGCTGGCAGGCAGGGCTTGCTTCGGCTCAACTGTTTGTTATCTCGGTCAGCGGCCGGCGGCAAGCCGCTGGTGATCCGCACGCCGGCCGGCGCCGAGACCACCTCGCAGTTTTCTACTCGTGGTAGTTGGCATTATCTGCTTGTGGTTAGGCGAAGATGCATGGTGCTCGTTGGGTAGGCGAGGATATGTGGTTTGTATAGGGAGATTTGTGATTGGACATATGGAGAATGTGTAATGGATGAGAACCTCTGCAGCATCGCAGAAAAAACGAAATAGTGAAGTGCGAGATAGTTGGTTAACAATATTGCCACGGTACGACTTGCGTGCTGGATAGCAGTGTTCAGTGGGGAACGCGCGGACAATGTGTCGTCGTGACTTCGTCTGTGTCTGCGGTGCGATCTTCCACGCTTGGGCGCGGGTCTGTGTACGCACGGCTCACCGGCCGCCCGCGCCGCCCGCAGGTGAAGTCGCTGCTGAGCCGGTCGGCGTTCTGCCGGCTGCCGTCGCTGTACCAGCTGCAGCTGGCCAGGATGCTGCCCGACGCCGACGGCCCCAGCGGCTCGGACGGCACCATGAAGTGAGCCTCGTCTGCGGCCTGTGGTCGGAGACGGGCCGGGGCAGGGTCCGACACGGGCGTCGTTGGGCCGGCTCTGAGGCGCCCGGCTGGGGCGGGGTCCGACACGGGCGCCGTTGGGCCGGCTCAGGCCGACAAACTCTTCCGGTGTTTTGGACGGCTGGTCCTAGCAGCGGACGCAATTTGTCGCTGCTGGACGTTTTACATGCACTAGGCGGTGCACGAACCGGCGAAATCTACCAATAGCCGGAGCTTTTCCAACCAGAGGGGCTTTACAATACTCTGGTGCAATCGCGCTTGGATCCGGGAACTTGTCGCTTGAAGTGTGACGTCCGTGCTAAGAACGCTTTGGGTCGACAGTCACTTCTGCCGCGTCCGATCCAATGGCGTCTGCGACTAGGCCTCGGGGGGGGGGGGGGGCGAGGGGGGGGAGGGCTATAACTGGACCGTGGGTCCTGTTCCAAAGACATTGCACTGTGATATGTACAAACTTAGAAATGGAGAAGGTGGATGTATTCGGGATTTGCCAATAGGGTTTCGTGGATGAAATTGCTGTTGAAATAGAATTGACCCGTATGCTCGTTTTGTGCCCATGGAGTTTCGCAGGTAAAGTTATCGATCCTGTCCAACTGTGATCCCAAGCATCAACTGTCATCCCAGATAATATAGTTATCGTATCATTTGAGCCCAAGCTGTTGAAGCATCGACCGACAGGTCTGGACACGCTGCTCCAGGTACGAGTACGATTCGTAGAATCACGTGAACTAACTCACCAACAATTACCAGTACGTAACTTCGCTCGTTCCTGCCCGCAGACTGGGCGGCGCGAGCCTGAACAACGAGTTTCTGGCGCGCGCGTGTCACCAGTGGCAGGAGAGGCTGCGCCAGGGCGAGTTCACGCACGAGAACCAGCACAAGTACCGCGCTGAGCTGGACATGATGCGGCGCCGGCTCGACCCCTGGAAGGTAGGTCGCCCGGTCAGGCTGCGCAGCATGCGCCGCCGGCTACGGGCGATACGCGGATACAGGAGGAACGGAGTGCAAGTATAGGTGTAATTTGGCCTCCATTCGCATCGTTGTTGACGGGCCGTGGAATCTGAGCTCTGAACTTGGTGTGGTATAGCCATCTTAGCTACGTTTTCAGACGGTTGATCGAAACCTTGTGCGCCAAGTTTGTACATGTCAGACAGATGCGTGTGTCGTATTGGGTACAGACAATGTCACGGGTAAGGTAGCAGCGAAGTGGCCATTTACCTTCGCGAAATGTGATCTGTATGGATGTGACTAATATTAAGTTTTCAATATTTTGCTCACGTTTGCATGTCCTTCCCTTGTAAGCTTACATGCTCAAAGGGTCCAGTTTGCGTGCGCCAGGGGAGGGGGCGGGGGCACAGGCATGCTTTTTAAAGTCTTGCCGCCGGACACATGCATCTTAGCTGTACGGCATAACTTGAATTCCACACAGGTGTCTTGTTACATTTCGACCCCGGTATCAATATAAGAACAAGACGCGTAAGCGTTTCGGATTTCTTGTTGAGCTGCAAGGATGACAACTCGATTCCCTCTTTGGAGCGGCTCTGCCTTGTCATGCATCGATTTGATGCTAATGATTGGTGACATCATGTCAGGCCTTTGTGTGCGACTATTCGATTCACTTTTTGGGAACGGCTGTACTTACCATGTATCCTCAAATGTAGCTGCCCCGCACAAATTCGGGATGCCTGTTGTAACGCAATTTCCGGTGATGTGCGCCGTTAGTTGCAGCGATAGGGGTTATTTGCATGTTGCGCCCGCTTCTTGAATGTAAGGTTTTGTGGCGTGGTATTATTCCTGTCCGGTTTATTTTTTCAAGCTATGCTGCTATGGGAATGGAATTGACCTCCGAGTCATGCAATGGTCGGCTCTTGGGAAACCCCGAAGGCGAGCGCATGATGCTAGGCTTGACGGGTGCGGTGTTCTGGGACTAGTTTGAGGTCCGCCGCAGCTCAAAGCCCGGCAGGTGCGATGTTCTGTGACTAGTTTGGGGCCCACCGCGGCTCACAGCCCGGCGGATGCGGTGTTCTGTGGCTCGTTTGAGGCCCGCCACGGCTCAGGGTCCGGCGGGTACAGTGTTCTATCATTAGTTTGAGGCCGGCGGGCGCAATGTTCTGTGACTAGTTTGAGGCCCGCCACGGCTCCAGTGTCTGCGCGCACCAGACGATACGTGACGCACGGCGCCGTCCCCAGGCGCGGAACTTCGAGCCGGTGTGGGGCCGCCGGCCGAAGCGGTCCGACAGTCCGGTGACGAGCGCTGCGCAGGCCGCGCTGGCCACCGCGCTGCCGCCGTCGCCGCCCGCCACCGCCGCCGCGCCGGCCGCCGCCGCCGCCGCCGCCGCCGCCGCCGCTGCCGTTGTCGCTGCCGTACCTGAAGTCAAACCAAAGAGATCGTGGGCCACGCCGCCGCCGGAGCCGGCCGGCAAGGCTGCTGCCGACACGCCCGCGCCGGACAACGAGGACGGTACGAGCCGCCGCCGCTCTATGGCGCGGGAGGGTGGAGGGGCGCGGGAAGCGATGTATGCGGAGGGATTCGCTTGGACCAGGGGTGTTATTAATCGGCTAGAATGTGCATGCGCAATTTAAATAGTGATGTATTTCATCAACATATCCCATGGTACACTGTGCCTCGATTCTTATAGCTGACAAATGGTTGGAACCGTCCGCACGATCTCTGATCGCTCGCAGGTAGTCCGCGGGGATTGTGAAGACGATCGGTATGGTATGGTATGGACCCATTCTCTGGCGTGCGCTGGATGTGGCTGGCGATGGTCCGGCTGGCTGTGGCTGTGCGCTGACGCTCGCCTCCTCACCCGACAGAGTGGAGCTCGCCGCACGACGTGTCGCTCGAGTCGGCCTGGTCGTCGGCCGAGGTGGATGAGGCCGGCCCCACGCCCGACGGCGACCGGCCCGCCGGCGACGACGACGACGACGACGGCGGCGACGGCGACGGCGACGGTGACGGCGAGGAGGAGGAGGAGCTGCCCGAAGAGGAGGAGCTCGAGCGGCTGATGGAGCAGGTGGAGGAGGAGGAGGAGGAGGAAGAGGAGGAGGACGTGGCCGACGCGGCCGACAGCGTCGACGCGGCGGAAGTTGCCGACAGTGCGGACGCGGTCGATGCCGCCGATGTTGTGGACTCGGTGGACATGGTGGAGGGCGCGGACGTCGTCAACATGGTGGAAAGTGCGGACGTCGTCAACATGGTGGAAAGTGCGGACGTCGTCAACATGGTGGACAGTGTGGATTCCGTGGACATGGTTGAGAGTGCGGACGCGGCGGACGACGCACCGCGACCCGAGATGGCCGTGTTTGTTAGCGAGAAAGGCCGCCGGACGCCGACGCCGCCCGACAGTCCGCCGCGCGTACAGCTGACGCCGGTGACTGTGTCGTGCGCGCCCCGCGAGCCGCCGCCGGCGCCGGCGGTGGCGCTGCTGGCGGCGCCGGACGGCGCGCGGTCGCTCGTCGCTCCCGATGGCCTTATCACCACCATCTCCATCACGACGGCCAACTCTGAGCCGTCGTCACCGGCCAGCGAGGCGGGCGGCGAGACACCGGTCGGCGTGGCCCTGCAGGCGACCACAGTCCGCCCGCCAGACCGACCTCCGCCCGACGACGACGACGACGACGAGGAGGAGCAGCGAGTGACGATCGTGCCGGTGCCACCGCCCGGCGACGCTGGCGGGCCGACGCCGCGGCTGGTCTCGCCGCCACCGAGCCCGGCGGCGACGCCGTCGCCGCGCCGACCGCAGGAGGCGGTGACAGTGACGCCGCTGGTGACGCCCAGCACCTCGCCGGCGCCGCTGGCAGCGCTGGCGCCGCGCCAGGTGCCGTCATCGCCGCCGCCGCCGCCGCCGCCACCACCACCGCCGCCGCCGGCGCCGCTGCCGCCGCCGCCGCCTCCTCCTCCGCCGCCGGTGGCGGCGGCGGCGGCCGTCGCCGCGACGTCGCTCGTTCCGGCGTCCGCGCCGCCCGCAACCATATCGGTACCCGCGCCGGCGTCGTCCGTGGCGGTGACGGTGGCGGCGGCGGCGGCGGCGGCGGCAGCAGCGGCAGCGGCAGCGGCCCGACAGCAGGCCGCGGTCCAGTCGCCGGCGGCGGCGGCGCAGCAGGCCACGGAGCAGCAACAGACGGCTGCGCCAGTGCAGCTGACACTACAGCAGCAGCGGACCGTGCAGCAGCAGCAACCGACCATGCAGCAGCAGCAGCCGACCATGCAGCAGCAGCCAACCATGCAGCAACAGCAACAACAGCAGCAACAGCAACAGCTGGTGAGTGCATACATCTGCACAGTTAAATCTCAGATAGGCTCCTTGCTTATGATTTCGTGCGCACAAATCTTGGCGTCGTGTGCCGAGGGGTGTTATGGACAGTTCGTTTAGCGTAGCAACCGATGTTAGTGATAATAATGAGCGTATACCACTCGGAATTTTGATGAATTTATGCCAATGATTGAAGTGGTTAGGTGCGTAGTTGCCGTCATCCGCGGCAGCGGACCGCCATATATGGTGTTTTTAACGTGCTTCTGCCCTAGCGTTCAGAGCACTGATGCCTGGTAAAGCACAACCGTTCCCAGTTCTACTTTCAGAACTCCCGTGTGCCCCTGGTGTCGGTTCAAATGACTTCGTCCAAATGAAAATTATTGTAATGTATATGTTCATATGCCGACTGAACTTCTGGTAGGAGCCAGAGCTAATTCGTGTCGGTCTGAAGTGTGCAGATGGCGGTCGCACGAAGCTGCACCCTGCACCGTTTCCCGCTGAGGGGTGCCCTCAACCATTTAGATGATGTAGCTTGTCATAAGCTCCCCGCGAACGGATTAACGTCATCGACTTCACGGAGCCACGGCGGCCTGTTCGACCTCGTCCGTGTCGCCGGCCTTGATCCCACCAACCCCTGTCGGGTAGATCGGTCAGGCCGTTTTGGAAAGAAGTCCCGTGTTCGCGCCGTTGCGATATCTTGTACCGCCGCCCGACTTGTTAATACCGCCGACACGTTCGGGCGGTCGGGTCGTAGACTCGAAGCAGTGGAGGATCTCGCGATGGTGCCCCACCGGCTCCAGATGGTCGGCGCCGATGTTTCTGGCCGGACTGCCGGGTCGCTCATGGGCGGCGAGAAGACGTAATGTCAGTCAGTAATGGCTTGACGCTGTGGGTTTTGTCCGCGGACATCGCTCTCCGTGTTGTTTTGCCGAGCACTGACGGTCAAGAGAAATGTCTGTAGGTCAACAGAGGACGGTGGTATGACGTCCTTTCGCAGTATTGGAACGATGGTGTTGTTGACGACCGGTAGAATAAAACCTGACTGTAAAATGAAAAACAGTGGATACTCGTGATACCCGGGGACTCTGGTAAACAGTACGACATGGCAAGCTGTATATTGAAGGGAGTCGAGTTTTCGGCCAGGGTTTTCGTCAGGAGTGGAGGGTGTGACCAATGTAAGGCCTTTCCCAGTCCCTTTCCTTAGTGATTCCGTCAGTTTCGGTCTGTTCTGCATATTTCAATTGCGTAACCGTCATAAATTTATGGCATATGAAGGGCGACACGCCTAGATAAAGCGGCTTTCGTGGCACATGTCACACTGTTATCGCTGTTTTCCTGACTGTTGTAACTTAACAGGGTATAGAACAGGATGCCACAAGCGAATCTTGACAGGCAGACCGTCCGTGGCACGTGGTGGCGGCGGCCGATGTCGTTGGACCGCACGTCCCGGAGCCCTTGTCACTGTCGTCACCACCGCTGGCTGTGCGGCCGAGTGACTGGACTGGCCGCGTCTCTCCCGCAGCCGCAGCCGCAGGCGCAGGCGCAGCCGCGGCCGCCGCCCAGCACGCCGACCGGCCACCAGGCGGCGCTGTCGCCGCTGCCGCTGCCCGCCTCCACGGCCGCGCAGGCGCGCGCTCCGCTCCACCCCGCCGCCGGCGCCGGCGTCGTCCCGCTGCGGGCCAAGACCAAACAGCGCGCACAGGTCAGCTGGTGTGGCGGGGCGCGGCCGAGACCGAGGCGTGGGCCAGGCAGCCCGGCCAGGGGTGGCCATGTGCCAGGCGGGGATGGGTCGGGAGTGTTAGGTCAGTGGTGCGGGACAAATTTTGCGGAGAGGGAGGGATCTGGTAGCCGTTGTCATGCATGGGACGGGTGAGTGAGTCCTACTCGCTGCCGTGGCGTTGGAGGGCGCTGTTTCGACGGCTGCCGTGGCCTCGGATTTGGGGAGGTCCGGCCGTGACCGGGCAGCTGATGCGGGCGGGTGAATCGACCATGCGTGCACAGGCTCGGACAGTTCCGACTAGCAGGCGATGGCGGGCCTTCGCCATGCTATACGGCCCGAGCTGGCGCTGTCCGGATTCGTCCTGTCGTCTGAGCGTCCGATTCGTCCCGAGCTGTCTGGACTAGTCCTGTCGTCGGAGCGTCCGATTCGTCCCGAGCTGTCCGGACTAGTCCTGTCGTCTGAGCGTCCGATTCGTCCTGAGCTGTCCGGACTAGTCCTGTCGTCTGAGCGTCCGATTCGTCCCGAGCTGTCCGGACTAGTCCTGTCGCCTGAGCGTCCGATTCGTCCCGAGCTGTCCGGACTAGTCCTGTTGTCTGAGCGTCCGATTCGTCCCGAGCTGTCCGGATTCGTCCTGTCGTCTGAGCGTCCGATTCGTCCTGAGCTGTCCGGACTAGTCCTGTCGTCTGAGCGTCCGATTCGTCCCGAGCTATCCGGACTAGTCCTGTCGTCTGAGCGTCCGATTCGTCCTGAGCTGTCCGGACTAGTCATGTCGTCTGAGCGTCCGATTCGTCCCGAGCTGTCCGGATTCGTCCCGTCGTCTGAGCGTCCGATTCGTCCCGAGCTGTCCGGATTCGCCCTGTCGTCTGAGCGTCCGATTCGTCCTGAGCTGTCCGCACTCGTCCTGTCGTCTAAGCGTCCGATTCGTCCCAAGCTGTCCGAACTCGTCCTGTCGTCTGAGCGTCCGATTCGTCCCGAGCTGTCCGGACTAGTCCTGTCGTCTGCACGTCCCATTCGTCCCGAGCTGTCCGGATTCGCCATGTCGTCTGAGCGCCCGATTCGTCCCGAGCTGTCCGGATTCGTCCCGTCGTGTGAGCGTCCGATTCGTCCCGAGCTGTCCGGATTCGCCCTGTCGTCTGAGCGTCCAATTCGTCCTGAGCTGTCCGGGCTCGCCCTGTCGTCTGAGCGTCCGTTTCGTCCTGAGCTGTCCGGATTCGTGTTCCGCGTCATTGCGAGCTCGAGATGGACGCCTGAACTTTAGACACAGCAGATTTGCAAGTGCCGTCGAACTTTGTTTTACACGTCGTGCACAGCATGCGGAATCGTACCGTGCGCCCGTCACTCGCCGCAGGCCGTCGCGTGTGCAGGCCTGTTCTGCGTCAGGACTCTCGTTTACGCAAATGTCACGTCCGCGCGTCAGTTTCGTCCTTTTTTGCGATTGCCGCATAAACACAGCGACGCATGCCGTGCCACTTCCGCGCGGACGTCTGCCGCTGCCGCCGCTGCGAGCAGTGCCGCTGCCGGTGAGCGCGCGCCGCCTGACCCGCCGCCCGGCCCGCAGACGGCCAAGTCGAAGAGCGCGCGCCCGCCGGCCGGCTCTGTCAACCTGGAGCGCTCCTACCAGATCTGCCAGGCGGTGATCGCCAAGTCTCAGAACCGGGCGCAGCTGCAGGCGCAGCTGAAGCCGCTGCCGGCGCTGCTGGCTGAGCGGGGCGGTCCGGCCGGCCGCCGGCCCGCCGGGCCGCCGCACGCCATGCAGGTCAAGTACGTCCAGGTGCCCGGCCAGAAGGTGTTCACCGCCACACGCGTGGTGGCCATGCCGGCCGGCGGCGGCGCCGGCGGCTCACACGCAGCCACGCCACCGCCGCAGCCGGCGCCGCAGCAGCCGCAGCAGCAGTCGCAGCCGGCGCCTCAGCAGCCGCAGCAGCAGCAGCCACAGCCGCAACAGCAGTCGCAGCCGCAGTCGCAACCGCAGCCGCAGGACGCGCTAGTGCTGGGCGAGCTGGGCGAGAATGGCACGGTGGTGCTGCGCAAGGACCTGCTGGTGCGCGGCAAGCAGAAGGTGTACCAGGTGAGGCGGTGCTAGAGTCGGGGTCTGGCGCGGCGCCAGCAGCGTGACGGGGCCTGGAGCGCGGGGCCCACGGGCGGTGTGGGTGGAGCCTTCCGGACATGCATCCCTGTGAACGTTCCAGGGTGGCCGGTTCAACTCTGCTTTTTGGTGGCGTGCAGACGGACAGGGTGGGCGTGAATTTCCTCATCAAGCTATGGGAAGCGAGTGGTTGTCAGCCCATAAATAGGTTGCGGACATGATGTGACTGATTTTTGGGTGACGCCTTGGCGCGCGCAGCGGCGAGAATGTGGTGCTAACTTGGCATATTTTGCCTTTACAACCAGTCCAGTCACGTAGGACACATTTTAACGAGAGTGAACGGTTGCACCCATGGTGTAATCCGTAAAACTCAATGTGAAACGAAATTGAGTCGGAAAGGTAAATAGCCTACAGTCTATGTGCCTGCACGACGCGACGAAAAAAGAGCAACTTAGTTGTGGTTTTCGTTCTATGCAACCGCTGGGTATACGGAAAAATAGGGCCCGATCGGTATAGTATCCCTTTTTCGTCACCTGCGGCCCGTCCTCGTAGTTCAATGTCTAAATTTCTCAGTAGTTTTGTTGAGTATTAGAACAGCATGATTGACTTGGTGCTGAATCTCTTACTGCAGCTCGAACAAAATGATGACGACTAAACCATTCGTGTCAACTATTACCCCTGTCAGTATTTCTGCACAATTGAAGCTAGGGATTCCTGGCAGCTCCTGCGGACTGCGCGGTTTATTTTACTCGACAAAGCCGCTGACGCCATCAGCGGGATTCCGCGCCGTCCGGGCCACGGCTGTGCCGGGTCGGACGTGGCGCCGCCGGCGGTAATCTCACCGGGGCCCGGGGTGCTCGGCAGATGACGGACAGCAGCGGCAAGACGGTGCTGGTGATGCGACCGGTGCTGGAGTCGCCGCGCGCCTCGAGCGCGCCGCCTGACCGGCCGCCGGCCGCCCTGCACCGGCTGGCGCGGCCCAGCTCCACCGGCGGCGCCGTGCCGCTGACGCCGCTCGCTCAGCAGCCGGCCGCCCAGCACCAGCTGATCCACCATCACCAGCAGCAGCAGCAACAGCAGCAACAGCAACAGCAGTACATGCAGCAGCAGCAGCAGCAGCAGATGGTGTCACATCAGCAGCTGATGCAGCAGCAGCAGATGCAGGTCCGACAACAGCAACAACAGCAGCAGCAGCAGCAACAACATCCACAGCAGCAGCAGCAGCATATGATAGCGCAGCAGCAGCAGCAGCACTTCATTAATCAGCAGATGCAGCAGCAGCAGCATCGTCAACAGCAGATGCTGGCTGCTCAGCAGCAGCAGCAGCAGCAGCTGACGATGATGCAGCAGCAGCAGCAGCGGCCGCCGGTGCCGCAGCAGCGGTACATGCTGGACCCCAATCAGAACGTGGCGGTGCGGCCGCAGCAGTGGGCGCCGGCCGTATACCGGCCTCCCCTCGGGCAGCCGCCGCCGCCGCAGGTGGACTCGCCCGCCGCAGCCGCGCAGTACGTCAGTCTCAACCAGCAGGTGGTGCAGATTCAGAACTCACCAAACCCGACGGCCACGGGTCAGGCGGCGGCGGCGGCGGCAGCAGCGGCGGCGGCTCCGGCGCCGGCGGCCGCCGGTCAGCCCGTGTTCCATATGCAGGGCGGCCGGCCCATGGTGAAGGTCGTCTCCAGCGGCGGCGAGTGTGGCTGCAGCCTCAAGGCGATGGTGATGTGCCAGAAGTGCGGCGCCTTCTGCCACGACGACTGCATGCCGGGCCCGCCGCAGCAGACCGTCTGCAACACGTGCCTGGCGTGCCGGTGATGGGCGCGCGGCGGCCCGCCCGGCGCGCGCCGCCGCCGCCGCTGCCACCGCCGCCGCCGCCGCGCGGCCGGCCGCGCCGCGACACCGGCCGCCAAACACTTCAGCTTATAACCAGGGCTTTACAGCGAGGCGGTGATATGGGTACGGGGCGCTCTTCTCGGACTGTCGCTCTGTCGGCGCCGGCGGGCCGCTCTGGCCTGCTTCTAGTAGGTAGCGTGGGGAGCCGTCTCGTCCCCCGGCTTCCCCAACGAAATCTTATTTCGGCCGGCCGGTGGTGGCCGGCCGGCCGGGCGCCGCCGCCGGCCGCGTGTGCGCGCGGGTGACCGGCAGCCGGGGCAGATATGCCGCCGCTGGCCGGACCGCGCTGGCGCCGGCGTGACAGTGCCTTGGCCGTGTGTGGGGTGCGTGCTGTGGCGCGGAGCGGCGCCATCTTTGGAGCTCGCGGACCACTTAAGTTCCCGCCGCCGACCGCTATCGACCGGGTCGGTGCTAAGGCTCACAACCGCTGCTCATCGGCGCGAAGTTTCATTCGCCCGCTCTGGGTTCCATTGCTTCCCATGCAGCCATGCTCGTGTTGATCTTGTTCTTTTTTACGTATGCAGTTGAGGGTATTTTGTTCATAATGCACTTATATTTATTGTGACGCATTCGCCGTTGGAATTCGTGAATGCCATTTGTAAAATACATATATGATGTGCGGTATCCCACATCTTTGGTCTCCTGCTCCACTGTATGAGAACACGCTGACTGGTTTGCATTGAACGAAGTTGGCCGAGCGGTCGCTGGTTCGTCTGCGGAGGGCGAGGCTCATGCCGCCACTCAGGACGGCCACCTTCGCTTGACACAGCTTATACCAGGACGTCGCCATGATGGGCGCAGCAGAACAACGAAGAATGCAGGCTCGACGCAGCATCTCAATGTCGCTGGCCCGCCGCAACCAATCCGGTACGCAAGAATAATGTATATATGTAATGCCTCAATGCGGCGTGTCTACAAACGAATATCATATATCATACACGGGCGCGCGGGGCTGGCCGCGGCGCCCTCACGACACGACAGTACATCGCGGGGCCGGGCGCGCGCGCCCGCGCCCGACCGCGCCGCCCCGGCCCGACGGCCTCTGACGGGACTAGATATGTTTCCGCGAGGTGAAACGGGCGCGCTCCACCCGCCTGGCAGTCGTGTTCCGCCGCAGCGGACGCCAGCGCCTGCCGGGGCAACAACAGTATCACAATCGCCTACAAACGCTACACCTGATAACACGGCGCCGCCAGCTGACTGCCAGCCCGCTGACTGCCAGCGGAAACGGCGCCGGCGCCGCCCCATTATTGGCTACCGTCGGCCCGGCTCGCTACCCTGTCGTCGGGCCGGTCCCGCTGGCCGAGCGCGCTCCACACGCGGGAGCAGCGGCCGAAAGACACGTGATGAGTGGGCGCGCGCGCGCGTGACCGCCCACGCAGGAGCGGCCGCGCGCGGCGCGCGCGGGCAGCCGCCACTAGGCCTCCCAGTCGGCCAGCTGCGCTTCTATGGCGGTGGGGCGCGGCGCCCCGGCCGGCGCCGGCTCCCTGTCGGGCCGCGCCGGCGGCTCGACAGCGGCGGGGGCCGGGGCAGCGGCGGTAGCGACAGCAGCGGCGTCAGCGGCGGGCGGCGAAACACCGTCCGCCGCTCCGTCACCGCTGGGCTCTGCCGGCACCTCGTCGGCAGTGGGCGCGGCCGCCTTGGCCGCCTGCTCGGCGTCCGACAGCTCCCCGTCGGGCGCGGGGGACCGGTCGGACGCCGGCGGCTCTGAGTCCGCCTCGGCTGATGACTCGGCCGACGGCTCGGTCGACGGCTCGGTCGACGGCTCGGTCGACGGTTCGGCCGACGGCTCGGTCGACGGCTCGCCCGGCGTCGGCGCCGGCTCGGCGTCGGCCGCGCCGCCGTCCTCAGCGGCCCAAGCGCGGATCACTTCCTCAATAACGCGGTCCAGTCCCTCCTCGTCGGTGACGGGCTTGCGCGGCTTGGCGCGCTTGGCCGGCGAGCGTCGCTCGGGACGCTCCGACTCGGCCTCGGTCTCGGTCGCCGCCTCTGTGGCCGCCTCGGCTGCCGCCGCCGCCGCCGTCGCCTCGTTGAAGTTCTGCTTCATCGACTCGAGGATGTGGTTGGGCTTGGCGGCGTCGGCGCGGCGCGCCAGCGGGCGCGGCGGCGCGCCGGGCGGACGCTGGCGCGCGTACGTGCGCACCACGCTGGGCCGGCGCGCCTCGGCCACCTCGTCGGTGAACTGGTACGGGTCGGCCTCACTGTCGGCCGGCCGGCGCGTCTCCCGCTGCAGCATGCTCATGATGCGCAGGCTCTGGGCGCGGTCGACGCGCTCGACGGTGCGCGAGCCGGCGGCGTCGGCGCGCCGCGGCGGCCGGCCGCAGCTGTGCGGCGGACGCGACACGCCGCCGTTGCGCATGCGCGAGGTGAGCTGGAGGCACTTCTGCAGCTGCTCCTCGGAGAGGGGCACGCGCCGGCCGGGCGCCGCGTACCGGTCGGCCTGCTTCAGCTGTCGCACCAGCTCGGCCAGCGCCGAGCCGTGCGGGTGCGCCTCGACCAGCGCCGCCAGCAGCCTTGCCGTTCGGCTCACCGTCCTCCTGTGGCGGCGCGGCAGGCCCGGTCAGCAGACGGCCCGAGACCCCACGGTCACAGATGCGTACATGTCTATCAGCGGGCAGATAAGCAGGATGGCTCAGGACCGCAACTGGTCCAAGAGGGCTGAGATTTGGAAAAACCCCTCCGTGGCTTGGGTGGCCATCACATGATGGTGATGGCAATTTGGGCTTTAGGGCGCGCCGACCGTCCTGGCCATATAGCGGGTGGCCAAGGCAGAGCATTTAGCTGGTCACGTGACCCAATTCCTAACGCCGGGAAACTAATGCTCCTACAAAACAATGCCCTGAAGACTATCGATGGAAGTAAGCCACCATCTTCACTCTGTGGAAGTTTGTGACATCAAAAGCAATGGAGCTCTTAAAATATGAATGCGGTCGTTCAGTACCGTATCACCACGCTTAACAATCGAACCCCACCATAGAAACTGCTGGGCGCTGTATGACCCAGTTGCACTCGAAGCTCCGCATGCATACTGTGCTGTCAGAGCGTCATTCACACACACGCGCGCGCGCGCACGCGCACGCACGTACGCACGCACACACGCACGCGCACGCACACACGCACGCGCACGCGCACGCGCACACACACACACACGCACACACACACACACACACACACACACACACACACACACACACACACACACACACACACACACACACACACACACACACACACACACACACACACACACACACACACACACACACACACACACACACACACACACGCACACACACACACACACATCGTCATAGATATTGTGCCAAGCATCGGAGTCTGACGCACTGGCCCCGACAGCTTACATTGAACGTCATGTGTCCGTCAAGCAACAGCGAACGCACACCTCGTCAGATCGACCGAACACGCACCTCGCCAGATCGACCGAGCACACATCTCGTTAGATCGACTGAACACGCACCTCGTCAGATCGACCGAACACACACTTCGTCAGATCAACCTAACGCGCCACATCTGTCTTTCAACGCTGGCCTTCCTCCTTCCCCGTGGAAGGTGGAAGACCAGCTCGAGCTGCAGGCAGAAGGAGCTCGATGCTGCCTCCGCCCATAGAGGCATTGAAAGGCTGACACACGGACGGATAGGGTCAAGAAGGGCGGGCGTCGGATGCACCACCAAGGGTCCATCGGCAGACCGGTCAGCCGGCCGCAGCCGAGCCCGGGGCCGGGGCCGGGGCCGGGCCCGGCCGTTAGCGCCGCCCCGCTTCACCGCCAGTACTGACCGAAGAGGCCTCGGAGCGGGCGTCCTCCAGGCCCGGCACGCCCACAGACGCGTTGACCGGGTGCTCGCTCTCCATGTGCGCCACCACCTTCTGCGGCGTCGAGAAGCTGATGCCACACTCTGCGGGCGGCGCGCGGGCGGCGGTCAGCGGCCGCCGGCTCCGGCACGGCCCTCACGCGCTCACCGCTCCCCATGTCGCCCGCCCCGTCAGACGGCGCTCACGGCGCGCTCAACACAGCCAACATCGCACGGCCGCAGTCCGACGCCGCCGCCTCACAAGGCTTGAAGAGCTGAAAACTCAGCAGGCCGCGGGGCGCGAACCCACGCTCGGCCGATCAGGGGAGCGAACCGCACACTCGGGTGGCAGCGGAACGGTTGAGGCAGCCCGTCACCGAATTAGGCCAGCGGTGGGCACGGGGGGCGTGCAGAGCACCTCGCACCCCTGTCTACCTGAGCACGAGAAGTTGTTTATTTCACTGGAGCTGCTAGCGTTGCTGTTAGTGTCCGAACACTCCTGGTACGGCCAATCCGCGTCTGAAAACCCGACACCCAGCTCTAGCAAAAGGAATGGGCGGCATTCACCAGAATAATGGTCTGAGGACATGGGTATTAAATGCCGTGAGTAGCCAGTACATGCCGGGGACATTCCCATCACTGATGCGGAAAACAATGCAGACGAAGGAACATAAAAGATCGGTAGCCAGGGCGTAGGGCATTCTTTGTACGATACAGGCAGAAGCTGAGCCAAACGCCCCATCAAGACAGCTGAAGAGAACAGGAGCATTCGGTGACTTATAGCGAAACACTCGATGTAGTGCAAGAAATAAATCACTGAAATATAAACAAAGACAACCATCCGGTGTGCAAAATCAAAACAAGCAAAAAAGGGTCACAAAGCATGCTTATGAAACCGGCTGCTCTTCTTACATCTTACCTGTGAACACTGAATTCCCCCTTCCCCACATCCGTACACAACATAGTCTCCCGTTCCCCAGGTTCCGCCCTCGTTACAGCTGACATCGACCCAAGTCGGCCACTCACCAGAGCACATGAAGTCGCCCTCCTCGTCCTCGGCGGGCGCGGCGTCGCCGGGCGGCGCGGCCGGCTCGGCGCCGCCGGCGTCGGCCCCTTCCGGCGACGACTCGGCGCTGGCCGCTGCCGCCGGCGCCTCGCCGCCCGCCTGCGACGGCCCCGGCCGCGGCGTGTAGTCGGAGATATCCAGCAGGGACGGGCTGTCGGCGTCCTCCGGCGGCGACGCCTCCTTCGGCTTGGTGGCGCGCGGGCCGGCCGAGGCGCGCGCGTGCTCCGCCAGCTGCCTCGACTCGTCCGGTCTGTCGTCGCGCGGGGCTGGAGGGGGCGCAAACGGCGGCTGGCTCAGGCGGGTGGGCTCGGAGGCGTCACCACAGGCGTCAGCGTTCAACTACTGACGCACGCGAGCTAGTCCCCGTTCCGTCGGCTCCCAGCAAAGTGCCAACGACTACAAACGTTGGCATGGCGAGATATTTCCGAACTACATCGCTAGCAATGCAGCAAGGCAAGGCACTAGGTTCGACTCGGCGGTGCAGGATAAGTATATCACACATTTTGACCAGATGCTCCATAGCTAACCAGAACACCTAAACTCAAGAGAAACGAAAGTTAGAGACCCGACACCCCACCCATCCTTTCCACCACGCACACGTCCATCTGGACGTGTGCGTGAGCGCGAGTACGCGAGCACACCTTCGCCGCAGCCCTGAGCCCCAGCACACCTTCTTCTTCGTCCCTGACAGACGCGCTCACCCTTGATGACGATTGGCTTGACGACGGTGGCGGTGGCGTCCGCCAGCGAGTGGCACACGAACTTGATCTCGTTGCCGACCACGTCGAGCGCCAGGCGCCAGTGGCGGTGCGCCAGCGCCATGTGGCGCGTGAGGCTGGTGTCGCCCGACACCGGGTGGCTCTCGCCGCAGACCGGACACTGCACCTGGCTGGCGGCCGACTCTTGGCCGCGCCGCATCGCCATCGCTGCCGAGCACGTCAGACACGTGGCTCAGGCGTGGCGCAGACACAGGGCACAGACGGCCAGACACTGGACTGGTGTGGGTCAGACACGCGGCTCAGGCGCGGCAGACACGGGGCAGGCACGGAGCTAGACGGTGGACTGGAATGGCAAGGCGCATGACAGGCACGAGGTAGACACAGGGCAGGCACGGAGCCAGACAATGGACGGGTGCGGGCCACGCGCAGGGCAGACGCAGGGCAGACACGAGTCAGCGGCAGATCAAGCGCTGATCAGAGAAAGGTCAGCAGAGGGCCACACACATATACAACGAAAGCGAAAGGTCATCAAAAGGTGAGTTGCAGGACTACAAAAGGTCTGCCGCAGTCATCAGGGTCAGTAACACGTGCTCAAAACGTGAGAACTGTCACTAGTTCTACGAATGCCGGGTTGTCAACAGCTCTTGCCATTTGTCAGTCATTATGATGAGCAGAATGGCCGCCGTCGGCCAAGCGCTATGCACTTCAGGTCGCTTAAGGGCCGCACGATTTTGACCAAAGCAGGCAGCAGGTCAGCAGCCAGGATACTGAAGTCAACGAGCATTCACTAACAGGCCAGGGCCGGGTCGACAATCCAGAATGAGCGAATCGTACGCCTTTGAGAACATCTGCACCACACATAACCGGCGGAGAAGGCGTTCGTCGCCCAGCCGCGCCACGGTCGGCGGCTGGCCAGGCCTCACCTATGATGCCGCGCCGACTGATGCCCGCGTCCTTGTGGGCCAGCTGCGCGTGCAGCGCCACCGACGCCATGTTCTCGAAGATGACGTCGCAGAGCGGGCACTTCTTGACGTCGCCCAGGTCGGAGAGGTTGAACTTGACGTGCTTGTGGGCGGCGCCGATGTGGCGAGCCAGTCCGCTCGCCTGCTTGAACCTGAGCGGGCGGACAGTGGCGGGGGTCAGTCGGTGGTGACGGCCACGTCTGGGGCTGTCGAGCCGGCGACAGCAGCTCATAACAGCCGTCCTCCTGCCGGGCCAGCTCGGATTTCCCCGTGCCTAACCTCGTTTGAAACCGCTCAGGCACTGTGTTCACTCCCAGCAGCTCGTGCGACCACAGTCCTGAAAACGCTGAGCCCCGTTTTAACCGTGCTTGTGTGTGATTGGGGCTCTACGACCCACTCAGCTGCTGAGGCTATATGGCGTCGCCTGCCTCTCACCCTGGCAGGAAGGGCGGGCACCGCGGGGAATCGAACGCCGTACCTTTGGTTTTTCAGACGCGCAGTGGCTAACGCGGACGTGATAACCACTACACTACCGGCACCCCTTTTTTAACCGTGCTTATCCCCTTCAGAGCGTCAGCGGCTTCAGGTGTTTCCCTTTCAATATGAAGTGTCTGCCAGGCGCGTAACGCCGTCTGCCGTGCGCACCTTTCGTCGCAGAGGTGACAGCCGTACGGCCAGCTGTTGGTGTTGGAGCCGTCGAGTCGGCCGACGGCGGGCGCCGCCGGGGCCTCGGCCGGCACCGGTCCCGGGCTCGCCGCCGGCGCCGGGGACTTGAGATCAACCCTGACGGAGAGACACCGTGTGACGGGCAGCCGGCGACGGCGTCGCAGCCGGCTCACGCCAGTCGGCCCTCGTCTAGCGTCAACCCTGGCGCCTCCGGGTCTAATCCGAGCTTCAATCTGCGCTCTTTTCACGCGTCTGTCTATGCCATCGCATCACATATGTCACACTCACACACACATCTGTCACACTCAACACACACAGCTGTCACACTGACACAGACAGCTGTCAAACAGCTGGCATTGTCGGCACAGTCGGCAGGATGCGAGTCTATGGTCCCCAGCTGACTGGCACGCCATGTGGCGTCAGGTTAGGCCGAAGAGCGAACGCCGGGGACGGGGCCCGCAGGGACGCAGACGTCAACACAGCCAGATCAGCGGCCCAGTCTCCACCATTGCCAGAAGGAGCAGAACAAGACTGCCCTGACTGGCAGTCATCCCGCCGTACGTTTGTCCAGGAGCACAAACAACTCCTTCACCACTCCCAGGCCGCCGTAACTGCCACGTATGAACCTCACTCATGTTACTCATGTCCTCAATCATGTCCTCACAACTGACGCGATGCATTTGCCAGACCCGGAGCCCTGCACACCGACCGCCAGCAATAACCTCTACCATCCAGCAGCCCCCGCCCCTCCCCCAGCCTGATCACATCCTACCGCGCCGGCACGCCTGTCATCAGTACGACTACTCACGCCTTGGCCTTGCCGGTCTGCGACATGAGCTTGGCGCTGCGGCCCAGCATGTTGGTGATGGCGCGGTCGAAGAGGCCGCCGAGCGCGGTGCTCATCTGCGTCTTGAGGCCGCTGCCGGCGGCGGCGGCGGCGGTGGCCGACCCGGCGGCGCCGGTGGTTGGCGGCCGGCGCAGGTGCGCGCGCGCAATGTGCAGGTTCAGGAAGATAGGCTCCCGGATCAGCTCCCCGCAGACGAAGCACGCCTGGTGCCGCTGGTGTGGCGGCACGATCTGCCGTCCCAGCAGCAGACACAAGTCAGAGCAAAGCGGGCTCAGTTGGAATAGTGCCTCGCGGGGCAGGGTCTGCGTTTCAAATCACACTTTGCTGAAAAAAACGCAACAAAACAAATGATGTTTTAAGTGTACCACACTTGTTAGAACTCCAAGAAACATCCGACACCAAGCCATGACTACGTTGAAATAACAGGCCTGCAAGCTTTAAGCACTGTGCCAACACTCGAATCGATGAGCACCGCAGAGCCCTTGAGAGTGTCCCGGAAGAGGTGGGTACGCTGGGAGTACGCCGGCAGCGGTGGGCGCTGTCTCACCTGGATGGGCACCAGGTTCTCCGTCTTGCGGTCCACTTTGTCCTGGGAGGCGCGGTGCTGCCACATGAGGTGCTGCCGGACGGAGGGCCGGCCGCGGAAGCGGCGGTCGCAGATCGGGCACTCGAACTCGCCGGCCACATCCTCCTCGCGGCGCCGCTCGGCCGCCGCCGCCGGCGACAGCGGAGCGGCAGGCGGCGGCGGAGGCGGCGGCGGTGGCGGCGGCGGCGGCGGCGCCAGCGGCGGCGGCGGTGGTGGCGGCGGCGGCGGCGGCGCCACCTGGGCGTCGGCCGCCGTGTTGTCGTACACCAGGTCCTGGCTCTTGCAGGAGCCCAGCTGCTCGAGCATGCTCATCTCCTCGTCGGTGATACCTGGCGCGGAGGAGCCGCTGGTGAGACGGCGACCGGGTCAGTACACCGGCCACGCCGGCCCGCAGCGGCCGTCGCCGCCTCTCGCATGCCTGCGCATGCCGCCGAGGAACGGCCCATGCACCGCCGCGCACTGCTACCGAACTGCGCACGGTGCAGCCGTAGAAGTTCGTTCACAGATCACGTGACAGGAGAAGTTCATTCAGAGTTCAGAGAAGAAAAGCTCGTCCAAAGCCATCAGCTGGAGAGAAATCATGCGAGCACGGGTAAGAGAAAACAGGAAGCATCGTGATCTTGGAGCACTAAGTGCGAGAAAGTTAATTGACACGGAATAACACATGCGATGCACCGTGACAACCTCAGACAGTCGGGGACAGGGGACAGACTGCGAGCGCAAAGCCACCTGGCAAGAAGATTGCTACAAGACGGAAAGATCGCTAATAGTGAGAAACCGAGAAAGCCACCCACCCATGGCCTGCTGGAGACCCGAGTCCAGTGTAAAGTCCGAGCCAGTGGCCGAGAGGTTCTCTCGGTTGTCGCTAGCTGTCAGTGAAGGGGCGGACGAGGTCACGCTGAGGTTGCTATTGTCATCATCCAGCACCGAGTTCACCGTGCTCATGATGAAGCCAAGACCTGCAAACAAGTGCGTTCGGTGGTTAGGGATGGGCAATCCCGTTTCACAGCGTGAATGCACGATTCTAGGGGAGCAGGCGTCATGAAGTACGAAACAAGTCGCGATATGCATACAGCGTCTCAAGGTCTCAAAAGGCATGCAGGACACCACCGCCCAGAGGCAGGACCGCTCGCGGCTCGTGCTGACCTGATGAGCTGGCCTGGTCGGCGCCGAGCGGCGGCGGCGGACGTAGCGGCGGCGGTGCCGCGTCCAGCGGCGCCGGGTACAGGTACTCCTCCGGCGGCGGCGGCGGCAGCGGCGGCGGCGGCTGGTACTCGCCGTACTCCGGCAGCGGCTCGGGCGCCAGCAGGTCCCCGAGCGGCGGCAGCGGCGCCTCCTGGCCCTGGTTGAAGTTGTTGCGCATGTTCTCGATGACGCTGGCCGGCCGGGGGCTGCGGTTGCGCTGGGGCGGGCCGTGCGGCCGGCGCGGGCTGCGCGGCGCGCCGGGCTCGTCGCCGGCCGCCAGCGGCAGCGGCGCAGCCGCCGACCGGCCCTCCTCGGCCGCCGACCACAGCCGCTTGTCGACGCCGCGCGCGCCGTACCCGAACAGGCCCTCGCGCTCCATGCTCTGCACGATGTGCGTGTCGCGCCGGCCGCGGCCCTGCGCCTCGCGCAGGAAGCGCAGCACGTCATCGTTGCGCATCAACTCGTCAAGGCCCAGCAGCACGGCGTCCATGTTCTCCTCGGTGTTGTCCTTGTCGCGGCCGGCCGACATGGCCTTGACCCGCTGCAGGAGGCGCACGCGCAAGTACCGCTTCTTCTCGATCTGCGGAGGGCAAGGCCAGCATTAAGCGCCGGGAGCAGGGTCAAATATAGAGAATCACAACCGGTGGAAGGCAGGGTCACCTCGTCCCATGACTCGACTCGCACGAGACAGACTACAACCTGGGGAACCTGTGGGCCATCGGCCAGCGGTTTGACTCTGGACGGATGTCACGCGGCCGACGACGAAGGCCTCCGTGCAACGCGCGGGTTGGGACGACCAATCCTGCTTCATGCGCCCGCGGATATGGCGTGTAAGCGCCGATGGCCTCCTACCCGAACTGAATCATGCGTAGCCCCACCATCAAGTCACGAGATCCACATAAGGCGGAGAGGACCATGTTCACAAAACCCGGCGAATCTCGTTACTCCGTACAGTAAACAATAAATGTGTCGTTCCACAAAGCCAAGGCGATATGAGCGAATGCGATTCGAGCAGCACACGGCATCGCTCCTGTCGTGATCAATGACCTTAAAACAGACAACGTCGCGCACTCGTCGGCACGCAGACATCCACCTCACCTCGTTCTCCCACTCGGTGTCGCGGTCACAAAGGCAGCCGATGAACTTGTCCACGATGCGCCAGATCACCTGGATCTGCTCCAGACTGGCGTCGGTCGCCTCGACGCTGCCCTTCATCTCGGCCAGCGAGGCGGCCAGGAACTCCCGCTTCAGGTTGTGCAGCAGGCTGAAGAGGCCTTCCTTCTTGCTGATGCGCTCCTCGCGCGGCCGTTGCGCCGGCTCGCAGCCGCCGCGGGCGCGGTGCGCCGCCAGCCGGGCCGCGCTCAGAAAGTGCCGCTGACACCGCTGGCACTGGAAGCAGAGCGGTGCCGCGCCGGCCGCCAACGGCTTCACGGGGCTGGCGGCGGAGATGATGGCCGACCGCGGCCGCGGCGCCGCCGGCTCCAGCGCCTCCGGGCGGCCGCCGTCGGCACGCGATGACGTCACCGGGTCGGACGAGGAGACGGGCTCGTCGGCGGCCGGCGAGGCGGCCCGCTCGGCCGGCAGCTCGCCGTCCGTGGACGAGGTCACCTCCTGCGCGCCCGGCGACGGCTGCGCCTGCGTCTCCGCCGGCGGCCGCGCCTCCGCCACCGCCGTCTCCTCCGACGCCGTCTCCTCCACCCCAGCGTCCGTCGCTGCCGACGGTGCCGACCCGTTGGCCACGTCCACGCTGAGGTGCGCGTCCGCGTCGGCGGCGGGCGGGCCGCGCTCGGCCGCGTCCGGCGGCGGCGGCGGAGGTTCCTCCTGCTCCGGCTGCTCGCCGCTCGGCGTCTTGGCGCGCTTCGGCCTCGCGGCACGCGTCCACGTGCCGGTGCAGCTCGTCGGGCGTTGCCTGCGGCTTCGAGCAGAACGGACACTCCAGCTCGCTCTCTCCCTGGCTCGCCGCGTCCATCAGCGAGCGCAGACTGAACTCGGACATGTCGCAGCACTTCTGGATGTGCCGCTCGAGCGTCGACAGCCGGTACAACTTCTGACAGCACTTCTTGCAGGTGTAAACAGTGCGCGTGCGGCCGGTGGTGAGCGACACGGTGAACATGTCGTCGGCGTCGCCGGCGGCGCGTCCGCTGCTCGGCGCGCTCAGCTCGCTGCCCGGCCGCGACTCGGCGCTCAGGCGGCGGCTGCGCTTCCGGCCGCGTTCCTCGGGCGGCTCGGCGGAAGTGACGCGCTTCCGGCCGCGCTCCTCCGCCTCCGGCTCCAGCTCCGGCTCGGCCGACGGCAGCCGGCCGGGCGCCTCCGCAGCCTCGCCGGTCGACTCGGCGGCCCGCTCGGTGTCCACGGCGGCCGGGTCAGCGCCGGTTGCGGTTTCGGGCGCCTGCGTCTCCGTCGTTTGCGCGGGGGTTTCTTCAGCTCCGTTTTGTTTCGTGGCTCGTTTCTTGGCAGGGCTCTTCTTTCCGATCGATCGGCTACGTTTCTGCGCTGTCTTCTTCCCGCTGGTCGGAGTCACCGCCATAGCCTCAGTGTCCTGGCTGTTTCCGTCTTCCATCTTTGCACCCTCAGTCTCACTTGTTTTTGTCTTCGCTTTCTTGCTCTTTCCGGTCTGAACCGCCTTTTCGACAGCCTTCTTCTTCAATAATGACGGCGTTTCAGGCACCTTACTTTCCTTCTCAGGCGCCTTGCTTCCCTTCGCAGGCGCCTTATCTTCCTTCTCTGGCGCTGTATCTCCCTTTTCAGACATCTTCTGACTGGCATCTACGCCGACGGCCTTTCCAGACGTCTTCCCTTTGCCGCCAGCGGGACCGGCCTTCTGCTTGGCTCGCGCCTTTGCCGGCGGCCCCGCCGCCTCGCCGCCGGCTCGCTTGGTACCGGTGCGCGCCGACGCCTCGCCCGCCGGCCCGCGCGTCCGCCTTCTTGGGCCGCGACGGCGGTGTCACGGAGCTGGCGCGCTGCGACCGCGACGACACGGACGGAGTGGGGCTGCCGCGGCGCGCCACCGACGGCGTGCGTGAGCGGGGCGCGGACGGCGACGGGCTCGGCGGCGGCCGCTTGGCGCGCGCGCCGCGGCCGGCCGCCGGCTCCGGCGCCGAGCGCGTGACGCGCGCCGCCCGCGTCGGCCCCTGCCGACTGGGCGCGGCCGGCGGCGCGGCTCCGGTCGCGCTGGCCCGCGCGAGGCACGCTGGTGCTACGGGCTCCAGCTTTGGAGCCCGATTTGGCGCTCGACTTGCCTCCCGACTTGGTGACAGAGCTGCCGCCGGACTTGGTGGTAGTGTTTACGCCTGACTTGTCGGTCGGCTTCTTGACAGGTGTGGTCAGTTTTGAACTCTTGGTTTTGGGTTTTGTCTTGGTCGGGGATGTTTTCTTTGGCCTGGGCTCGTCCTTGGTAGGGGGTGCCACAGAGCCAGTTGCCTCATCCGACGAGCGTATTGCGTCAGCGGCGCCTTCGCCAGCGTCCATACTCGCGGAGGTATCATCCTCCTTGCCCGTGTCTGGAGAGGTAGATTTCGCGTCACCACCTTTCACGTCGGTCACGCCCGCGCCCTGCTCTGCTTTGACTTCGACTTTTCCTGCTTCGGTGGGCTGCTCCTGCACCACTGACGAGATGACGTCCTCGCTTGCGGCCACATCCACCCTGACGTCACCAGTAGCCGCCTTCGAGCCGTCGGCGCCGTCAGCCGACGCGCCGGTCACGTGCTCGGCGGCCGAGACCGTCGCCGGCCCGGCCGCCGCATCACCGGCCCGATCGGAGCCCGCCATACTGGCTGCCTCGCTGGGGCGCTCCTCGTGCGGTGCGGCGTCGCGCCCGGCGGCGGCGGGCGGCCCGCCCTCCTCGGTCGGCTGGGACGCCGCGCCGTCGGCGCCCGTCAGGTCTGCCTGGCCGGCGGCGGCGTCCGGCGCCGGCGGCGCGGCCGGCGCAGGCGACGAGCCCCGGCTGAGGCGGACGGCGCGGCGCGACCGCGCGCCGCCGCCGCTCCGGGACGAGCCTGACGAGCTGGACGAGCTCGATTCGGCCGGCTCGTCGGCGGCGGGCGAGCGCGGCTCGTCGGCTGTCTGCGCGAGGCGGCGCGAGCTGCGCACGGCCAGGCCGCTGGGGCCCGGCGTGGGCTCCGGCTCGCCGCCACCCACCGCCGGCTGCTTCTGCTGCCGCTTCTGCAGCTGCACCAGGTTCAGCATGGGGAACAGCTGCTTGGAGACGCGCTTGGCCGGCAGGTTGGCCAGCATTTTCTCGATGGAGTCGGCGGACGTGTCTGTAACGGGAGTCTGCGTTAGGCACGAGGGTGTCCAGCAAGATACATGACAAAGCTAGACCGGTGGTTTCAGGAACTAATGACGACTCACGCTAGAAGTAAATGGTCACATTGTCACGTTGTACTGGGTTCGTGTGAGGGTAAATAATATACGGGGCGTTATGCAGAGAGCGGGATGCAAAACTGGGTCGACTCCGAGCACGAGCATGGGTTGGGCTGGGAGCCTCCTCTCAACATAGGGATCCAGAGTAAATTTGGACTTTCAAATATCTTGCTTTTATCATAGGCCCAAGCGATGTTACTTTCTGGAACCAAGGGCGACCCTAGCTCCGTCCCGTCCCATCCAGGACTTCCATCCCAATACACCAAGAACGTATAACTGCCTTAAAAGAGACAGGACTCAAAAGGTCCACCGTACCTACCAAACACTTGTTACGCATGAGGGCCAGAGGCATGGGACGGATGGGCACGACGTGGCGGCATCACATCATAAACAAACTCGTGGAGCGCGTTGGCGCGAGCCACTCATGCAACGGGAACTGAATAGCAGGCATTCGTTTCCATGCAATAACCGCAGGCATACCACCAAGCGCACTGCACACGAGACATTCCTCCCAGCAAGAACTCCTCTGCGCCCGGGATGGCAAGCAATAACAGTAAACTGCACACAGTAACAAAACGACAGGCAAACAGTGTGTGGCGATTTATCTCAGCAACGTAGCGGCGACAACGGCTGGGGCGCCTCACTCGGCATTGAAAACGCCGCAATCATCGGCCAGGATACGCATTCGGGCGGCTCAAGCTACAGCGTCTGGGATACCGGGCCGCGCGGGGCGGGGCGGGGCGGGGCGGCGGCGCGGCGCGGGCCTAGGGGCGGGCCGCGCCGCCGGGGGACGGCCAACACTGTACTCACTACTCCGAAGCCGCATCGCGAAGGCTGGAAAGGCCGGCCGACGGTTAGTGTGTGCAGGGCTGGGTGACAGGGATGACGCCGCCGCCGTGGGTGCGCCGGGGGCCGCGGCCGCGCGCGGCCCCAGGAGAGCCCCGGCGCGCCAGGAGGTGGACTGGCGGGACCACAGCACAGCCAACTTACCGACGGTGACCGGCCATCGGAGGCTCAGCGGGCGGCTCCGAGGGTTAGCAGTAATCGGTGCCGATTATGTTCCAAAACAATGCGTTTTCACTAAAACGGCGTCAGCTTCGGGCCCCGTAAAACTTCAACGTTTCTAAGAAGAGCATGGACGGAAACTATACCCAGCCGAATGTTGGCACGAACGCTTACGATTCAGTTTTACGTTACGAGGCGTCGATTTGCATACCCGACGGAACTAACCCGTTCAAGTTCCCACACTTCTCACGGCCGCCACATCCGAGACGCATCCGGGATTTCCCACGTCCCCAGCGGAGCAGGCAGTCCCGTTCACTTGCCTTCGCGCTGGACTGCCAGGACACGCACCGATGCTATTCCGAGAGTCGCACGGACCCATTCTCACGGGCACTGTCCAGCGTCAACACGTAACGGCTTACCTCTCCCCAGGTCACACGGCAGGCCTCTCCCCGCAGCCCAGCCCACGCCAGCGACGCAGCCGGTGGCCAGTCTGCCCACGGGCCACACCTGCGACGCCCATGCACTCCCAGCCCGCACCAGCGCGCGCCGCCCCGTCACCCCACACCGACCCACCTCTGCTCTGCTTGGGCTTGGGCGGCTTCTCTCGCTTGGGCCGGCTGGGCGTGGCCAGGATGCGCTTCATGCCGCGCCGGCTCGGGAAGCGGCGGCGGCGGCGCGCGCCGAAGCCGCGCCACTTGCGCTTCCGCGGCGTACTCCACGTGTTCCAGTCGGCGTCGCCGGCGCACTCCAGGATGTGGCGGTGCAGCTCGGGCAGCGAGTTGCAGTTGCGGTCGCACCTGCCGCAGCCGACGGGGAACTCGAGGTTGTCGCGCTCGGCCGACGCGCCGCTCACGTACTGGCCGAACACCGCCTCGGACAGCAGCTCCAGGTCGTCCGGCAGGCTGGTGTGGCCGCACAGCACGTGCGGGTGCCGGTACGCCTTGTGCTCGTCCAGCTCGTACAGGCTGCCGAACACGGCGCCGCACGCGTGGCACACGAAGCACATGAGTCGCTCCCACTCGCCAGTCAGCTCGGCCGGCTCGGCGGCGGCGGCGGTCGGCTCCGAGAGCCGCTCGCGCAGCGCCCGGTAGGTGGCGGCGGCCGGCGGCGGCTCGACCGGCTCCTGCTTCACTAGCGGCGGCGGCGACGACGCCGCCGGCCGCAGGCCGAGCGACCCCAGCACGTCGACGTCCGCCGGCCGCTCCGGCTCCCGCTCCGGCGACGGTAGCGGCGGCGGCGGTGGTGGCGGGCCTGCGCCGCCGTCGCCGCCACCGCTGCTCAGGCGGCTCCACAGGCGCGAGGCCACGTCCAGCTCGTGAAACGAGACGCGCCCGTGGTCGGATGTGGCGGCGGCGCCGGCCGGCACCTGCGGCAGGTCGGCCTCGGAGACGGGCCGGCGCCGCGGCGGCCGGCGCAGCAGCACGTCTTCCGTGCCGTCCATGTAGTTCGTCAGGTTGTCGGCCACGTTGACGCATACGCCGGCGTAGAAGCGGGCCTCGTCGGCGGCGCGCTGCCGCTCCAGCTCGGCCTCGTCCTGCTCCTTGTGGACGCGCCACCACTGCGTGCTCCTTCACCGGCACCGGCTTGTGCGGGTGCGCCATGCGCATGTGGCAGCACATGCGCTTGTAGGTGGGGAAGCTCTTCTCGCACACATTGCACGGGTACATGCAGCGTTCGCCGGCCGGCCTGAGCTCCTCCAGCCGCTCCAGCGCCTCCAGGTCTGCCGACTCGAGGCTGATGGCACCATTGCTAGTCTCCGACATCTCCTTGCACGCCTCCTTGAACTTCTTGAGCTGCTGCAGGTTGCCGATGCCGACGCTGATCTTCACGCCGCCGATGTTGATCTTGGCGATGGTCTGCTGGGCGCCGGCCTCGGGCGGCCGCGCCTCCCGGTTGTGGATCTTCTCGTGCCGCTTCTTGACCGACTCGCACGGGAACACCTGGTCGCAGAACTTGCAGGCGAACGTGTGGCACTGGTGCACCTCGCGGTGCTTCTCCAGCTCGCGCCGGCCGGCGAACGTCTCGTCGCACTTGTCGCACTCGAGGCGTTTCCCCGGCGCCGCGTCACGCGCCTTGCCCGAATGTGTGGCGGTCGTGTGCTCCACCACGGCCGCCAGCGAGTCATAGAGCGTGCGGCAGAGGTAGCAGCAGTAGAGGAACGGGCGCCGCGAGCCTGCCGCCCGCTCCGTGGCCTCGCGGAAGCCGCTGGTGTCCTGCAGCGCCGTCAGCTCGGCGCTGGCCATGTCGCTCTCGTGCACGTACTTGTGGTTGATGTGGTTGCGGTAGTAGTGGCGTTTCAGGCTGTGCAGCCGCTGGTACGTGGTCTGACAGATGTCGCACACAAACTTGGGCCGGCCGTCCTCGCCCGTCCGAATGTGCAGCGACTCGTCGACCTCGAAGCTGTAGAACGACTCACCCTTCTTCGGCTTGGCCGGCGGCGGCGAAGGCTGCTGCTGCTGCTGCGGAGGCGGCGGCGGCGGCAATGACGGATGCGGCGGGGGAGGCGGCGGCGGCGGCGCCAGCTCCGCGGCAGCCTTGACCACCGATCCGGAGCCACCGGACTGCACTGAGTACATGTCGTCCTTGTTCTTGGTGATCCGCAGAGGCGGAATCTTGGGCATGGGGCTGGCCAGCGCGCCGCAGGAGGTCGCGCCAGGCCGTGCCGAGTCCACGGCGGCCGACGCGCCCTCCTCGCGCTTGTGCTGTCGCTCCTTCTTCTTCTTGAACACGCTTGGACTGTTGGAGCGCGACGACTCGGAGGACGTGCGCCGCCGGCTGGACTTGTCCGACTTGTGCTTAGAGCTGGACTTTGAGCCGCCGCCTTCCTTGGACTTGTGCGACGAAGGCTTGGTCAGGTCTGCCGCCTCCGCACCCTCACGGGTCGGGGCAGGGGTCACGGTCGGGGTCGGGGCGGGGATCGGGGTTGAGGTCGAGGTCGCAGTCGGGGTCGAGGTCTGGGTCAAAGCTAGGGTCGCGGTCGGGGTCAGGGTCGGGGTCGCATTCGAAGCTGGAGTCGGTGTCGGAGTTGGGGCTGGGACCAAGCTTGGAGCCGGGGATGGGCCCAGGGTTGGGGCAACAGCTAGAGCCGGAGTCGGGGCCGGAGCTGCAGCTGGTGCGGCCGCCGATACTGCGGTTGGAGTCGGCGCCGGGGCCTGGGTCGAAGTCGAAGTCGAGGGGGACGGACTTTCGCCTGTTTTCGCCGGCGCGTCACTGCCCATCTTGGCGGGCTTCGGCGACGAATCCGTCTTGACCGGCTTCACTAACGCCCGGCTCGGGGACTTGGCCTGCTTCGGCGCAGCCTCGCCGCTCCACACTGGCACTCTCACCGCCTCGTCCGGCGCCACCTTCTTGGCCGCCTTCCCCGACTTCCCGTCCTTCACCGGGCGAGTTTCGGCAGACTCCCTGACCTCCCTGACCTCGTCGGCAGCCGCCCTGGGGCGGGGCTCAGAGCTGGAGCGGCGCGGCGGGCTGGTCTTGGCCGCCCTGCGCGCCGCTGCCGGCTCGACGCCGCTCGGCCCCGCCGCCGGCTCCAGTGGCGTGCGCTGCCGGTTGGCGAGTGTCTCGACCGGCGTCGAGGCGGGCGGCACCTCGGGCCGCCACGTACGCGCCACCTCCACCGTCGCGCCGGTCGGCGGCGGCGGAGGCGGCAGTGGCGGCGGCGCTGGCGGCGGCTCGGCGCCGGCCGGGGAGCCCGCGGGGCGGATCGGGTGCAGCTGTGGCGGCGGCGGTCGCTTGCGCTTCTGCTGCGCTTTGGTCACCACCGTGATCTGCAGCTCCTTCGGGAGCTGGATGCCCATCACCTGCGACACCTGGTCGGCAGTGGTGCGCGCCTCCGCCTCGGCTGCCTCCGCTTCGAACGAGGCCATCTCCAGGGCCTCGAGCTCGGCCATCTCGCGCATCTCGGCCTCCAGGTCGGGTGCGGTCGGCGGCGCCGGTGGCGGAGGCGGCGGCGGATGCGCCGGCGGCGGTGCCGGCGCCGGCCGGGTCGAGTGGGCCGGCGCTGGCGCCAGATGGCAGCGGCATTCGCGGCCCCCGGCTGTGCGCCGGCAGCCGCAGACCGAGCGCGCCCGGCGCCAGCTGCTGCTGCTGCTGTGTGTGTGCCGGCGGCGGCCGCGGGAAGAACGTCTGAAACACAGGCGGACCGTCAGGCTCCCCGGATGGGCGAGGCCAGCCATGATGCGGGTCGCTGAACTCGGGAACAAGCAGAAGTGCCAAAAGACAATGTACAGCCGCAGGGCAAACAGAGACGATGAAGCAAATCAGAGCCAAACAGCGGCCCTGCGAGGTTAACGGGGACGGATGGGCTACTGCCAAAAAACACGAAGCCACTTTGCTCACTGAGCCCTACGATATGTCATAGATGGCTTCCATATTTGCCTACATGAAAGCCATCTATCTGTATCCCGTCCAGCAATGTTTGGTCTCTGCGGCGTATCCAGTTTGACCAAGTTATGCACCATCGGGGAGTAGGATTTCCTGCCGATTTCGAGCCATACCAAACGCTTACAAATGAGACCGTTGACCCGCGTGTTAGCTAAACTCATTATCCCGTTAATTTAAGTTACTTGTTATCGATTGTCTTTCAGATCGTAATAAACCACGCCAAGTCACATTTCTGAAATCCCATCGCAGCCTTTTACAAGGGCGCAAAATAGTGTCAGTGCAACCCAGTACGTGTCACCATGAACTTCCATGGGCTAATGTACCGTCACCGGTCATTTCACGATCTCCCATGGCCTTCACTGTGAATGATTTTACGCTCAGTTC
The DNA here is from genome assembly GCF_011947565.3 of Pollicipes pollicipes. Taxonomy (NCBI): domain Eukaryota; kingdom Metazoa; phylum Arthropoda; class Thecostraca; order Pollicipedomorpha; family Pollicipedidae; genus Pollicipes; species Pollicipes pollicipes. Next base: position 26,917,062 of record NW_023596225.1, on the reverse strand, counting down.
CTATGAATAACGACGCCGTTGGTTTAGCCTCAAAATATCTCTGAAAACTACTTTTGCATCAGCTCCAGTACTTTATTCACGTGACGTCGAACCTCGATGACCCTCATATACCACCCCAAATGTCACTATCGAGCAACGGACAGCTTTAAAAAATGGTTAAAAACAGCTGAAAGTAAATGTGAAAGCATCCGTTGATGGCGTTGTAAATAGCAAAACTACGATAGATATTCTAGTGTCATTAATTCAGGCATGACACACTGAAAGCAACGCGATACCAGGCTACTAAAGTGTTTTGTTTCATGGCTAGTTCACACGTTTACGGTTATCCTTTTTCAGTCGTTTATTGAAGGGGTGTTCCGCAATTGTAAGGGGTTTGAATTGAAAGAGCCATCTTGAAGAGTATTTCGAGTTCACCTGGCCTTCTTAAGACCTAAGCCTGTCCTAGTTTCTGAGCTATACGCCCGCGAAGATGTAAAGCCTATTTCAAAATCCCCCAGAGGTTAATCACGCCTTAATAACGTCATTCGAACTCCATCATTCCACTAGCTATGCAGTGCTAAAGGCCAAGAAAAAAAATAATTGTCGGGACGCTCATATCTGGCATTCGTGAGCAGCATTTCCAGATCTAACGGCCGTCATTTCGCTCTCAATCATTGTTGTGCAAGGTACGGTACCATCACACAATCAAACAATGGCGTAGTGAGGAACATATTTCCTGAAAAAAGAAATTATGACGTCAAGAGAAGTCTTTTCCACTTCGAAGTACTTCAATAGTTGGAAGAGAGCTTATTTCATCATACCTGGTGCTTCTGTTATATTCACGTTTGCAATTCTTAGATCTTAACTGTAAAAATTTGAGCTAACTCTACCGCAGCATTAAGTTTTGAAATGCGCCTCCGTCGTCATGCATGGCGTAAGCGCATGCCTTGGTTGGCCGGCCGCAGTAGTTATGAAATCGGACGCTAGATGGCAGGGGATTGAAGGCATTCAACGTCGCGGAATTGCTGTTTCCTGAAGCGATTCAATTACGTACAAAGATGATCTGTCGGCGTCACGACAGCTCCTCCCGTGTATGGATTGAGACTATCAAGTAAAATTTTCCATATCTTGAGGAGGGTGCAACTTACTGCAATGCAACTTTTTCAAGCACATCATCCGATGTAAATCGTCATTTTGTCTAACCGACTGAAAACAGTTTTTCGACCCCTTTATTGCTCCCCTGTTTCCCCAAACGAGGCACATCTCACTTCCACTGGTGGCGTCCGCCAGCAGCGCCTCATTCGGGCGGCGCCGTGGCCGCAGCCCCGCGACATCACTCACCGGGCCGAACGGCATCCGAGGGAAGCGGGCAGCGCCCGGCGGCAGCGGGAAGCCGGCCGCCATCGCCGTGGCCAGCGCCGCCGCCGCCGCCGGCGAGAAGCCGCCCGAGCCGGACACCGCCGGCGGAAAGCCCAGCGCGGCCACGGCGGCAGCCGCCGCCGCCGCGGCCGACGATGTGGGCGGGAACCCCAGCCCGGCGCCGGACGAGGGCGGGAAGCAGAGGGCGGCAGCTGCCGCTGACGACGACGCAGGGAAGCCGAACCCGGCGGCGGAAGAGGTGGGCGGGAAGCCGAGGGCGGCGGCGGCAGCCGACGAGGAGGCCGGGAACATCCAGCTGAGTGGCGGAACGCCCGGGAAGGGGAAGAACGGCACGGAGCTGGCAGCCGGCGGCGCCGGCGCCGGCGCCGGCGCCGGAGGCCGGCCCGTCCGGTCCATCTTGTGGGCGTGGTGCGGCATCACAGCCGCCGCATCTGAAACACAGGCAGACGGCGACGGTCAGTCTCGTCAGCTCATAGTCAGCAGAGGCCTGTCCAGCCAGGGGCGTCCCCGTCGGCTCAGTCAGCAGAGGCCTGCCCAGGCAGGGACGTCTCCGTCAGTTCAGTCAGCAGAGGCCTGCCCAGCTAGGGACGTCCCCGATTAGCTCAGGTCCGGCGCTCTCCTGAGCTCTGCCATATGCAGCACCTCATTACCAAATTCCAGCTAGCCCTGGCGGCAGCTAGCACTGTTAACGCGCTGGTCGCAGCGACAAGCCAGCTTTTCTGTGAGCGAGGGCCTGCGGATCGGCGAGAGGTCGCGGCGGGGCCGGTCCAGCGCTCCGCCCCGGCCAAGAGCCCGCCCCGACGGCGGCAGTGCGCAGCGGCGCCTACACCTGCCAAACCGTGGAGCCGTGTTTTGCGGCGCGGCAGCCGGCTCCCTGCTGGCTCGGGATCGGCGATCGATAAGGTCCCATCGTGCGGCACCGGCCCCGGACAATACACCCCTCGAGCGCCGCAATACCAGGCCCCACACCGCCCTCTGACGCTTTCGGTCTCGTCGATGTCCGTTTATTTTCTCCGTAGCCCCAGCAGCGTGACTGGCACTTCGTCTGTGCGTCTTGTCGCGTGCAGAGGTGGAAATGACCATGTAAGTTTGCAAGAGCCACCGATCTGTTCAAAGCTCGATAAATGGGCTGTATGTCGACCGAGCCGTGCGGCGGAATGTGTGGGTGGTATGGTGGCCTTGGATATCATGACATATCACCGAATCAGCATTCGCACAGGCCTGGCTTGTTCAAGTCCCGCAGAATAGACGCCAGCAAAGGCGACGACAGCTGCATACTCTGAGCCTGGCCGTGTTCCCAGGCACAGAAACGATAAATGTTAGTTGTAGGCGTAACTTTTGTATCCATAGTATGTTGTACAAGGTTAATAGAATGCGATATCGAAAATTCGAGCGCAGGAGACTGTGTTCGCAGATGATTTCAGACAACGGGTAAATGGAACCGCGCCGAAGCTAATCTTGTTAAAACTGTTATGTAAGTGAGTGGTTTTGGAGAGAAGCGTTTTTACCCATGGATTATTTTCCTCACCGGCCCGAATTTATGTCGGTGGGGGGTTTTGGAAAGAAACGTTTTCACCCACTGATTATTTTCCTCACCGGCCCGAATTCATGAAGATGAGGGGTTTTGGAAAGAAGCGTTTTCACCAACTGATTATTTTCCTCCCCAACCCGAATTCAACGACGTAGGGCCGACTATCACATCACAAATGCAACAAAACAAGGCTGTGACGCCCAGGGACTGCTTGCATCTTTGCCCAGTCTCTGTGAAGGTTTGGCTGGATTCGTTCCCGCGCACATCCGGGAGGCCCTTTCTTGCGGCGTGACAGCTGTGTCTGTTCAAGAACTGCAAAAAGTAGAGCAAAACACAAGTGTGTGGCAGATGGCCGGAATTAAGCACAGCTTCACCACCTCCGGGCATGTCCGACCAGGTCCGTCCAGGTCCGGGCGGGCTGGCTAAGGCCAGACCAAGTCTGGACGGCCAGCGAACGTCCGACCAGGCTCAACAAGTCTGAGCGGATCGAAGAAAGGCGAAGGTCATCTGCGATGGCACGCAAATGAACTGCACCAGGGCCTTCCAGCCAGCGAAGCAAAAGCTCAGCCGGCCGCTAGGAGGACCCGTCGAGAACCAGCTCGCCAGCGGGTGCGCCAGGTCCCGGCACCCAGACCCAGCAAGCCGCTAGGTGTACCCGCCGGGCCCAGGCACCCCTGACCCAGCCAGCCGCTAGGTGTGTCCGGCTGGCCCCAGACAACTAGTGGGTGCACCGGGCCCCGGCTGACCAGTGGGTGCGCCAGACCCCAGCCGACCAGTGGGTGCGCCAGGCCCCAGCCGACCAGTGGGTGCGCCGGGCCCGGCCGACCGACGCCGCATCCCGCTTCCGGGCGGCGCGAGCCTCCTGACGTCACAGACAGGCGGCGACTCGACGCGCCGCAAATAAACTGGCTGACGATACGGGCGCAGGGGGCGCCGCTGCTGGCCACGGGGGTGCGGTCACTTCACCGCCACCGCATGGTCGCAGGCAACCCGGCGCCATTCGGGCACGGCTCTTCCGACCCACTCCAAGCGTGGCTGGCCGGGGTTTGTCGAAGATTTGTGAGGCTTGAGGCAGTGCGACTGTCAGTCTGGCTTAGGCCAGGCGTCGAGTCGTACCGAAATGGTCCCTGGTGCCTCAAGACAGTACAGCGCCTCAAATGTTTGGCCAGCACTGGAATGTTAGGCGGCTTGCAGCGGTGTCGGCATCAGAGAAAGACCGTAATGCGGTGATGAAACACAATTCCACCTAACAGTCAGCAGTCACATTTTCTCGTAGTCGCATGCAAAACTATCCAAAGCTTAGGTTATATACAAAACCATGTCATGCTTGCTTTCAAACCTGCCAGTGGCCACACCCACGCCCATCCACTGTTCGGCGAGTTCTCAGCGGTCCCCACGCCTGCGCGCATTACGTGGGGGGCCCCGGCCACGACGGAGACCGGCCCGGTCGAGCGCCGAGGCGAGAGAGCGGCACCAGGGTCGGCGCGCCACCGTGACGACCTTCCTCGCACCTGACACGGCCCCCTGTCACGAGGGTCGGACGCGTGGCGAGACGCCACCTGCTCCCAAACCCACGGGGCTTACCAGTGAGCCCAGCCTGTTCGCGGACGCATGCAGATGCATGCAATTGCGCCGGTTTTGTGTTTGCATTGATAACATTGACATCTTCTCTTACTTTCCTGACGAATGACTGTAGCGGCCAGGCTTGTGACGCACGGCTCAAATACGCCCACATGCCTGTCTCGACCGAATCAGAGTATACACGGCCGCTGGCCGAGCACAGGCCCGTCAGTCCTGGCTATTACTCAGCTGCGTAAGAAACCATCACGATCTGCACGTCAATCCATACGAACACTCATGAGTCCATTCATATCCTCGCCAGCAGTGGTGCCTCGCCCACCCGTTCATTCATAAACTTCCTCCCACCCGCTGGATGCGTCATCCGCAGCTCACTGTACGAAGCGTAATCCCGAGAGAAAAGGCTAAACCGCCGCGGAGGCTGCAGCGCCATTACATGCCGCCACCAGCCTACGGACCCCCGCAGACCGAGCGGAACCACTGGGCGACTCCGAGGCGACCCCGGCCCGGCCAGCAATTAAAGACGGCTTAAAAGGCCGCATCGAAGATCGATCAGAAATTAGATGCGGCCCAACGTTGAAAACGAAAACGAAAAGCGCATGCCCGGCGGCGGTTCAGGCCGGGAAAGCGTGGGATGCCACAAACAGTTCAGTGGCGGAAGCCATTCAACATCGGTGGAAAAACGACACGACTGGTGACACAAGCGTACCGTTGAGCTCCTGTTGTGGGGGAGGCAAGTCGACCGGTTGATTTGCATGCATGAAGGTGCCACAAAGGCGTATTCTTCTCGCATCTCAAGCGCGCTGAAGTGTTATGTGACAGGAAATGCTGGCAATCGTGTTGAGGCTGGATTGGACCAAAACTGATGACAACTAGCCCTAAACCGGAATTTCCACTACGGAGGGGACCACTCGCTGTTTCGGAAATACCAGGTAGCGCACACAGATAGCTAACCTGATAAATTAATTATATTGGCATATTTTCACGCAATTGAACAGGACTTCATCTTCAGAACTCTAAAAGAAGTGTCATTTCAGTGGTGCGAGGTGAGAAATTGGCCGTTACTACTACGGCATTTGAAGATATCTACCTGTATGGTGAAAGCGACTGCTGACGAACAAACTTTGGCATGCACCCCTCAACGGTGAGTGCCAGACATTCAACGAGATTAGCAAGCTACATCTAGGCAGATACCAAACAAACCATTGGGAACTCTTTTAAAATGGTGACGTCACACGGACACTGCCCAGTTTTGCGACGTCTCAGACACTGTTCGTTCTTTGGACACATATCCTCGCCCCGCAGGCATGCAGTAGCTAATGATCTAGTGCATTGTCACTCACGCGGCGGCCCGGAACACGAAGAGCGAGTCTCACTGAAAGCAATTTAATCAAGGGAGAAACACCGAGACGTGGGGAGCCCATATGAACGAAGAAAGCTTTCTTCCCGAGACGTGACAAACGTAAGAGACGTGCCGCATGACCTTCTGAAACGAATAACAGAGCCACCTTACTCTGTGCCGAGGCGGAGCGTTCCAATTGACAACTTGCATAGGCATATAAAACAACAAACGATTAAAAGCTTAAAGAGCATAGCACGGACGGTGGGAGAGGGATGATGCACGGAAGGGATGTCCAGAAGGCAATAGCGAAAAGAAAGAGGACACAGAGAAAAAGGGAGATAGATGTATGGACGGACGGAGACAGTATAGGACAGAGAGAGGGAAGGAGAGAGAAAGAGAGAGAGAGAGAGAAATAAAGAAAGAAAAAAAGGAAACGAAGAAAGGAAGAAAGGAAGGAAGGAAGGAAGGAAGGAAGGAAGGAAGGAAGGAAGGGAATGAGAGGAAAGGAAGGAAGGAAGGAAGGAAGGAAGGAAGGAAGGAAGGAAGGAAGGAAGGAAGGAAGGAGAAGGGAAGGAAGGAAGGAAGGAAGGAGGTAAAGAAAGAAAGAAAGAAAGACGGAAGAAAGGGAGGAAAAGAAAGCAAAGATAGGGGTGAGAGAGAGAAAGGGAGAGTGAGGAAGAGGGAGAGGGAAGGGAGGGAGGGCAAACAGGTGGGGGGAGGGGGAGGGGGAGGGAATGAGGAATAGAGGGAGAGAGAGAGGGAGAGAGAGAGAGAGAGAGAGAGAGAGAGAGAGAGAGAGAGAGAGAGAGAGAGAGAGAGAGAGAGAGAGAGAGAGAGAGAGAGAGAGAGAGAGAGAGAGAGAGAGAGAGAGAGAGAGAGAGAGAGAGAGGAGAGAGAGAGAGAGAGAGAGAGAGAGAGAGAGAGAGAGAGAGAGAGAGAGAGAGAGAGAGAGAGAGAGAGAGAGGAGAGAGAGAGAGAGAGAGAGAGAGAGAGAGAGAGAGAGAGAGAGAGAGAGAGAGAGAGAGAGAGAGAGAGAGAGAGAGAGAGAGAGAGAGAGAGAGAGAGAGAGAGAGAGAGAGAGAGAGAGAGAGAGAGAGAGAGAGAGAGAGAGAGAGAGAGAGAGAGAGAGAGAGAGAGAGAGAGAGAGAGAGAGAGAGAGAGGAGAGAGAGTAGAGAGAGGAGAGAGAGAGAGAGAGGAGAGAGAGAAGAGATAGAGAGAGAGAGAGAGAGGAGAGAGAGAGACGAGAGAGAGAGAGAGAGAGAGAGAGAGAGAGAGAGAGAGAGAGAGAGAGAGAGAGAGAGAGAGAGAGAGAGAGAGAGAGAGAGAGAGAGAGAGAGAGAGAGAGAGAGAGATGCAATAAAAACAATTAGAACGAATTACAAAGAAACTTACATAGACGGAAGAAACTGGGGGATTGGGAAAGGCTACAGAATATGACAGAAAATAAAAAAGCTTCTTTAGAGCGAGATATACTTAAGAGGGGCATGTAATGGCGAGACAGACAGCGAAAGGAAGTGGTACAGGAGGATAAATGGGGGCATGCCGTCAGGAAAGAACAAGAGCAACGCAGATAGGATGGGAACTGCAAATCCGTCGCACACGTGTGTCTGATGACGAGATCCAGGCAGCGTCGACAATCAGGGCTGACAGTCGGCGTCGAAGCCTCGACCGGCGGAGGTACGGCTGGAGCAGCGGCCTGACACATAGAGGGCGCTCCGAGCGCAGTGTCAGGGCGCACGGCCTCCACCGGACAGGGGGGGGGGGGGGGGGGGGGGGGGGTGGACGTCGAGCGGCACCGAGGACTGGGCCAGAGGGTCGGCCGGTCATCCGTCTAGTGACTCACGCCTCAGGAGCAGGGGAACTTGTGCGGCCCGGGCTCTGTGCTGCAGCGTGTCAGTACGGAATGATCTGCATCCAGACCCGCATACATGAGGCCACACCGTATCGTTGTGGGTCTCTATATAAATGCGTAAAAGAAGAGGGATCTAATCATCGGCAAAAAACGTACACCTATGACTCTGAGCACAATCACGCACACAGAATGGTGCAGCCAGATACATGGCAATGAAAGCGCATAGCCTTCAGGAACTCCAATAAGTGCTCTGACCTGGCAATCCCATTCCTCCTCCGCCCTTCCCCCCCCCCCCCCCCCCCCGTCACCACTTCTACAACAAAATGTCTCCCGGCTGGTGCCGAGCATTCAAACCCCATCCCGAGGAACTGCCGACGTGTTACTTTTGGTCCGCGGGCCCCTCATAAGTATCGTTTAAGGCGAACAAGTCGTCTTCTTGTCTCCATGAACAAATTAAGCAACACAGCCAGCGACCAGCCCCGTACAGCGTCATGCCACACATGCATGCTTGTGTGCAAAGCGCAGTACACTTTTATGGGAGTAATATGATGTGCGTAACGTACGTGACTCAAACGGACTCCAAGGCATCACAATGGAATCTCTCGGCTAAAAAGCCCACGGATATAAGAGCAGAACCCGTAAGTAACAAAGGGGACCACCATGATTTGAAACGCCCCTCGTGACCCGAACCCTCCTCCCCCGCCCCTTCCCTTTCGGTCGAAGTCCAGGCCACATCAGTGTTCTGCCCATCCCCCACGCCCCCTTAAGGCATCCGGCGCAGAGGTGAAAGGCCAGTGGCTTCGTCTTTTTATAACGCGAAGCCCAACGCGAAGCAAGTGCCTTCGTACTTGGTACATGTGCAACCAAAGCTGAAGCCAGTAGCTTCGAGCTTGAAAACCGCCCTAGTACAAAACCACAAGGCCGAACCGAAGCGGGATCTAATGTGCAACGTTGTTTTGCGGAGCCAAAGCTATTTTCGTCTTAGCTGCAGCTGCACGAGATCAGGAAACACTGTTGGGATTTTGCGAAAGCAAGACTATGTGCTGGTATTACGAATGGGCTTTTTGGGCTAGGTCGTCGTCTTGTGCGTTGGCAGACACGCATGTCCGATAGTTAGCTCTGCCATCCGCAGTCAGGTGTCACTTAGTCTTAAGAACGACCGGCCGAAATTCGGCTTTTCAGTCACGCGCGTCGTAACCATGAACAGCTGAGTGGTACGTTTGGATGAAAGCCAGCCAAGACTGTCGTTGCGGGGTAAAGCCGAAATATGTAACAGACAAGTCAAGCCTTTATCACCGGCACAACCCATTTTCGGTGCATATTGCCGCACCATGCACGTAGTGATTAGTTGCTACATTAAGAGTGCGCCGACCGCTAAGGTTATTTTGTGCCTTAACCACGGGGTTAATATGACTATCAACAACGTTGAAGGTAGACAAAAATGTACCGAAAATACAAGTCTCTTACAAAGTACATAGATAGATTTTTCCGACAACAGCTAAACGATAAAGCTTCAACTACGGTGAATTCCTCGCCGGTACCAAATCATCCCACTCAGACAGTCTCACAGTGGTCACGTGTCCTTCCACGGGCACGTCCTCTCATTACGTGGTTTGTCCTTTACCTCAAACGTCATCCGCTGGTGGTGTGTCCTTCCCTTTCTCTCCCCGGTCCTCTCACTGATGACGCACTTGTATCCTCCCACGTGCTCGCATTGGTGACGTGCTGTTGCCCTCTTTCGTCATCGCTTAAGTTAATCCCCCCGCGTTTTCACATCGGTGGCGTGTTCTGCTTCCACATCCGCCCACTGGCAAAATCGGCCTGTGAAATGGTTATATTTCCTTCACCCCCGCAGGCTCCATTGGCGACACACCCTCTCCAAAGTCCGCTCATGGGGGCATGACCTCGTCCGCCCATTGGAGATATATATCCCTTTCCAAGCCCCACAACTGTTGACGTGTACTTCTCCAACCGTTCCTGAACTGGCAAAGCGTTCTCATTCAACCAAGTGGTGTGCGGGGACGGCTTATTGGTGATGTGTCCCCGTACGGCGTTCTCGCATCGGTGACGTGTCCTCCCCTTACAGCATTCTCACACTGGTGACGTGTTCAACTCTTTCGGCGTTCTATCATCGCTGAAAGTGTTCTCCCCCTATGTCGTTCTCCCACTGGTGACATCCTCCCCTGCGGCGTTCTCCCACTGGTGACGTATCCTTCCCTACGGCGTTCTCCCACTGGTGACGTACCCTTCCCTGCGGCGTTTTCCCACTGGTGACATCCTCCCCTACGGCGTTCTCTCAATGGCCTACCCTACGGCCGTTCTCTCACTGGTGACGTGCCCCTTCCCCTCTGGCGTTCTGCCACCGGTGACACCCCCTCCTACAGGCATTCTCTCACTGGTGACATCCTCCCCTACAGGCGCTCTCTCACTGGTGACGTGTCCTCCCCTAAAGACGTTCTCCTACTGGTGACGTGTCCTTCCTCTACGGCGTTCTCTCACTGATGACATGCCTCCCCACCCCCTTGGGCGTTCTCCCACTGGTGACGTGTCCTCCCCTACGGCCGTTCACTCACAAGTGACGTGTCCTCCCCTACGGCCGTTCGCTCACAGTTGGCCTGTCCTCCCCTGTGGGCATCCTCTCACTGGTGCCGTTTCCTCCCCCTACGGTGTTCTCTCACAGGCGACATCCTCCCCCTATGGTGTACGGCGTCCTCTCACTGGTGATGTGTCCTTTCCCCCGCGCCGTTCTCTCACTGGTGACGTATTCTACATCAGTCCTCTCATCGTCGTTCTCAACGCACACTCAGTCCTCTCATCGTCGTTCTCAACGCACACTCCCCATCAGTGGTGCGCTCCCTCCACACACACGTCCCTGATTGGAAACATGCGCCTCCCCATCTACGCCTCATGATCAGAGATGCGTCCCTCTGCACCCACGCTCTACCACTGATGACAACTCCCTCATACACCGAATCCTGTCACCGATGACGTGTTCTTTTCGTCCTCCCATGTGCTCCCAACGGTGACGTGTCCTACTCCATCTACGTCCTCTCATTCATGGTATAGTCCTCCACACTCATGTCCTGTCACTGGTGGCGCGGTGTTCTCTTCCCAAGTCCTCTTGTTAGTGGCGTCTGCTCCTCCGCAGCCTATATTTGTCGTCGTCTCCCACTTCCACGCCCTCCAATAGCGAAACGTCCCGCCCGTCCCTCCCTAACTGATACCTCCCCTAAGCCCTGGGATTGGGGAAACATCTTCGGGAACGAGTCATCTCCTTCAAACGTAATTGGCAAGGAGAGATATCCATTTGCTCAGGCAACGTGCCGTTGACTCTTACGTCCGTCGCACGTAATGTGCACTGCCCTTCTTCCCCTCCTCGCTGAAGACGTCAGCTCACATCCAACATCCCCTTCATCAGTGACGTGACCTTCCACACTCCCCTCCTACCGCTGACATGTCTCCGTCTGGTTCAGCTTCTCCTTCTGGTGGTGTCCCCCCACGTGTCCTCAGATCGCTGATGCGTCCTTCCCCACCAATGTCCCCTGATTGGTACCGTGTCCTTCCACGTCCTCCATCAAGAGACGTGTCCTCCAGTCACGTCTTATGTCCGATCGGTTCCTCAACAGGCCACTGCTAATACCGTGTCTTCCTCCCCAACGTCCTGCCATCGGAAACGTGTCCCTCCTCACGGGCGTCCTCACGTTCTCCTTACTTCCAGCGTCCTCCTCCATGTCCCCCACTCATATGCCTTCTTTTCACAAGCACTGGCTCGTTATCATATCCTCCCAATCCAACAACGAAGAACATCTCCCAACATCTCCTGATTGGTAATGTGTCCTCTCCTCACACGTCCTCCGCCTGGTGCAATGCTCTCTCCTCGCGTCCCCCGTCTCGAGTCGTGAGTCACAAGTCGTCCGAATCGTGAGGAGTCATCAATCACTCACTTACTCTCACCATGACGGTGTCCTCTCGTTCGCTCTCTCCGATGAGGAGCGTGTCCTCCTCGTTTCAAGTCCGATCGGTCCCAAACATTCCTCCTGCCACAAGACACTCGACACATCTCTTCCCGTGTCCTCTCCGCAGTTCCAGCCCCACGCCACGCAGCCCGACCGTTGTCCTCCAACCCCGGTCCTCCCCCGTCCTCCGGCTGAACTATACCCGTCCCCTCCCCCACGTGCGGCGCGGACGCCCGCTCGCGGCCCGCCGACAAGAGACGAACGCCATTTTCAACGGGAGCCAGCCTGCCAGGCGATTTCTCGGCACAACTATACACTGAAAATACTCCGTTATTCGGCCAATCTGTTTGGAGGAATTTACACATAACATGCAGACGGTATCGGAGAATGTTTTGAAACAGTTGTGACTTACCTATCTGACGAAGGACATGTTGAATTCACGAATTTGCTGTGCCTGTCCCCTCCACACCGCGCTAGGCGTACGTCAGCTGAGCACTGGCCATTGCCGGCACTGGTGAGACATTTAGCCAGTCCTTAATGCAAGAACACGGTAATTGGCCAGGCGCAAGAATATACTTTAAATGTGTGAAATATTTCCAGATAAAAAACATACGAGAATATACATTCTTACAATATTCCACCAACATCCATGATGAAACAGCAATTAAAAACGTTCGCCAATTTAAGTTCCGCCAAATAGTCCGACCTCCGCGGTCGCCGGCGCGGCTGACGGCCGGGGCCCGTAGCGCGGAGCGGGCCGAGCCGCACAAATACTGTCCGGCCGGGCATGTCGTGGCCCGCAGCACCGGCAATGCATAAACACCCCTCCCGAAGACTCCTGGCCAGGGGGTCGCGACGCCCCGCCAGCGGCGTCGTGGCCCGCCGTCGGCCGTCGGCCCGCCGGCGTTATCTCGCTGTGGAGCCGCGCCTCGTCATGGCCGCGCCGGCCGCGGCTCTGGCGAAACGAGACAGCTCGGCCGCCTGCAAGGCCGCACAGCCTGCCCGGACCGAAGCCTCGACGGGCGGTGCCGCCAGCTTTCGGGCGCGGCTGGCCGGCCTGCCATTAGCGGCAGGCCGTGTGTCGCTCGGCGGCCGCCGCCGTCCTCTGGGCGTCGGCTGGCGGGTTTCCGCTCGGCGCGCTCCGGCTCCAGAGCTGGGGCCCAGCTCCCTTTGTCCCAAAGCCTGTGACGAAATGGTTCGAAAGCGACCACCGAGGCGGCGTAGTGGGGTGACCGGACGTGCCCTCGAGGCCGGAGGCGGGGCGGACAGCCTCGGCCGCGCTCGAAGCGGCTCGACTCGTCCTGCCCGAGCTGCTCGAACGGCGTTATCTGGCGTCCCGCCGGCCGCCGGTGCTTCAGTCGTGCGTCACGACGTGACGGTCTGCCGTGACGCAGTCTTGGCGTGACGCCTTCGACCGCGGCCGGCGGCTGCGATGGCCGGCTCCAGCCCCAGCTTGGTCTGGTTCGCAGGGCGGGCGTGACGGTGCGAACCCACATTCTCGCTCTCGGATAGCCAATATGAACCGGAGCTGGAGCTGCAAGCGTTCTCCTCCTCGCGTAACTCACTGCCTTCCGAGCTCAGTCGAAAACGGCAAGTGCTCCCGGAGCTCACGTCGAAACGGAATCGAACATCGGTTGCACATTACGTGCCTCATATCAGGTGCGACAGAGTGTTCCCGAAATGAGCACGACTGCAATCAGCAATAGGGTTAAGGGCAGATTATGCCACACGACGTCAATAGACTATATGTTTAAACGCAGAAACCGGCGGGTTTGCTCACCTGTAGAGCGCAGGGTTCTGTATCTCGGCAAACTGTTAGCATGAGTGTAACCACTGTGTGTTCGGGGAGGGGCTGAGAGGACGTGTCCCCCCCCCCGCCCCATTTTTGAAAGATGTGGCTTTTTTCTTTCGATTTCGTCCGTGCGATGCAGGTTTTTCACGCTTTCCTATTCCAGATGTCATTCTCAGGCCAGATTGACCCCCCCCCCCCCCCCCAGCCCAGTTTGACCCGTCCAATCTCAGGGGCGTGGTCACACCCCTAGCTGCTGGGGTCGGCGTTGGCGTCACCCCAGCGCAAGGTGGCCGAGCTGCTCGGTTTCGGCGGTCCCGAGTGCCCAGGCCGCGCGCCTCGGACGCCTCAGTCCGGCCGTCCCGGCTCAGCAGCCCCAGACCGGCGGCCGCGCGGGCCGCCCGGCACGGCCGGCCGTGCTGACGTCCGGCCGCACGCACGCAGCTCCGGCCCCGCCGGCCAGATGGCGCCACGGGTGGCGGGCACGTTCGCTTCTGGTGACGGCACCGGCCCGGCCTATGGAACCTGAATACGGCACGGGGGCGTGCAACAGTCCGGCCTAGAAAGAGTTGGCTGCAGAGCCGGCCGATACGCGCATTGGTGAGCTGCGGGTCTGTGACCGTGCAGGGTGCCCTGGGAATCCGTGGACGAAGGTCGTGCAAATATTCACAAAAATGGGAGCTGATGCGTTTACGGTTGGTTACACTGAATTCTGGCCGTCATGATTGTTTACGGTAGCTTAATCTCGTCTTCGAATTTGACCCGCTCAGGGTGGAGATTGCCTTTCAATGCCGACCGTTCTCGCCAGAGACTGTTCCTCAGGCCGCCGCTCAATCGAGCTCGCGTTTTCAACCGAGGGAAGTTGATGGCAGAGGCGCTGAGTCCGCGCAACTGGAAAGTGCTGAGAAGGCCCCTCGTAGCGAAGTTGGCGAAGAGAACGCATTTTAATGATAAACGATTAAAATAATATCAATTTCAAGACAAGTTGGTTTCATCGCTGCCACCCCTACCGTCCCGTACTCTTCACTCACGGTACTTTACCGTGATTTGATGATTGATGATTTATTGATTTATTGATGATGATTGATGATGATTGATGATGATTGATGATGATTTCACGATGATCACACTCGCCGCTTTTTCAACGATACGACCGTCCAAACCTATGGCTGGTCGGCCATTGATCTGTGCTGGTATGCATGGTCCCAAGCGGAGCGACCTCGGGTCCTGCAACGCTCTGCTGTCTTTACCCGACCCGGGGCGAAGCCAACCCAAGGACAGGACGTGACGTCACAGCAGCCCTTGTGACGCGTGCGTTACCGTTGATAAGTCACCGATTAACGACGCCATTCTTGCCGCGCTCAAATGTCTCTCGTAAAGTCCGAGGACAAGCTTACTTCCTGCGCCTGACAAAGGCATTTGTGGCGGAAGCGGACCGAACAGGCCTCCTTGCAGGGAAGCGCAGAGCAGCGGTATACTCCACAGCTACCAAAAAAAGGCCAAAATTTCCCGGTCGTAAGCTTAATTCCAGGCGTTTCTTCGCGTGATGAGTTCAAACACCCCCTGACACGATTCTTTCCACTACTTACGTGTTGGGTCAGTCTCAGAACAAATTTTGCATGTACTCGTTGTGACTTCGATGCTCGACAGATCGGAACGTTCTCATAGTTCAAGCCCTGAGAAAGGAACCCTGAAGTGAACTGTTGCAGCCGATGCTTCTAAAGCGTTGGCTGTCGCAGAGCGCTTGTACTGTTTGAAGACAACCGGACATGCGCCTGGTTCTTAGGATTTTTCCTGGGAACACGGTCCTGGTTCCTGGTTCCAAAATAAAAAGGACCCAGCAGTTAGTTTGGAGTCAAGCCGGAGATCCAGCAAGGAACAGGATCCAACGCTGAACTTTGCTGGGAGATCATCGGACCCAGCTTGACAATGAGCCGAGAGATCCGGCGAGAACCAAGCCCCGGTCTGCAAAAAGCACAGGGTTCCAGTGAAAACCAAAACCAGCCTGGACTCATGCCGAGAGATCAAGCAAGAGCCAAGATCCAGTCCAAAATTTGGCCAGATGTCCAGCAAGGACCAAGATTCAGTCTGGAGTTAGGTCGATGATCAAGTAGGAGCCAAGAACCAGCACGAACCCTCCGGAACCAGCTGGGCCCTGGATCTTGCCCGGAATTATTGTAAGGAAGAAGAGCGCACCCACACGTACACTTCCACTATGCACGGTGTACAAGAGAATATTACAGAACATATTAAAGATGCATCCTATCTAATACGACATACTTTCAATAGCAGCTAATGGTCAAGTGGTGAACCAAGCTGGTGCTTCTGAATGAGCCAATGAGAAGCAGGCACTGAGACCCGGTGTTTTGAGAACGAACTCATGGGAATTAGAAACCAGCCACCAGCATTGGAACCGGTAACTTATGTAAATTGGAAACAAGGGCCTTGTTCTTGTGAAAAAGGCAATGGGAGCCAGAACCAGTGTCTGTTTTTTTTTGGGGGGGGGGAAAGCCCGTGGGGGCCGGTAGCCGAGATGTTGTGTTTGTGAAGGAACCAATGGAAACCAGTCATCCAGGTAGTGTTCGTAAAAGAACCAAAGAGAATCGGCAACCAGGGCCGGTGGTTGCAAAACAGCCGATGAGAACGAGAAACCAGCGTCTCATTTTTTATAAGCAGGGAATGGAAACGAGGAGCCAACATGGGAATGAGCACATGCGTGGGTATAGCTAGCGAACGTAGATAGGCTCATATATATTTGGATACGAAATTGTTGGCAAATCGAACATTTATTCTGCTCAAAAATGATATTAGAATCACTTCTCACACATAAATTACTATTCTCATTCACGCTTTACACAAAACATTGGAATGATTGCATTTGTTTACCATTCAAATGCCAAAATATTTTAATACTTTGTTCGGTTATGTGCAGTAAATACAGAATGGCCTCTGAACTGAACGCTGGGGTCTCGTCTCCAGCCGGTTCATGCATGCTTGCATATGGATGTGAAACACGATGTAATGAGAAAGGCGTGGCTTTGCAAGATAGCTCGGGAGCAAAGCCCCCATTACGTCACACAATACATTATTATATACACACAATACATTATGTGCATAAATGTGCTCTACACCTGGGCGTGCAAGTGCGAGAACATTCTTGAAATCCCGCAATCGTCATAAAAGCTTGGTCTAGCCCATTGAATAATCATATCAGTTAGTGAAGAGCTAAGCGCTAGTTCAATCACACATCCAGGGGGTCAACAACTGAAACACATGCACACGCGGCGCGTGAAATAAATACAAAACTCCGCCCCCGTTTCCTGCTCCGCTGGTTCTATACAGGCACAAGAGTTTGACGCCAGGCAGTGCCGGTGCCCGTGCACTGGCACGTTAAACCTCAGCTGCATAGCCGGCAGCACACGGTTGTGTGTGGCTATAAATTTGTTCGCGTAATTTGCCTGATGATGCTTCAGCCTCTGTTCAACAATTAGATACAGCATTTTCACACGAATCAAAGTTCAGAGACTTATTTCGGACATTCGCATAATCGGATGCCGTCGCTGGGAAGAATTCGCGTCCATAATGGGTTTGCACAGACATTTTGGTAGATGGTTATAAAGATTTAGTGACGGCTGAATGGACGATAAATAGCATGCTTTATGATGAAAGGATTGTTCAGAGCCGCAATCGCTCAGCCAGTCTTACTTTGCAGCACTGAAAGTGTCATCATCCTGACTGGAACTGGAAAGCAGCGGCCCAGTTATCTGGATCTGTTTTCAGCCGTCTGTGGTCCTCCATGGCCGGCTGTGCTTCTTGACCACGCCGTCCCATACCACGGCGAACCACTTCGCGCGGATACCATTAGCTGGGCCCGCGTCTTTGATACGCTGTCGGCGACGGACAGAAGCCGAATGGTAAGCCCGTCGCAGGCTACCGGCAGGCTGGGGAGAGAGCAGCTCGCATGGCGGTTCTCTCACATCGGCTTGACCAGCTCCACCGGGTCGTGGTAATGAGCTGCTTACAGGGTAGCATTAACATAGACTGTCGGCTGTGGACGGCGCCACTTGGCGACAGGTTTCCGCCGGATGCCTGCCGCTCAGCTCCAATCCTCCCAGGCCACCCGCGCCGCGACGTCCTGCTTGTAAACACTCGCCTCGTCCACACGGCATCAGCCGATTTTTAGCTGCATTGGTTAGACTACATTCGAGGTGAAGGCACTGCTGAAGTGGCTCCACCAAACCGACCGAAACAGAACGAATGAGTTGAAGATGCTGGAAGTATGTCCGGCGAGTTTGTAGCAACCGCTGTGTGCAAACAGCACACGCGTTCACTTCTTCGTGCGAGTGCTACAATCGTGCTGAATGATACGCTATCTAGACCGGCGCAGGCGAGGCGATTATACGAAAACAGTCTGCCGCGCGGAGGAAAATAAAGCCGCCTGATGACGGCGGTGCAGACGTTACGACAACGACAGCAAACGGGGTGACTCAGATGGGCACCGAGGGTAATACCGAGCAGCGAGGCAAACACATGTGGAACGGAAGACAACACGTGCAACGAGCAAGAAAGACAATGGAGATGAGACGAGCAGACCGAGTGAGGCCGGCGAGAGCAGGCCAGACAGACGGTGGGCGCCGCAATGGCTCAGACGTCTGGCGCATACTGGGTCAATTGTTGCAGGCCAGCAGGCGCGGGCAGACGGGGTTCAAGAGACCACCGCCGCGCGGGGCGGGAGGCGGCCGGCCGGCCAGCCGCGCCTCGTCTCAGTGCTGGGTTGTCGGCGTAGGCGGAGACGCGGTGAATGGGGCTCAGGTGGTCCTGTCACCCAGCTATCAAGCTTTAGTTGGTTCGCCCACCCGCCGTAACATAATGCAGTGGGATACAGAACGGTTTCATCCAGTGATGGCCGAAAATCTCCGCGTTCTGCCATAGCGTAGCGACAGAGCAGCGAGAAGACGAGCATTTGGGGAGGCGCACACCACGCGGGTCACGGTCCCGCGGGATACCCTTCAGTCTCGAGCCCGATGAACACGGCTCCTCGGAATACCTCCGGCGAGATGACCAGACTATCTCGCATCAGAACAGTGCGTTTGTCTTCAGGCGTCGGCTCATTTGCTTCCATGCTACGAGACGTAATTAGGGTTTACGCCGCAGAACGACATCATCCGGGTGTGCGCACGGTGTCGTCCCCCCCCCCCCCTCTCCCCCTACCCCGTCAGTCGGCGTCGAGGCGTTGATCACCCGGCGTTGGTGATCGCGAAGTGCAATTCTATGACGTGTTGCCAGCCGCGGTAAGCCCGCGAAGTGATTTTACGTGTAGGTCCGCCAGAAGTGCGTAGGCTGCGGCGTCAGTTTTGCGCATCCCTCAAATTGGTCCAGGGTTAAGCACACGTCGTGCTGCTCGACATCTGCTCGTCCCCTTCAAGCCTCAGAGACCCGCATAACCGGCTCTGAAGCTTACGCACCAGTCTGGCATATACGTGCCCAAATCCCCGCGGCCGTGCTTGATATAACGTGCCGCGCCTTTGTTGACGACGTCCTTCATCCCATCACAGCGTATCAAGCTAATAAACTGCATAACAATGAATTTCGGCAAGTAGTATTGCTGGGTTCCAAACCATAAACAATGAGTGAATGAATGTGTATGTCGGTGCCGAACCCAATATGGCCTCAGACAGTTCAGGCGCCTGCCCGCTTCGCTATTCGAAGATCAGCAGATTATTTCATCCATGCCAGGGCCACGTGCCACAATTTAAGGTCAGTGCCGTGCATATTCTCGTGTGAATGGCAAGTGAGTGGTTTTGTTCTGATTAAAGGTATGTGGTGCACCTACATCCGCTTGTTTCAGCGACTTGACATGACCGCCGAAAAGCCCGGACGTGCTCGAGGTTGAAGCTGAAATGTCTGATTAGGCATATGAACTGGCAGGTCTCCAACACGCTCCAAGGTGGAAGATAGCAATACGATTTATTACTTTGAGCCTCGTCAAATGACATTGATAATGGGACCAGGAATCATACAAATGTGGTTCGCGAAACTAAAAAATGTGGCTCAAAAAGTGGAGGACGCTTCCCAATGAATGACAGAACAAAACCTCACGTTGCATTTTTCGTATTGCACTTCCTCGTACGCAAAACGTGGTTTCCGAGTCTCCGTATCGCAATACATCGTACGTAAGTCTTTGTTTCCCAAATTATCGCCCGCAGGTTTTCTTAGGCGACTAGTGGCATGTACTGAACCTCGCACCCGAAAAAATATGTACGTCTTTCTTTGCATTGCTGCTCTTCGCATACGCTACTATTCGCGCCCACGGTTTTTCTTCGCACACACAATTCTTCGTAATTCATTCTCTCGTACACGCAGTTATTCGTGCCTCATTATATTTGCGCACAAAGCTCCGAATAGTGCATCTTCATAGACGCAGGTTTTAACCCTACCACATCTTCTGCACACACACAAAACTCCGCATGTAAGCCTGGCTACCATCTAGAAAAGTAAGGCTGAAGCTTTTGGTTTGACCACAACATAGAAACAAGATGTAAAATTTGGTGGGCAGGTGCCGTCCAACGCCGCGTTAGCCGCTGCACCGGTTCGGGCGGCATACAAATACTCCTGCCCATTGCTCAGTGGTCGGTGTCCAGCGTTCGCTGACTATCTTCAGACGATCGCCGCACCCGTGCTGGTCATTAGCGTTGCAGGCAACCCACCTGGCTTGTAACGGGTGAGGTCTCAGCGGCACACTCCGTAGTCAGCCAGGCTCGAGCCCAGCGCCTGTACTCACGGGGCGAGCGATTTGACCAACTGAATAGCACAAGTGCTCTCGTCGCGTTCTGACCAACTGAATAGCACAAGCGCTCTCATTGCGTTCTGACCACCTAAGCAGCGCAAGCGCTCTCGTCGTGTTCTGACAAACTGAACAGCACAAGCGCTCTCGTTGCGTTCTGACCAACTGAACATCACATGCTCTTATCGTTTTGACTCGCTATCATCAACTGAACAGCGCAAGCGCTCTCGTCGCGTTCTTACCAACCGAAAAGCGCAAACGCTCTCGTCATGTTTTGACCAACCAAGCAGCGCAAGCGCTCTCGTCGTTCACCAACAGGTGACACCGAGCTCCCTTGTTGCATCACATTTGCTCTCTGCAAGGACCGGCTTCGGCATTGTCCTCAAAAAAGCCTCTCCGGCCTAAAATAGCGAGTTTTAAATAAAAAAAAAGAAATATGCGGTGACTTGGTGCAAGTAGCACGATCAGATAGCTTCCACAGCGCTTGCCGAATTACAGTGAACAGTGAATGTCAAGTTAATGTGTCAGTAAATGTCGAGGCGGATCCCGGGGGAGACCAATCGCGCTACGCCCCGCAGTTTTACAACTGGAAGTGTTTACAGCACTTAGTGATGTAAGAGGAATGAAATCTGATGGATTTTTTAACATTAGGACCCCATTAGTTTTGGACTTCCACTCCCCAAGCCGACACTAAGGTTTCGCGCTTACTTAAAAATGCAGATAATGGATGAAGATAATGGATAAAGATAGGAGATTGGATAAAGGCTTTCGTGTATCAAGGCGCGCGACACAAACAAGTGTGTGAACGAATAGGTAAGACAGAAAGAATTGTGCGTACAAAAGTGAATGGCAAATGCATTACGGAGAAATAACATACGAAAGTTTGCGTATACAGACAAACATGAAAGGAATGAGTGATCATCACAAGGAAAACGACACGAATAAATGTAATAAGTACATTTATGGATAGAAATAATAACTTTCAAACCTTAGCGTAAAGGAAACTTTGCAACGTCAGAATTCGCGTGCGTAGACATACGCGAAGACATAAAACGGGTCTTTGTGTACGAAAATTTGAGCTCGAAGCGACGCGATGCAAATCTCGGAACCTTTTCAACAACTTTTGGGTTCTTAAACACGGAAGAGGTGGCACACCGTAGGAGCGTCCAACGTGGACCCCTTCTACAACACACCACCACCGGAGCTGTCAGACTTCGGCGCCAAACATTTTCCATAGACGGTGTCAACATGAATGAAACGCAGTCAGTAACCTCGACGGTAACACAGCTGCAGTTTACTTGTGGCGGCCAAGTTGCCGCTGCCAGATTCGGGAGGTCACGGGTTGGTAATGGAAGACATGAGTACTGAGGTCAGCGGACTATCACACCCGGTGACAGAACTTTCGAATGCAGGATGACCCACCCCAGGATGACAGAACCTTCGAATGTCCACTGTCAGGTAACATAAGAAGGGACGGCAAAAAATGAACAATGAGGGAATGTAGCCAATATGGCAGTTCCGTGCCAAATTGGTCTGTTTGTTAACGTGCGCGTCATTTGATCCGAACATAGCAGCGCTCATCGGAGGCTTCTAAATGGAAATAATGTCTGGATTCTGAGTGAGCACACTTTTTCAAGGGGCGCACGAACTAAAAGTGTTGGTGTTTGCAACATTGCACTGGTCCTTCATCTAAAAATGGTTGTTGCCTGACCCATACAATCACTAGAGACAAAATGGCCAGTCTCACGAGATGTTAAAAAGCTAGTTTTGCTACAGCCCTGTAAACATGAGTTTTTGATCGGGTTCCAATTAGTGCCTCGTAGTCATTATGTGGTGTCACGTCCCTTCCGCCGGTCGTCCTTAACATTTTTGATATGGCGGAGTTAGTAGGGGGTTCCGATACCGTTTACCATGCTCTTTATCCCTCTCTCTCTGTCTCTCTTTTACTATCTCTCTCTCTCTCTCTCTCTCTCTCTCTCCTCTCTCTCTCTCTCTCTCCTCTCTCTCCTCTCTCTCTCCTCTTCTCTCTCTCTCCTCTCTCTCTCTCTCTCTCTCTTCTCTCTCTCTCTCTCTCTCTCGTCTCTCTCTCTCTCTCTCTCTCTCTCTCTCTCTCTCTCTCTCTCTCTCTCTCTCTCTCTCTCTCTCTCTCTCTCTCCTCTCTCCTCACTCTCTCTTCTCTCTCCTCTCTCTCTCTCTCTCTCTCTCTCTCTCTTCTCTCTCTCTCCTCTCTCTCTCGCTCTCTCTCTCTTCTCTCTCCTCTCTCTCTCTCTCTCTCTCTTCTCTCTCTCTCTTCTCTCTCTTCTCTCTCTCTCTCTCTCTCTCTCTCTCTCTCTCTCCTCTTCTCTCTCTCTCTCTCTCTCTCTCTCTCTCTCTCTCTCTCTCTCTCTCTCTCTCTCTCCTCTCCTTCTCTTCTCTCTATCTCTCTCTCTCTCTCTCTTCTCTCTCTCTCTCTCTCTCTCTCTCTCTCTCTCTCTCTCTCTCTCCCCTCTCTCTCTCTCTCTCTCTCTCTCGTCTCTGAAGTTGAATTCCTGAAGTTGGCCCACACCATCAATAATCTGGAACGCGCACATTGGTATGCACGGTGATGTTGGGACTGCAGTTAGAACCGCACAACATTTTCTAGAATTCAGGAAGAAATTGGGGGACTGACAAAAATGATGCATTTATGGTGCGCTGTTTGTGCATTGTTATTGTGTGCATTGATATACTGCCACGCTATCAACACATTATATATATATATATATATATATATATATATATATATATATATATATATATTTGTAGTTCAAACATTCACACCTTACTTTTCTGACAAGTTGAATGCTTATACTTTTAGCTATCTTGGTTTGTGCAATACCCCGTTGGCTCCGAATGTTTTGCAGAACTTTGTTATAGATCCTGCAAATATTTCCCGTGGTCTGAAGGCGGTTGTTGGACAAAAAGATCCGGATTTTCGCATGGTTTCGTCGACATTGTGGGGTTTTCTAGTGCCGCACATTCACGGCTCACATTATAACTTATTTCCTGCCGTAAGAGGTTCGGAGAGTAGGGCTGTAATATAGCTGTAGACTATCGCACGTGTCATGCTTAGCTTTATGAGAGGAGACAGCCCCACCATCACATCTAGTCAGACTATGGGCACCTCACAGCGTACCGGGAAACTGCAGTCCATGCGTGCCTTATCTGATGAGATTATAATGGATACAGGAGAACGCTCATAACTCAGCGACGAAGCTGATGTCTTAAACGTGCTCTGAAAACAAAGCAGTAAGCAGGAGCGATAGAGGTCATCCGATGTTACGGGGTCCATGACATTTTTGGTTACTTTGTCCTGCCAGCACCGAAACAGACAACGTTAAACTTTCTCAAAGTTGGAGATTCAACCCTCATAGTTCCCACGTTACTGATAGAAATTACCGCCTTCGGCTGATACTTCACATAGTTCTCACGCTACTGGTAGTAACTGCCGGCTTCAGCTGATGCACAAAGGTGCAGCATGTTAGTATGCTGCTCTCTTTGTGCAGCCGTGTGATTTGTTTGTCACTGTAATGACTTTTCATGCGTTCGGAAGGGCACAACACCCGGCTCTCGATGTTCTTGAACTTTTAGATGGAGGTGTATGGGAAAGCGTGAGATCAATGTGCTTAAAGTTTTAATGTGCCACCACAATGATCTCAAAAAGGCTTCCGATTGTCGATATGGCAGAAAACACTTGCAGATGTGGAATGTTGAGTTTATATCGTGGGTTTAAAGGGCACAAGTCGTGCAAGTTGAAATCATGGGAGGAGCACGATTCTCCCACGTCAGTCTTCTCCACCACCCCCACCCCCTCTCCCTCTTGAGGCCATCCAGCCCACCCTACCCTTTGGCTACGGATTAGCGGCCCAGTCCGGTCAGATCTGGGTCACGGGACGGCAGCCGGAGGGCACATGCTTGTCGATCGCACGGTCTCAAAATGGTGCTGCCGGGTTATGTGCCCGACGTCCAGTTAATATGGCCTACTGCTTCGTTAAAAATGTCACAAACAATCGGCCGCGACCTCACCAGGGCACTGAGTGCATACGTTTCACTCTGCTGGCTCCAACTTTCCGCGATAATTACTCCCCGTGCTGCGGTGCGTCAGTCGATTTCATCATTAGCGATGAGTTATGATGATCAACACCACCAGCGATGTAACAGAGTATCAGGTAAAGCACGCCAGAGCTGACCTGCCTCTTGACCGGCAGCGCCGTCTGCAGCTGCGGGCAGAAAGCCAAGACACCCGATCAGGTCGAAACGACGGCAAAAGACGCCGGCGGGGCCAGCAGTGGTCAGCAGCACAGATATGTTTAGACTGGCCAAGGAGATCAATCAAATCCTAGGACGAGGGCTTTCCAGTGAGGTCACCAGCCCAAGATCGGAGCTGCTGCGCCGCGCCACGAGCCGGCCCCCCACCGCCGGCACAACCTGACCCCGGGCGGCTGCGCCGCCGCGCCGCGTCCGTCTCCGCCGCCGCCCGGACAGCTGCCGCCACGTGGAGAGTGCGGGCGGCAGTCAGCTGGCGTTTTGGCCGGCCGGCGGCGGACACGGCGCGGCCGCCGTGACCCGCCGTCCTGACGTCAGCGTGCCCCGAGGGGCCGGCCGGGTCATTGGACGCCGTCCTGACCGCCGCCCCGGCATCGATCTGATGACGTCGGCTGCCGTGTCAGGGAGGAGAGGGGCTGTCCTGCCGGAGGGGCTGCCACGCCAGGCGTGCTGACGTGCCCGCGCTCTGACTCCGATCCTTCGCGAGTGCTGATGTCCCGCCAGGCATATTTGTTGGCCAGTGAATCACTGTCATGTCTGGGCGCTCCGCTGCTCCCAGCCTGCTTGACCTTATTGCTGTTCTGTCGGGAGCCATTGTCTGGGGCTCTCGTTTTCCTGCACGTATAGCCATTACATGTCTGCAGATGACACCATCTGCCAGCATCGTGTTTCTCTTAAGAACTGTCGTTGTTCGTCAGAGACATCCTTTCACGTGGATGGTTTGCATCAGGGAGCTCATCCTCTGCCTCACATAGCAGCGGGTGAATAAGCCCTCCCCTCCCACACTGTTCAGTCAGATAGCGGCCGTTTATGGAAACCACGGCGTTTCATCATGAAGGAGTGTCATTGAGAATCACGCTTTTCTGTCAGGAAAGACCGGTGGAGTTCCCAGTGATCTCGCAGGCTTTGCCTTCCGGGAAGTCGTGGTTGTTTTCCCCAAGCGGGACTGTCATGGGTGATTCATCTTCTTTTGTCGGGAGAGAATGTCACTGGGAGCCTCGTCCTCCTGCCAGTGAGACTACTGTTGGATGTTCTACCGTCCCGCCAGAAGGGACTGTTACTGGGAGTCCCAGTGTGCTTCCATCAAGGGCTGCCGTTGAAAGCCCCGCCGTCCGCCACGAAGAGCTGTCCCTGAAAGTCGCGCTGTTCCCCAGAAGAGAAGGGGCAGAAGTCCGTTGCCGTGAGGAGGACCAGCTTTGGAACTGTTCCCTTGTTCCGCCGCTCAGGAAGGATCTGCGGAATTATCATCCGCTTTATCCGGGAGGACAGTCGGTGGAAGTCACCTGTCCTGACAGCAGTGACTGTCGATGGAAGTTCCTTGTCCTCACAGCAGTAACTGTTGGTGGAAGCCCTCTGTCCTGGCAGAAGCGACTGTCGGAGGAAGTCCGCTGTCCTCACAGCAGTGACTGTCGGCGAAAGGGCCTGTCCTGACAGCAGTAACCGTTGGTGGAAGCCCCTGTCCTCACAGCAGTGACCGTTGGTGGAAGTCCCCCGTCCTCACAGCAGTGAACGTCAGTGGAAGTCCAGTTGCTTCCGTTGTCTTCGGGCCACGTGCACTGAAATATCCCTGTTCTTTTCTCCTCATGGATGAGGTTACACATCCATATGCAATCGAGCATTTCGGATTCAAAGAATCAGCTTTCTCGTCACCACTGAATGGGCTCTTCCCTACCAACCTTCGCAGTTTGATGTACTACAGAGACAGTTGTGGTGTGCAGCAGTGGTGTAGTCAGAATGTCGCGCAGGAAGGGGCGGGGCAAGTCAGATCCGGTGCCCTCGTCACCAGTGACGTCACATGCAGTTACAATCATGTCATGGCTGAGAAACGGCTGTTCATGTGAAAGGCGGGTCATATCCTACCTTCAATAAGGCCCATAGCGCTAATGAAATGATTAGAACTGAGCTCCTCTTTATGGCCTTCCCCTCCCGGGACCCCTTGTCATGTGTGGGGCTATTGTTGACTGTTAGACCATACTTTGCGGATTTCTGAAGGCAATAAGTTGTTAGTTACACGTTTTGCCTGCTCCACTGTATAGTTCACCCATTGTTGGACATCGGTGGGCACTTTGGCTCCCTGACGTCTTCCTGAGATCAATGAATTCTTCCAGACCTTTTGTCCCTCGAGGCATTGCACACCAAACACTTCTTAAAGAGTGTCCCTGTTTATTGAATGCAATTTCCTAATCCCTGAAACCAATTTTTCTTGACTTAGGCGTTTGTTTCCCACACTGTAAGGCGCCCCTAGGGTTCTTAACAGCGTATAAAAACCACTGAAAACTCCGCCTCAAGGCCTGCTACCCACGGAGGATGAGAGTGGGGGGGGGGGGGGCTGCCTGGATCGTGCGTAGTTCGTGGCCTTTGGCCAGGGCAAATAGTCTTCTTACTCTAGTCCCACCTCAGTTTTCCTGGGATGCGCCGCTGGTATGCAGGGTACATATCGCTGGTACTACACACACACCCCAACCGCAGAGACTTTATCAAGTCTAGTGAGCCAGCAATGGAAGCTGCCTCAGAAGCTCGCGGTGGCAGCAGCCAGTCCAAACGGTCTTTCATTTGCCACAAACTCAGCTATCGGGCTGCGGAACGGTTTCAAGCGTGAGCACAGCAGATATATGTGTACACCACTTGCGTTGATGCGGCAGAGCAGAAGAACGTTTAGAGGGGGGGGGGGGGGGCTTCAAATTATGCAGCTGGTGTCATGCGGACACCGAGAGAAAGGTTGGTGAGCCAGTAATATAATTGGGGCGTTATGTCTCACCGACAGCAAGGACCATTTTGAGAGGTGTGCTTGATAAGCTATCACTTGGACGCGTTGGTGGCGTGGCAGGGACTCAAACTCAACGCCAACAGGTCCAGGGTCGAGCATCCTTACCACTACACCACCACCCCGGCTGGTGAGTAAAGCGGGACGTTCAGGAAAAGAACGATATTCTGGAGAAATGGCCGGTGAATCAAGCCATGTTGCACTACCACGCGCGCCACTAAAGGCCAGCAAATGTGCCAACAGCGTCTCTGGCATCGCGAACAATGGGACAAACACGGCGATTTGCTGAGCAATGCCTCACACTCTTCACGCCATCCCGGGACCACAATCCCGAAAAATCCCCCGCAAACACACTCGTACCCCGCAGAGTACCGAGTACCCGCCTGGACACCACAGAGTACTGAGTACCTACCTGCCTTCACTTGTGACCAGAGAGCATTATCTGAAAAATGAAAGCGCTTGGCGGCGTTGGCTCAGAAATGTGTAGGGAAGTGTATAGTGTACTACAGATGCCAAGAAGTATGCTTAGTAACTGTCCAAAATAATTGCAAAAGTCAGAGTTTTTCGCATCAAAGCTTGCCAAAATGTTCACCAATGGGAACCATAAAACAATAAGGAGTCTCTTGAATAATGATACATGCCGTTCTTACTGCACATTTCATATATATGGTCTGTCATACCATGCACGTTTATTTCGGCTTCTTACATACCACTGTTTTACTCCGTAATGTCGGGTAGATAATGGATTTCGTCTGTGCGAGTACCTTGCCTTTGAGTATTTATCTCAGGTTTGGTATCTATTGCCTCTTGATTTCGTTCTCATCGTAAAGCCCCGTCGACTGGCATAAGTAATGAATAGAATGAACAGCCAACTATACCCGTCATGTCTGAAAAGGACCCTGCACCACTCTGAGCCACTGTGAGCTTCCCCATGCCACATGTGAGGCAGTGCTTACAGCGCTTAACTACCGATAACAAACAGGCCGCTTATCTGCCTGAGCCTCTTCACTTCGAACAGCGGTCAACACTCGGGGCTGTATCCCCGTACCACACATCTGACGGTGGTTACTGTCCCCGTACCACACATCCGGGGGGTGGTCACTGTACCCGTACCAACACATCCGACGGTGGCCACTGTCCCCGTACCACATGTCCGGGGGTGGTCACTGTACCCGTACCACACATCCGACGGTGGTTACTGTCCTCGTGCTTGCACGTCCGACGGTGGCCCCCGTCCCCGTAACCACACATCCGACGGTGGGCCACCGTCCCCTTACCACACATCCGACGGTGATCACTGTCCCCGTGCCACCACATCCGACTGTGGTCACTGTCCCCGTGCCACACATCCGACTGTGGTCACTGTCCCCGTGCCACACATCCGGACGGTGGTCACTGTCCCCGTGCCACACATCCGACGGTGGTTACTGTCCCCCGAGCCACACATCCGACGGTGGTTTACTGTCCTCGTGCCACACGTCCGACGGTGGCCACCGTCCCCGTACCAACACATCCGACGGTGGCCACCGTCCCCGTACCACACATCCGACGGTGGCCACTGTCCCCGTACCACACACTCCGACGGTGGCCACCGTCCCCGTACCACACGTCCGGCAGAATCGCATCGCCTCGCATTGCGTCTGCGCATCACACATCCGGCATGATGATCCCGCCTGGCCGTAGGCGCGCTGCAAACCGAAAACCGGGACGGGTGCACCCAACCCTCGCCGTTCATTCCCATGTTCAACCGCAGGATTCCAGCATCCTTGGTACTTTTCGTAATAGGTTATCCGCATTTGGGGTCGATGCTAGCACCGATTTCAGCAGCTGCTGATAAGGGGATTTGGTACGGCCCGGCAAATGATGTGGGGACGTCTACAGAATGTGTTGTCAAGGTCTGGCTGCATGGCGGACCTTGAAAACACAAGCAATTTAAGTGCTTGGCATTTGTAATTTGCGCTAAGCTGATCACATCAAACTTTATTGCGATAATTTCCTCCATCACGTCTCTCATGCCTGAAGCACACACGTGACGCAAGCCAGAACGGATCACTTCTAATCTGTTCCCTTCTCCCGGACTCTTTGAACTATGGACTGCCCCAACCCGTGGACTGCCCGGACTTTGACCGTCCCCTGTTCCCGGAACTGCCCGGACTACGGACTGTGTCCTGCGCTGGGGACTTCCAGAACCACGGAGTTTGCCCTCAATGTCGGGCGGTAAGGCCTCGCATCGTCTCCCTCTCCCCCATATCGTGGTATTAATGTTCGTGACGCCTGGGCCGTCCCCGAGGATCATTCAGTTATGTGGTCTGTCTTCCGGCCCAAGCGT
Source organism: Pollicipes pollicipes (assembly GCF_011947565.3). Lineage (NCBI taxonomy): Eukaryota > Metazoa > Arthropoda > Thecostraca > Pollicipedomorpha > Pollicipedidae > Pollicipes > Pollicipes pollicipes. The sequence goes on along the minus strand of NW_023596225.1, from coordinate 26,887,493 downwards.
GGCGGGTAAGCGGTTCTTGTCATGCGAACGCTCTCTGCTTACTCCTAATCAGGACGGCCAAGCGACCTGCGGTTCATTGGTCGCTCAAGGTCAGATGGGTTTAAAAGGTGGGACGTACCGCGCCGAGCAATGCTGCACGTTAAACTTCTGCCTCAAAATTACGCCGTTGGGCCGCAATTTCATGATCGAGCAATTGCGGCCAGGTTTTCGCACAACTTACTGCCTAGCGTGAGCTTCCCAGAAATACCAGATATCCAGTGGATGAGAAGGACCTTCCGAAATTAGAAGTGAAGGAAAATAACATCAAACAAACAGAATCTAGCCCCACCGCCTCGGGTTTCAGGCCATGGATTGCATGTTCTGGATGTATGCTGCTCTGTTTCTCGGCGACAAGCTCGTCCTCTATGTTTCCTGGTGCGGCCTGTCCGCTTGCTCACGCGCCACTGCACCAGCAGGCTTATCCCACTACAGATCCGGGACGACACTCACTTGTCCGCAATAGACTGAGCCGAGATTGGCTCAACTTAACAAGAAATTAAAAAGTCATTTCGGTTCTCAGCTCTATTATTAAGTCCGTTCTATGTCTATGCTTTCGTTCTGGAGTGCGTGATTGTGCTCTACGTGCTGTATTTAAAACCACACCCTGTTAAAACCACACCCTATAACCAATGTCTGAGAACCGTTTGAAGCGTACAGATTGTTACGTGTTTCGTCTTGAACAAGAATCGCGCAATGATTACAAACAGTGGAAAAGAGGCGGATGCAACATACCATGAGCGGGCCAGACTTATACGTGCTAAGAAAATGATGTTTGTGTTTTCGGTCACACGGATTTATCTGTCTGTCGCGTCAAGTGTCATTGAAGGATGTGCTAAAATATATTTGATGAACCATTTTGGTGAAGATAGCAAGGGAATGTAGACAAGGCAGTGTGCGGGGTGGTGTGATGGTGGTCATGGACGCTTTCCTGAAGAAGACAGTTTTAGCATTTCCCTTTGGAAAGGACGGTTTCTCAGACAGCTTTGTTACGCCGGCTTGTATTATCTATTTCTAACCATGACTTCTTGCACAAATAACTAATCTCCATTTCTGGTTCGTCCCCGACCGGCCTATTCCTTTCACATATGTTCAATTTCAGTAGCTCTCATATGATGTTTTAATCTTGTCACTCCAGCAGATCGGCCTGAAAATAATACACCAGCTGGTGTCAACAGGCGTATCTACGCCACTATGTTTGCGTTGAATTCGCTGACGAATCCAATAGGGTTTAAGCAAAACTTACAGCTCACAACAGTTGGACATGACTTTGAGAAGCTCATACAGTACAGTCTACATATATATATATATAATTATATATACTATATATATCTATATATATATATATACTATATATATATATATATGTGTGTGTGTGTGTGTGTGTGTGTGTGTATGAGTGTGTATATCGCTCTTTTTTGGACAAACCGTTTCAGCTTGTTCGTGGTTTTATCCGAGCTCTTCATTCTGTTCTCCACGCTTTTGATTAAAATATTATTTTCGTTCACGCGCTTTTCAAGCTCAGATATTCTGTTGACAACGCAAGTGATCTCGTCGTTTATTGTTCCAGCAAATATTTAAAAGGTCTAGATGAAAGCCCCTGCGAATGTGGTTGTAAGCCTGTGGTGGAATGTGGTGGAATTTATTTTGCTCATATTATTATATTTGTATTGAGTGTATGTGAATTGGGAGATGCTTCAACAACATGCTCTAGTGAAGCTTCAGGACTAGTTATGTCTAATGGTATCCTGGTTAGTGCCACTGCAATACCTTCAAGACGTAAAAAGGCAATCATTCTACTTATTTTAGAGTCCAAGTTACGCTATTAACACTTATAACAGCACCTGCGCCCCCTTCTTCCTTGCAGGTCGCGACCACCATCGTAATGGCAACGACCATGTGCACCTCTACTGGTACCAATAAAAATGTTTGTGTTTGAGCTCAGCGGGCAAGGGCCTTTTACCAAAGACGCGTAGGCTGAGGCTTGAACCAGTGCGTCACATGGATCATGTGATACTCCTGTTCCTAAAGCCAAAGTGCGCTCTTGAAAGAGTCAGTATGGTCAATGCCCAAGGGAGAAATCAAAGCCATAGCACAAATTTTCGTGGAATTCTCGGGATAAAGTTCATGTTATCATATATTTTTGTCTAAATCAAGTGTTTCAGGCTTTCGTAGCAGTTATTATAAGAACTTTATGACACATTAGTGTGTTTGCAAACATTACAGAATACATATGTTGGAAGAAGCAAGGCACGGTAATATGCATTACTTTCCTAGTGGTAAGCAGGGAGCCAATGAAATTCTCCTGCAGGGTCGGCTACTTTAAATCGAAATTCTGAGCTATTCAGAAGGATTTCGAGAAAATTGATTTACTGATCAAGTCGTATGGTCTCCTGTAACGATACAAGAAAAGTACAAAAAAGTTCGGATGCTCCCCCCCCCCCCTTTAATGCGTGCCCTGTTTCCTTTTCAAAAGTTTGATCCGAACTGTTTGAATGGATGAATTTCTGGTATCAGTGCTCACGCTAAGCAGTGCTTGTTGTGTCAGCCCTGACCCCTACATCCGATTGCACAATTCCAGGCAACGGCAGAATTTGGCGGCGAAAAGCTTGACGCGCCGCAATACTCGGCACGGTCCGTCGTACCCCCTGACGTCAAACTGACCTTCAGCACGACCGCTGTCACCGGCCGCAGGCCATACCTGTCAAGGGCAAATAGCGGGCGCTCTAAAGCGACTCGAACCCTCCCTGTCACGGGTGGGTGGATCGGAAGACAGGCGCTGTAACCAACTGAGCCACCGGGCGGACTGTTCATGCAGTGCTGTTGCAAAGCGCGTTGCGCAGCTCCATTACCTGACTTCGTGTGTGCTGGGTACAATATTCGAATCTGGCGGATACACGTGCATGAATGACCTACGTCCAGTAAGGGTGACTAAAACACCTCAATCATTGGCAGAGCAATGGACTCAAAGACCAACAGCCCAATAAGTGACCTACCCACAGACTGACGATTTGACAGAATGACAGACCGGCAGGCCTCAGAATCCGACGGTCGGTCAGATCTGGTCTGATCAACACGACTGGGCTTACCAACAGACTGATACACTGACGCATTAGCAGACCCGACAGATCGACGGCCCGAGAGACCACAAAGACAGTCAGACTTGTAGACTTACAGACCAACAGACCAACAGGCCAACAGACCAACAGACCGTCAAAGGGATGGACCAATTACTCGGCAAACAGACGGACCATCAGGTGGACCGGTTGGTAGCCCGACAGCCCGGCAGACCACCTTATAGACCGATAGGCGGACAGGCCGGCAGACCTCCCGACGGGCCAGGGTGCGGCTCTGTCTCCGGTGTCGCATCACTCCGAAGGCGCCGGCCGTCCGGCGGGCCGCGACTGCCGGCCGCGCCTCGCTCCGCCGGCCGTCGCCAGCTGGAGCGGGCTCCACCTGGCTGCTCATTAAGCCCCCCCCCCCCCCCCTCCCTCCCCCGCCCGCCCGCCGGTGTCGGCTGGGGAAGGGCGCTGATGGCTCAAACCTGCGTGGCGGCAGCGGACGAATCGGAGGGGCTCAGGGTTCGGGTCGTCAGGGGTGCAAACGAGGCTTTGTGCCCCTCGCTTAGCGAACCGAGGCCCCTAAATTTCCGGGAAAATGATGATGGAAGAACGCCAGAGGAGTACCGACTTTTAGTGCGGTCACTACAGCACACAGAAAAGTAGCATCGGGAGATCATCAGAAAATGCAAGACGGCCTATTATGGCAATCCTACCTGCTGTCCTCCTAGAGAGGCCCAATGATACTTCCTACTGGGACGCACTCCGGTCCCGTTCGTACAAAAATTCTGCGCGCACGCCCGCTGGCGGCCTTGTGGCGGTAGAGCGAAACTGCGCCGCCGCTCCGTGTCGCTCGGGAGCGCATCAAAGTAAGCGCGGTCTCCTTCCAGACACCGTTCACACCTCTGAGAACGAACACTTCGATAGATCGGGAGTGACAGCACAGGCTGGGCGGTGGAGCTCCGCTGGCAGAGCGTTCGCCTCACTGCTGTACGCCGCAGGCCGCCTGGCTCGAGTGTGGCTTCTCCCTCGCCCCCCTCGGCTCAGCGAGTGGTCGTCCCAGGGGCAATCCGTGGCAAAGACGTCGACGCTAAGGCACGCTGGATGTTGAATGCGTCGTTGAACTCCATTCAATGTGGGCGTCTCGAGTTTGGTTTGGTCTTGTAAACTCCGTGGATTTCTTCCACTTCTGTGTACAGTTTATGAATCAAGATGTATGTTGCGGTTGCATGTTGAGCGAAGTATATTGCTTAATGCTCATGTGCATGATGTACCTCGCAAACTGGAATTAATGCGTGTTGTTTCATGAGTGCATCCAAAAACCGTTGTAAGTGTATTTTGAAGAGACGTATCTACATGTGTGAGTGGTCAAATCAGACAGCTTTACGCCTTCACGGCAGCGTCATGTGACATCCATAATGTGGCAAATGATTTGTCACAGTTCATTGGTAGTAATTCTGTTCATCTTTGGGGGTCCCGCCTCTTCCCTGACATCTGTCCCAGCTCCGTGGTGCTCGACCCAAAATCACAAAAATCGTCTAAATATGAAAGGACAACAAGTTGTCACGAAGCTTTATCTTTGCATCACCCTCCCCCGACGCCCAAAGGAGGTTTTTAAACCTTTTGTCCGAAGATTTTCATTGCGGACGATTAGCGTTGACTCCACGCAGTACGTGCTGTGTTAGCCCTGATCTTACCATCCAAACGCGAAATTATGTGTGAAAGCTTCATGCTTCGCGACCTCGGCACAGTCCGTCCTACCCTCTGACGTCACCTAACCATTAGCCCGGCCGCTGCCGCTGGCCGCAGGCCATCCCAGTCAGAGGTCAAAAGCGAGCTTCTCAGTTTACTCAAACACACCCCCGCCGCGGCTGGCTGAATCGAAAGGCAGGAGTTCTAACCAATTGAGCTATTAGGACGGCAATAGATAGTAATAATATGAAGCCGCTCTCATAGTCATAGACCCTTATGATGTTTGAATAGTTATGCTGCTGTAGTGAGGATCCATCGATTTTTTTTAGCTATATGTTCATATATACATGGTGTATATCATGCGCACACGCAAGGCACTCTTAAGGGTGCATATTGTAGCGCATATCCTAATGTGTTACAGTTGTGTTTCATATACGGCTGATCATACGTCAAAACAGAAGGTCACTGCAGACCGCAAAACACATAGGTACCAAAAATGACACTTTTCGCCAGCCGTAGTTTAGGTCAATACAGCTTATTTAGCCTTGCTCCCAAAGCTTATATGTTTGTCCATTGAAAAGTTGCCTCACTTCCATGTGTTTCTCTGTTAAGCATTGCTCTCAAATTAAGCCTCGCACTATTCAAGCGAACAAACTGTCCCTTTCTTGCGACTGGGAAAGAACTGCATGCGATTCGTAGACGTGGTTTCATGATATGAAGTGCCGTGTCTTGTGAAATGCTTACGCTGCCCTAAAACTGGCGTGGCGTGGTGTCTGGCTCGGCTCAAGGCCCCAGCCCCGACAGGCGCGGCCCCAGCCTCGAGCGGCGCACCCCCGGACGCCTACGGGCGGGCCCACCATCAGCGCCGCACGGTTGGCTGGTGTCCTTAGTCAGGTTTAAAAATGACGAGATCGACAGAAGCGGTGCTGCATTGCCCGGCTAGGGGCGTTCCGCCCGATTATGATCGATATGTTTGGTTCAGTCCGGCTGTGCGACTGCCGTCGGCCCAGCTGCTGGGGAGGGCCGCCAGTTTGGGAGAGCCTAAGTCTGATGAACGCAGGCGACCAGGCATTTCTTCCTACGTTTATCAGGCAATATGCTGCAATTGCTGGAGGACTGTCAGCAGACTGGAACTAAAAACAAAGTTTCGCACAAACGATTGCGGACGTGAATTGTGCTCGTGCACATGCAAATTGTTTAAACAAATATTTGACACCGGAACCCATATGGTGTGCGTTCGCGTTTATGTAATACTTCAAAATATCCACTCTTTCAAAACATACATGCAATTACTAATATAATAACTTCTTTAAAATGGAAGCAATGCAGCATTTGTAAAGTAAGCGAAATTGTAGCCTGCCTTGCCATGTCACGGGCTGCATTCACCCACGCGCTGAGATAAGCGCCTCACAGCGCACCGCATGCAAAGGGCAGGGGTGTCGCCAGAAGAGGACTGTTGCCACGCTTGCTCTGAGGGAGATAGGTCGGCCGGCTGCTCTTTATCATAAATAGCGGAGGCGCGGGGGGGGGGGCCGTGTGATTAAGGCCACCGGCACCATCTTTGAATTGTCATTCTAAGTATTCAGCCCCAGATCATGACTAATGCAGGCGGATCAATGATCATCTCAGGCCCTCGGAGACTGTTCGCATGTCCTGAGCATAAGGAACGTCGCGAGGCCCCCAACAGTGCTCATGTCCGGCACACTGTTCCTCCCATCATCTGACAGAGTTCGGACCCCGGCGCTCAGTTCTCTTTCTGTCTGGCAGTGTCCGGACCCCCGATTATCAGTCATCCCACCATCTGACAGTGTCTGGATCCCGTCTCTCAGCTCCCCTGTCGTCTGACAGTGTCCGGGCCCCGATTCTCAATCATCCCATCGTCTGACAGTGTCCCGGCCCTTGCACTCACTTCTCCCAACCTTTGACAGTGTCCAGGCCCCGATTATCAGTCATTCCACTGCACTGTCTGGACTCCGTTGCTCGGTCTTATCACAGTCTGACAGTGTCCAAGCCCCGGCGCTCGCTTTTCTCACAGTCTGACAGTGTCCAGGCCCCGGCGCTTGCCTCTCCCACCGTCTGACAGTGTCCAGGCCCCGGCGCTCGCTTCTCTCACCGTTTGACAGTGTCCAGACCCCGGCGCTTGCTTCTCCCACAGTCTGACAGTGTCCAGGCCCCGGCGCTTGCCTCTCCCACCGTCTGACAGTGTCCAGGCCCCGGCGCTCGCTTCTCTCACCGTTTGACAGTGTCCAGACCCCGGCGCTTGCTTCTCCCACAGTCTGACAGTGTCCAGGCCCCGGCGCTTGCCTCTCCCACCGTCTGACAGTGTCCAGGCCCCGGCGCTCGCTTCTCTCACCGTTTGACAGTGTCCAAGCCCCGGCGCTCGCTTTTCTCACAGTCTGACAGTGTCCAGGCCCCGGCGCTTGGCCTCTCCCACCGTCTGACAGTGTCCAGGCCCCGGCGCTCGCTTCTCTCACCGTTTGACAGTGTCCAGACCCCGGCGCTTGCTTCTCCCACAGTCTGACAGTGTCCAGGCCCCGGCGCTTGCCTCTCCCACCGTCTGACAGTGTCCAGGCCCCGGCGCTCGCTTCTCTCACCGTTTGACAGTGTCCAGACCCCGGCGCTCGCTTCTCCCACAGTCTGACAGTGTCCAGGCCCCGGCGCTGACTCCTCCTGCCGCTCGTTTTGGTATTTGTGCACAGGCATCCATTAGCAATTGGATATTAACTTGTCCATAAATTCCTGTGATCATGCTTAGGTAAGCAAAATTTATTATTCTGAATAAGGCACATCAAACCTTTACAATATCCTGATGTGGTACCTACAAAAGACGTAACTTTTGAAACCGCCGATTCGCAATGTTTATCCCGAAAAAACAGCGGAATTTTGGCCGAGCCAGACTTGGACTTTTTCGGACTATTGTGGGCCAGGCTTGGCGGGTTTTCGCACGCTGAAACGTTGACAAGCAAAGTTATGCATTGTGTTGCTGGCGCTTAAGCTATAGATATTTGCAGAAATCAGAGAATGACACTAAACTACATAGCATTATGAAAAACCATGTCTGATTTTTGAAGCATGGGTCCCGGTGGCAGAAAACCAATGGCAGACATGACACGCCAGTGAACAAGGGTGCAAAAATTAAGCAATTGTAAGCAAATATCGCACCGAAAAAAGCTCAAAAACAGCAATCCCAATGTGCAAGGCTTGACCCTTGCGACCCCGCATTCAGCATTAGTTAGGTGGTCCATTAAAAGGGGTGGTCCACATTTGCATGGGGGTTTTGAGCTGAAATAACATTCTTAAGATTCAAGCCTCTCTAGTTTCTTAGCTACACGCCTGCAAAAATGGGGAAAGGTATATTGGGGAGATTATTTCAAGGTAATCTTGACATGCATAACGTTCTAACAACGTCATTCAAATTTTGCCGTTCCATAAGCCATGCGGGTGATCACGGCCAAGAAAAAATGTAGCTGTCGAGGCGTTCACATCTGGCGTTCGTTAGCGCGATTTCCAGATATGACGACCGTCCATTGGCTCTCAGTTAATGTTATACACCGTACGATGACGTAATCAAACCATGACGCATTGAGAAGCATATTTACTCAACACAGAGTGGTGCTATCTACAGCAGTCTTTTTCACTAAAAAATACACCAGTAGTCATAAGTCAGCTTGTTTCATCATATAAGATGCCTGCTTCAACAACTTCAAATTTGAAACATTCCCGTTAACATAAACACAGCTATATGTGTTTGGTCGTTTTTGAGGATGATGCGCACTTAAAGTTTCTTGTTTCAAACGCAAACCATGCCTCACAATCAATACACATGATTTATGAAATAGATGGGTTCCGCATTAGCATATGACACCAACCACACGTTCCATGCCTATGTATTGGCTATGTAGAGTGCGAACTACACATGACATCTTCGACATGATTTACTCAAGCTTTCTTTCGGTATAAATTTTGTTTTGTTTCAGCATTGTGAATAGCTTAGGATTGTTTGTGGATTTGCCAAATGCGAATGACATCACTTGAGTGGTCGAGGCTCTTGGACGAAATGCTTTTGATATCCTTGCTTGTACGCTGCATCACAAACGGCTGCCATAAAATAAAATGGAGCATTTCAAAACTGCCATGTGGTATTTATTCCGCTCTGTTGTATGTTGCATCCATGTAAGGACGGCAACCACCATAAAAAGCCTGAGTTTGATTCTTGGAATACGGATAATGGCATTGTCTCTACTGTGACGCTTTCGAATGGTGTTAAGTCAGGCAACACAAATGTTGATTTTTTTTTGCAATTGTCGTGTGGCAAATGTCTCCGCTTTCTTAAAACTAAGCATTATTTGTGACTGTTTACGATATAAAACACTGAGGAGACTTCTCATGATTTAAGGTATTCGGCATTTCATCCGATGATGCGCGTAATCTCAGAAGACCTAACGGTTTGCGTGTTTCTGATCTGAGGAACAAGGATGAAATTCCTGGCATATTTTGGTGATGGGTCATTTTAAATCCATCATCATCCTTCTCATGAGTGGTCGGAAACTTGCATCGCTAGTACTTAGGATGTGCTTTGGTACTTAAGAAATTTCATGGCCCAGATGCCTTCAATACTGCTGTCTAAGGAGCATTACTGGCGTTAAACGAACAATGTTATGCATCAGATGAAAATAACGTGACATTTTATACACACTTAATGGTAAGGTATAAACTTAAGGGAAAATGACAAATTAGACCTTCCATTTAACCTGATACTTGCGGGTTAATGCCGGATTCATAATGCAGGTTAGAGGGCTTTTGCGTGCTGGATCCCCCAGCTGGCCGGGTCGGGCCTGGCTGCGGGATAAAATTTTGGAAAAGTTGCCTTTCTAGTATTTACGAATCCCTACCCGCTCATCCATAAGCTACGTCACACATTTCCAACATTTTTCATCCCCCCTCTGCTTACACACTCGTTACGCAGTGCAAAGCCCCCATCCACCTGTAACGACCCAACAAAGCCCCCCATCCACCTGTAACGACCCAACAAAGCCCCCATCCGCCTGTAACGACCCCAACAAAGCCCCCATCCACCTGTAACGACCCAACAAAGCCCCCCATCCACCTGTAACGACCCAACAAAGCCCCCATCCACCTGTAACGACCCAACAAAGCCCCCATCCACCTGTAACGACCCAACAAAGTGATTTTCGTCTGGCTCCTATCTGCGGTAAAGAAACGAAACAAATGACTCGTCTCCCTTGCTATGAGGGAAAATCAACGTTATCCGGCTTTAATGTTTCGGTTGCCTTTTTTTTGCGCTTTGGTTGCGCTCTACCGCCTCCACTACATGAAACCCCCTACCCCCTCCAAGCGCACTGTTATCTATGGAGGGTCCCTCATTACTTGGTCCCATCTGTCGTCTTATACGACGCATTTCAGCAGCCTGACGTTCGTGAGAAATTTGCCCCAGCCAGCATATTGAGGGTAGCTTAAAATAGAATATTGCGTTGCTGGTTTTGATGCGACCCCTCGTGCCTCTCGACTCATGCCGAAAGCTTAGATATAAAGCCATGACTTGTGTGTAATCCTCAAAAGCGTTTTAGACTTCATCCATGCAAGGCAACGCTTTTGTGTCGCGTGCGATAGGACGTGCACGCTTGGCACACGTATCTCCCACCTTGAACACCCGACAAAAAATCGTTTGTATATGGATTATGCATCTCTTCAGTCCGTAGCGCTCTGGATCTACGGGGGACTTTCGGATGGCGCCGTTGCCCGAGGCTCAGCCTGCCCCGGCTCCCCACTGCCGCTCGCTCTCCTGACTCTCTCCCTGCCAGGCCTCCACGGCGGACTGATGAGTGGCAGCCGGGGAAGCGGCGGAGCGAGCATCACAATGAACGCCGCGCCAGGGACCAGGTGCGCGAGCAAAACCAATGACCCGCTCGTGGTCGTGTCTAGTTGGGCGGGTCTACCTGCGCAGACAGATGAGCTGGCCCTGTGTTTACAAAATGTCTAGCTGTATGACCTCGCGTCGATGTGCATAAGCTTTTAAGGCGCTCAGACGCGCTTGACGGGAAAGTCATTGTCAGCAGTCGTGTTTAGCTAATAGTGACGGTTGATTATTTTCTGTTCACTGTTAGAATGGTCCCAGCACACCCGTGTTTTACAGATCCGATCCGCTTTCTCTTATATGACTTTCAAAAGGTCACGGACTCACGAGAGAATCCCCAAGGGATACTAGATCAGGTATTAGTTGGTGTTATTCCATCACTTCCAACGCAAGAATTGTGACAACGATGTGCGCATGCTCCCAGGCACATGCAAACCGCATGTGTTCAGCAGATACGCGCTGACACACCTCAGAATCGGATGGCACAGGTATACCGCGAGGACGTCACAGACAGCCCAGACACCGCTGGCGGCCCAGACCAGACCACATCAGGTGGAAGACGTCACAGATGGCCCAGACATGGCTGACAGTCAGGCCAGACCACATCAGCCGGAAGACGTCACAGATAGCCCAGACATGGCTGACGGCCAGGCCAGACCACATCAGCGGGAAGACGTCACAGATAGCCCAGACATGGCTGACGGCCAGGCCAGACCACATCAGCGGGAAGACGTCACAGATAGCCCAGATACGGCTGACGGCCAGGCCAGACCACATCAGCCGGAAGACGTCACAGATAGCCCAGATACGGCTGACGGCCAGGCCAGACCACATCAGCGGGAAGACGTCACAGATAGCCCAGACACGGCTGACGGCCAGGCCAGACCACATCAGCCGGAAGACGTCACAGATAGCCCAGACATGGCTGACGGCCAGGCCAGACCACATCAGCCGGAAGACGTCACAGATAGCCCAGACACGGCTGACGGTCAGGCCAGACCACATCAGCGGGAAGACGTCACAGATAGCCCAGACACGGCTGACGGCCAGGCCAGACCACATCGGCCGGAAGACGTCACAGACAGCCCAGACACGGCTGACGGCCAGGCCAGACAACATCAGCCGGAAGACGTCACAGATAGCCCAGACACGGCTGACGGCCAGGCTAGACCACGTCAGCGGGAAGTGGCGCATCTCCTCGCTCTGGGCAGTGCATCGCTTCTCTGAAAAGCAGCTAACCGGTACAGCCACGCGAATCCCAGGCGGGCTCGCGTTTGGGATGCGCCCTGCACACGGCCTGTGCATGTTCCGGTGTGGGCGCGTGCAGCCCCGTCATGTACAGAGATAAATCGGTCAGAACGTGACTCCGTATCACCCACCGAGAGCGATTCCTGGTACACGGCCCACGGCGGCGCGGTTACGTCATACTCGCATTTGCATCAGTTGCGTCAGCCGGGTTGTGACGCGCCGTATTTCAGAGCCAGGTCGTCGCCTGACAGACCATGTCTCAGATTATGATTGAGACTGGATGTGGTGTATTCTTTATTTATGCTTGGCGCTTATGAAAGACCGACATATGCATCATAGCACGCGACATTAAACCCAAACGCCTTTTTGTTGTCTCTGATTGTTATGCATCGGCGTTTCATGGGATGCCAACGCGTTTACAGCATTGCCATGGAGCGTTGCATTAATGCACGACAAACGAATGCATTCGTTCGCTCTGCGCATTGCCCAGACCCGAATCACTCGCCCCAGCCTTTCCGGACCGAGGCGCGCGGTTCTATCGGAGCCGACTGGCAGCCCATGTGTTTGGCAGCTGCGTCCAATCGCACCTCCTCATTACTATGACGTCACAAGGTCTGCCGCAAAATTACTTCTAAATTAGTTATGTGTAGAGAGAGAGAGAGAGGACAGAGAGAGGGGGAGAGAAAGAGAGCGAGAGAGAGAGAGAGAGAGAGGAGAGAGAGAGAGAGAGAGAGAGGGGAAGAGAGGTGTGGCATACATCCCTGGTCTGTTCGGCATCTTTCTTAGCTGGTGCTTTTCTTTAGGTCGTAAACATTTTCCCATGCTTAGTATTAACAGGAATCATCACGGAGATAACCGAGCCGTAGTGTTATTTTCACTATGGCACAATTTTAGTTTGTACAGTTGCGGCCGAAGACAAAGAACAAAGTGACAACATTTGACCTGTTTAGATTCTAAAAGGTTCCCGATCACTTCTCGAATGAGTCACCCGAAACATGCTCCAGTAGTGGGTTTCACCTTCTCCTTAAGCGTAATGGGACATACTGCAATGAACTGCTCCGTTGCCATAGACTTAGCGCAAAAATGATGAGCTGAAAAGGGAAGGCCCCTTCTTGACGGCCGACAGGGCATGCACAACTCTCAGCTGGCTGGTCCCCTTTGATCCCTGTGACTGGCTAACGACACAATTCTCAGCTGGCTAGTACACTGTGATTCCTGTGACTGGCTAACGACACAATTCTCAGCTGGCTGGTGCATTGTGATTCCTGTGACTGGCTAACGACACAATTCTCGGCTGGCTAGTACACTTGTGATTCCTGTGACTGGCTAACGACACAATTCTCAGCTGGCTAGTACACTGTGATTCCTGTGACTGGCTAACGACACAATTCTCAGCTGGCTGGTGCATTGTGATTCCTGTGACTGGCTAACGACCTACGTTGTGACGCATACACAAGTGGCATTCAACTGTCCTTGTTTGGGCGATATCAGACACGTGCGCAGTACCGCACGCTAGTTATCTGCGTATGTCCCACCCGACAAGGCGGAAGCAGAGTCCGTTTGACACTGATCCATACAGATGTCGTCCAGGTGAACAGAGGACGCTGCCTGTAAAAGGGAGTGCCTGAGCCCATTACCATTAATTTTCCTTTTGGTATCGTTATCAGCAGCTGATACCTAAGTCGGAACAGTTGTATGCCATGGCATGAACATGGCTCTATAAATGGCAAAGTGTACGTGTCCCCCCCCCCCAACATTGAACTGAAGACCACATGGCCCGTCACAGAGCTGGTTAACTTTTTCCTTTTAACCACGTATCTGACAGGACCATGTGCGAGACCATATGCATAGTGCAGTAGTGACCAGAGCACTAGTCAAAATCAGCGCAGATCTCTATGGCAGCGTGGCACACACTTGCTTCACGTGCTTCAATAACAAAAGAAACTTAATATTGGACAAATCTCGAACTTTTGTTGCTCCTCGAGTTGGCGAAAATGACGGCAAAGTGGAGGTTTTCGGTTCACTGGAGCGGTCGCTCGTCCATAGCTGTCGACTACTGGTGTGTTTGTGCCAAACCATTTCGGTAACCTTTTAAGAGCTTTGCGCGGTTTGTAACGAGCGATAAAATAGTAGACGAGAGTGTTATCAGGTGTCACTGTGTAAGTGATTCCAAAAGCTAAGCGTTTGGAGCCCAGCACTTGGGGCAACCAGTTACTTTGATCTATGCCCTGAAAAGGCTGTGTTTCGTTAGCCTGCAGGAACCGGTCCACCCACTTCGCATTCGAGAGCTAATTCACTAACAATTATTCATTAAATTCACCTTGCCAACTGGCTTGAAGCCCGACAATTCCAATGGAAGGCATCGGTTAACTTGCAAAGATTACAGCTTTGGTGATTGCGGCCAAAGCATCGTGAAAAACCCAACTCCTTGTCGCATATTCGTCACAACGCCTGCGTGGTTTGTTTTGCCCTATATCACTCGGTTGAGGCCACCACACTAGTACTTATTCGAGACCGCCTTAGCAAAAAGGTGTAAATGACCATTTCGGGCCGATTACTAGGACACTTATCGGTTGGACAGATCAGGCGCCTGCCAGTGCGTGAGTTGCTGGCGACCCGCGCCACATTTGCCTTCACTGCGCAGCTAATGTTACGTCTTTACCTGGTCTGGCTGCTGAGATCTGACGTCATTTCCTGAACGCTGTCTGGTTTCATCCCAAAACTGGTACACCAATGGTTTACGCATGAAGCCGCGCAACCCTCTGCGCAGCCGCGCAACCGTCTGCACACATCAACCAACACTTCTGTTCGTACCATTGTACCATGGCTCTCCCGACAGGATCAATTCGCATCGTGTCGCTTGCTATGTTGGATCGTCGAGATATGAGCCTGGCTTTGACTTGCTTTTGTCTACTTTTTCATTACTTGAAAATTGCATTCTTGCCATGCTCATTCGGTGGGAGAGGGGGCGGGGACTCGCAGTAATAATGCAGTATGGCAGGCAAACCCTGCACAATGGAAAGGTTTGCAAGCGAAGGCCTTATAACGTATGCGGCGTAACCTTGGAAACGTGGTGCATCTTGTCGCTGCAAACTGCACAAATCTACGATCAGTGGTTGTAGATATATTTACGTATGCATGTATGCATGCATACACGTATTGACAGTAGAAACACTTGAGCGGCCTTGAAGGACCATCCTGAGTGCTACGCTAAAGACGAAAGGAAAGACACGTTAAAAATGACACTCAGCAAACACTAAAATAATGACACATATCAGCATCAAGGATGCACACACACACACACACACACACACACACACACACACACACACACACACACACACACACACACACACACACACACACACACACACACACACACACACACACACGCACACACGCATGCACGCACATACAGACCACTTAAATAGCTAAAAGGCCCCTAACAGCTCTTTTAAGGACACCCGCCCAGACGTCTTGCCATTCTCTGAGCATCAGCAGTACCTACATCACGGCTTCTAGAAAGCGTGACAGCCAGGATGACCCGGGTTGGGCCACCCAAGTTGAAAATGGTATGCAGAAAATAGGAATGCTCATGCAGCACTCCCTCGGCCTGCGATCACGCTGATCATATCGCTCGTGCTGGCTCACGCGCGGAGGGTGGGTCGTAAGGCTCAGGGTGTCTCGGAGCTCTGGAGGAATTTTTGGCAGCCCTTGGGCACTAAAGAATTGCACGAAGAGACCATTGCTTTCATTATACTCCGGACGCCCCATCACATGGCGAAAGAAACTTTAAAGTGGCTTCGGAAACCCTTCGCAGAGAAAATAGTTAGCAGGTGCTTTAGTGTGAGTGATCTCCACACCCCGCACTAGAATCCATCAAATATATATTCACGAGATAATGGAAGAAAATTGTACACAAAATCATTCCAAAAGCCATCACTAACACAGAAGCCATCACAATGGAAAGTAACACAGCCTGGGCAGTGACTTTGCAAAGTAAGCACAGTTATTGTTCACGGCATATGCACATAAGCGTGCATTGAAAACGCGTCAGCTTAAGTGCGTCAACGGCGAGAAAGTGGGAGTCCGAGGCCGCAGCGTATCAGAAATCAGCTTGACGATGTAGTGATGCGATACCACTTACATTTCAAGCAGGTTTTAAAGCTTAAATCTCTAAGCTGTCCCTGTATAGCTTATTTTCGTCATGTTAACATAAGTATGTCTGCACAGAAACAAACTATTCCATTTTATTCGAGTGTCGTTTACTCGAGTGTCGTTATGCCGTTCAGGCACGCCTGAATGTGTTCACAATTCTGAGATGAGAGATGAGTTTGCGACCTAAATTTGAAAAGGATGAAAACAAGGCGTGTCTTAGCAGACCAAATGAAATAACCATTTGTTTAAAGCTATCAGAAGCGCTTGCCATGTGTATTGCTTCTGTACACTATCAACATATTTTTTATGCAAAAGGCAACGCTGTTGAACATAAATCCTTTGGTGCCATCGGAGCTGTGGGTACCATGTTGGTCCCAGCGTTCGCTAACGGGCGGCCTATGCGGCAGTGGTGCGGGCGTCTCTGGCCCTTTGTTCTACTGCGTGCTTATCATTATACGCTAAACGTAGACATAATTTCTTACCCGTCCCAAACCCGCCATGACTCGCAGTGCTGCAATAACATCGTTACGGTCCCACCCAAGCCACCGTTAAGTGAACCAACGCCATCGACCTGCGAGATGTACACCCCGGTTCATCAGGGACATCTATCAGTCTGATCCGACCATGCAAAATGGCTTCAAATCTTTGCCGAACCATTTGCCACTGCTCTTCCACGTTTTTCTTTGGACGCTGTTATCATGCGAGAATGACGAAAGCTACCACACGTCTAGAACGACGGCGCCGCCTCCTGGTGTTGAGGGTGTCTGAGATCATTAACAGTTGGCTCATACGAAAGACGAGCCCCCAAAACACGCCCTAACCCCAGTCACCCCGCTGCGTTTGTCCACGTTTCTGGGAGCGCGGTGACTAAATCCCTGTGTCTGCCGGCCATCTGCAGAGGAGCGGTCAGGATGTCCTTAGAAGGAGGGGCCTGACCTTCAGGGACTGACGGCATCCCTGTGAATTTCCTTGCCCAAGCAGCAGCAGCTGCGGCTACAGATTCTCATCACATCTTGCCTGCCTTTCCGCGGCGCCTCGTAACGATGTTTTTGGTGTGCTTTAGTGGCTGATATCAAGTTGCGCAGTTCGGGTGCTCCACACTCAAAAGGCATGGCTGTGGAATGCATTGAATAATCTTCAACATGTTTTTCAATTCATCAAACCCCCATACAAATGAGGAGCATCCTTTTTAACTCGCTGGTTTTCCCGCTGTGAGGCCCGCCGTTTGTTTACGGGTAGCCCGTGCGCCAGCCATTGGCGCACCTCTTGTTAGCCGGCTATGGGTGGTTATATCTGGTAGCGATTTACCGCGTGCTCGTCTTCTCGCCAAATCAGAAAGTTGTCGCTCTTCGCGGCTAATGAAGTTAAACCCTTCGGAACTTCCTGATTTGAGGCCTCTGAAAAATCAATGATACTCTGATACATTTTAAGCGCGCTAAAGCTCACACCTTGGTGATTCTATCCATTCGACGAATGCTTCGCTTCTGGTGATGCCACAAACTGCCACAAACACACCGAATATCGGGAACCGGATGATAGCCCCTTCATGAATGTTGTTCGCACCAGCCCACTGAGTCACGCGCATCATGGTGGCTACCGACATGACTCACAACATCCTGCTCCCCGTCCGTCGCCCCGGCGAGACCTTTGCCCCCCCCCCCCCCCCCGGCGTCACAGTCAGTCTGACACCCCCTCCTCTGTTCCAGCGTCACCACATCCGTGCGCCACAGTCGACGACGGGCCGCCCCCTGCCGGCGCGCCGCACCCGTGTGGTGGCACCCAACCGGTTCTGTGCGGCCTTCCGCGCCGCTCATTTGGCGTGCGTCCAAAGAGCCGTCCTGCGGCCGGCGACGGCCGCCGGCCGCAGCGCGCCGGCCCGCCGCCGGCCCGGCGGGGTCTGTCTGGCAGGGCGCCGGTCAGGCCGGGTCCGTCTGGCTGGGCGCCGGTCCGGTGGGTTCTGTCTGGTGAGCCCACAGCGAATCATCGGAGGTGACGGCGCTTGGATTCGTGCGTTGTTCCGCACGACTGACGGTGGAGTCAGCACGTGCGCTGAGTGGTGCGATGTTGGTGAGGTCCTTACCTTAGAACTGAGTACGTACGGGCGTTTGCAGCCGCTACAGCGATTCATAAATGATAATTTGGACGGATGGTTTCAAACTGAATGCAAACACTCCTGTCGACGTACAGACGAATAGTTGTTTGCGTGGGTGTAACCACGAGGGTGGGGTGCGGTGAGCCGGGAGGCTGGGGGACGCTCCCCTCCAACTTTTACAAAGCGACATTTTGTGTCACCAAATTTGTCCATACAATACGCGTTTTCTACGTTTTGTAATTCGGAATGCCACTTTCAGGCTAATTTGTTTCCTCCATATTTTATTCTGACCCCATCAACCATGCTTCGTTCCCGCTCTAAGAGACGGAATTACACACATGGTTGTTGGGGATCAAATGCGGTAAGTATCAAGCATGGACGAAACACTGTCATGCGAAGCGAGTTGGCTGCACATCCAAGGCCGCTATGTTGGCGCGCGCGTTGCACGGATAAGACAGGAACGTGAACCACTTGACTGATTACAAGAGGGCAAAGGAGGTGCTATGGAGGATATGCAGGCGGGCGCTGGAGCCAGCCGCTTTGTTCTGAACTTATCGGCGCGTTCAGCATGACATTTTCTATGATGATAAGAGCGTGCTTCTAATGGCGAAGACCGTAACGTTTGTGCACATAGGTTGAAGCCATTTTCGCTGCAGACAGGTACTGAAAGGAACTCGCGGCCCCACTTTGCTCAGGCATTAGAGCGTTGCAAATAGTCAAGATGAAAACATACATCAATCCGGCAACAGTTCTTCCGTGTTGACGCTCTGCTCAGTGAACACACACGTTCACAAAACAGGCCACAGATAAACACACCCGCACGAACGAGGGTGCTAGAGGACAGAGGCGGATCCAGAAGATATACCACGGGGGCTGTGGCCCATTCATCGGGATCTATGTGCAGGGGCCTCGCAGAGTGAGAATTTCGGGGCTCCACAAAGCCGATTCGAATGCCAAGAACATTTTGGGCATCTCAGAACATGATCGGGCCTCAGGAGTATCAGGGAGCCCCAAGCAGGAGTGCGCTCAGAAAAGTGAGGCCCCTGCAGCCCTGAAGCACCTCCATGGAGGAGCCCAGGGACAATAGGTCGTCTTTTCGAGACGGAGACGGCGACAGGACTCAATGTAGGACATTTTGGAGAACTTCGATGGCACGTTTTATTGGAATGACCAGGTCTGAGGAAACTGCAAAACACAAATTGTACAAGCTACAACAAGCACTAGTAAGTGCAATGGCCTGCAAGTGTCTGTTTCTTTGAGATTGTTTGTTCTTAGCTGGGAGCGTCGCGACCTGATTTTCTGTTCCCTGATGTTAATTGAAGTTCGCTGCGTCGCTGGGATAGAGGGAGGGGCACTCCTGGTTACCTGTTCTTGGGTAACGGTATATAAAACAAGGAAAAAGGTGCTGATCTTCCTTTTCCAGAAGGTGGAGTTCAGCCCATCGAAACATTTCGACACGTCCTTTTAGCAATATAATAATAAAGTTTTACTGCACATCCAGCGCTATGTCATGGTAACCACTTACAAGCATGACGCGGCGTTGAGGGAGACTTAGGCTGATAGTCGTACTCTCTCCGGTAGCGCTCAACTTGGCGTCGTGTCACGA
This sequence comes from Pollicipes pollicipes, assembly GCF_011947565.3. Lineage (NCBI taxonomy): Eukaryota > Metazoa > Arthropoda > Thecostraca > Pollicipedomorpha > Pollicipedidae > Pollicipes > Pollicipes pollicipes. The sequence continues at coordinate 26,867,727 of NW_023596225.1, read as the reverse complement.
AACTCGAGTCACGAATCACGAATCAAGAAAAAGCGCTATGTTGGCCAGATGTGTTGAATCACTGGTGAAATCAGCATTCATGTCCGAGCCCTGCGGCTTTGACTCGGCTGGGAGGAGGGGGGGGGGGGACGACACGGACCGGATGGGACCGTCTATCTTCTGCCGGACGGCGGGCGCCCCCTCCCCCCCCCCCGCCATACCCGCCGTCCGGGCCCGCGCCCGGTGAGCAGGCCATTGGGCCGGCGCTGGCACGGCGACATCTGTCGTCTCCAAAGGCACGGCCTCCGACACTGAGCCGGGGCCTCGCCCTCCGACACTGAACCGGGGCCTCGCCCTCCAACACTGAGTCAGGGCCTCGCCCTCCGACACTGAGCCGGGCCTCGCCCTCCGACACTGAGCCGGGGCCTCGCCCTCCGACACTGAGCCGGGGCCTCGCCCCTGCGCTGTGTCTTCAGATCGCGCGGAGACCAGCGAGTAGTGGGCATCTCCAGTCGGCGATTGGTGGCGTAGTGATCGACAGACTCCGAAGGCACCCCCGAACAATCCGCACGGATCGTCTGCACATGCACCATTGGCGTATTCACGAAGCCGGCGGTCTGCGGCGCAGTGGGCTTCTCTCGACCGAATGACCGGCGCTGGCGGTTGGCGTCTGAGTGACACGGCCCAGGCAATCAAGATGGCAGCTTTGCAAACCTAGCAACGGCAGACGAATAGTAAGCATGAGCTTGCTCACAATGGGCCCGTGACTTCAGAGACAATTCTCTCGCACAGCAAGCGGTGTGATGCTGGTTCCGGGTCAACGTCATTGATGCATCTGACGGCCGGCTCCCGGCGAGTTCCTAATTATACCTGGCATGCAATACGCAGATACCCACTGAAATCGATGGAGTGCTTTGGCTCAGAATTGGTGAAGTGAATATGGTGTCACAACGAGCATATATACCTAGCTTCATTTCCTTTCCAGTTGACTCCATCCATGCTGTGCAAATTCAGCTTAGTTTGACAATGGCTTAAAAGCTTTCATTCCTGTAATTTTGCCTAACTTCAATTGCCTCAACCTCAGGCAATCTACCAGCATCTCCCGTCCTAGCTTAAAATGAGGATGGTGAGTTTTTGTGGGAACATGTCCGGCGCTGTGCCGTCCTACCTACCGCTACCCATATCCTGGACAATAAAGCGATTCACTTGGGTTCAAAGAGCGGTACCCTGAAAAGGAGGCGTCGGAAAATGGGTCAATAAATGTGGACAACGCCAGCGGACCGACCGGGTCGGCGACAGAGATCAACTCCCAGTATTGGTCTGGCCGAAAGGGGACCTGAGCGGGCGGTGAGAACCGGACGGTGAGAACCGAACGGTGAGATCGAGCGGTGAGAACCCAACGGTGGGAACCGAACGGTGAGATCGAATGGTGAGAACCGAACGGTGAGAACCGAAGTGAAAGACCAGCTGATTAGCGCGGGAATCGGGCGGCTGAAGTAAAGCCAGAGATCCCTTTCAGTCCACGCGAGCATCTGACAGAGATGTACCCGATGCATGGCTTGTCTGCTGCACCGGGCGCTGGGATCCCTGCCAGGGACGGCGAGGGCACGGTGCCAAACCTGATACGGAAGGCCGCTCGGCGTGATGGTGATGCAACTGCTCACCAACGGCCAAGGCAGTTCGTAAGCGTCATTGTGGCGCGAAACGTGTTCATATGCGCACATGGTGCGTTGATTTAAAGTTTTTGCACTCGCACAGCCGCCACGAAGCCTGATATCTCTGCGACTGGTTTTCAACCAACGGTAAGGAGAAGACCTTGCCTGTGCATCGGGAGCAGATGCTTGCAGCTTTGGCGAGTCGTTGTGCAGCGTGGATATCGATCTCAAGATCAAGTATGATGCTTAAATCGGCGGAAGTTAGGTTAAGTGCGACTGCTGAGTGGACACCTACAGCCGCAGGCCTGGCAGCGTATGTCATGCTCACATGCAATGTCTGAATTATGTGCTTCGCCAGTCTCCTTCACGCGAAGCAGCGCGACGGTTTCGGTGTCCAGAGTCGGCTAAGGTCTTACTTCAACAGGCACAACCCTCGACCTTATTCGCCCGCCCATGGTACCACGTAATCTCCTGAGCCTTTCCAGCATCCGATCGTTCCACTTCTGCTCTCATGGCTGACCGACCAACCGTCCCGCAATGACCATTGGACCACTGTACAGTGCACACGGCTCCGTGCACGGTGCACAGGCGGCTGCACAGCCGGCGTGAGAGCGGGGCGACCTGCTGAGGGGTGCGCAATGCCGCACGTGAGGCGGCCGGCCCGCGGCCCGGTCGCATCGATTCGCGTCCGTACAGGAGGACCAATCGATGGCGATGGCCAGCCATCGCTGCAGTCGCCGCGCTCGGCGGCGGCCCGCCTGACGAGCCCGACCGGCGGCGCCGCGCCCCGGCCGCCGCGTGACGCATCACGCGCGCCGTCACGGGACGCGACGGCGGCCGAGGCGGAGGCGCGGTCACTGCCCTCTCGCGCGCCGGGCCGCTGCGGGACCTCGTGCATGACTTGCAGGTCATACGCGGCGGGATGAGGCTAAGTCGGGTCAGACCACGGCTGCGAGCTGCAGCACAGAGTCGTCTGGCGCCTGCACGACCTCTGAGATCGGCGGCTATTGGAAATCGGAGAACCACGCAAATGGCGAAATCCAGATGAATCAATATATTTTCCACACTGAAATTCAAGAGGTTTTTGGCATTGCCTGCCAGACTAAACTGAATCTGCACTAGGGTTAAGCGTTCCTAGCTGTTCAACGGAATGATAGGATGGTCGCCGCGATGAGTGGTCTGGATGCCCGATTTGAGAATGCGACGTCGGAAAAGCTGATGAGGAAGACCTGAGAACAGGTCCTTCGCGCTTCGAAAACTACCATCCACCCATACAGAAGAAAAAGCTGAGAAGGGTTAGTTCGCGGACTTGCACCTCACTTCCCGAGATGCGATCTTTTTCTTGGTTCTCCCTCAATGTTTTTGTTTCGGTGTACGTACCGCTCAAAGACCATCAGCTCGCCGGCGTCCTGTACTGGCGCGGGACTCTTGTTTCGGTGTACGTACCGCTCAAAGACCATCAGCTCACCGGTGCTCTGTACTGGCGCGGGGCTCTTGTTCCGGTACACGTACCGCTCAAAGACCATCAGCTCGCCGGTGTCCTGAAGACGTACGCCGATACAGTTCCCACCGATGCTGCGCTGCGGGCTCTGTGCATGCACCTGTAGCACGTTTCTGAGGATATCGATGGTTTGACCCTGCTCGATGATCGTGGAGATCATCTTACTGTTAAGGGAGGACGGTACCAATCTTGAAAAAGCTTGAAGGAATGAGCTGAAAGGACTATACGGGGCGAGTGTAAACCTGGACATATCTCTAGAGGATTTGAGGGACTCTGGAAGTGGACCACAGCTTCATCGCCAGGGAACCCAAAGAGAAGCAGGGTAACGCTGTACATAAGTGGTCCATCAAAGTGCATGGCTCTCATGGAAGTCGATGACGCCACGGAACGGTAAACCTCGCTTACCCAACGCTACAACATCCCAGCCAAGTCAGACATGCAGAGACAATGTCGGTTTCAGCTGGGACATCACAATCAGCAAGGGCAGACAAAGCAGATGAGGGCTGCTCTGATGAAGGAAGTGTTCCTAAAGTGCTATGTCGCCAGATAGTCATTGTATAGCTGGGTCACGTCATCCAGATGGACGATTATATCTTGCATATTTTTTGCCATTCAATCAGTGAAAGGAAAACGTCTTGCTCCGTGCGAAATAGTGGCGTTGGCCTGCAAGCTCTAAATGCTTTTAGATCTATAAAAACAGCAATATGTTTTCCAAGTTGTGAATTCGGAATAAGGTCAGCCTTGGAAGTATCTGATGGTTTTGCCTTTATCTGTACATACTTGGAACACTACAACGTGCAGGCTAGCAAAAACAGCAGGAGTTTAAGCACGTACCGCACAGCATGAGCCCCATGACATCCACAGCGGGAAACCGACGCGATCTTTCCCTTTATGCCACATCGCAACCAACGCCACGTTTGTCACCCTACCGTATGCTGACGAACGACTCACAGTGCTCGGTGCCGTTTCTGTGTTGAGATTTCACAGACTGAAATGGCAGTGATTTAGATCAGGAGTCTGAAACACGCACCTGCTAGTACGACTGGAAGCAGAGTCCAACTCAGTTCCACACACATCCGTCAAACATGGTGTCCACCACACGAGACGACAGAGGGAGAAGTCTTCTCATATTTACGGGGCCTAACGCTACACCGATGTGCACCCCATGGAACGAACCCCATCACAGAACCTTCCTACCCCGTCCCCTCCTGCTTTTGAAACATTGCGAGCCATTACCACTTGTAGCAGTGATTTAAAGTCCACTGAATACACTCGGCGGCAGAAATGCGCCCAAAGAGGCGCACTGAAAACATCGAACATTTTGCTATAATATGTTCCTTCTAAGCAAACTTATTTTGCTATTGAGTCACTTTTCCGTGGGGTTTCTAACCTATTTCCAACGTATATTGCCTGAGCGTTTGCTTGAATAGAGATTGTATATAGATTTCGTTACCTTGCAAAAGCATACCATGGACTTCTAATTGTTAGCCAGCCACACGCAATTTCACCAGTGGTGTTCGGTGCTTTGGAAAGGCGATGACACCTGGGTGCTATGCGCGCGTCGCCAAACTCTGAAAGTTGTGTGGTAGAAACTTGCTGAAGTCATACAATGAAAACGTCGACAAGTCGGGACTTCTCGATCCGCCGCTACCAGTTGCAGTACTTGCACACCATCCTTTGAAGAAAAGTTCATCCATGCACGCATCAATATCGTGTGTCACCACGTGCTGCGGTTCGAAGAAGCAGAGTGTGGCATGTGAATCCAACACAACATGCAGCACCCGCCTTTTGCTAGTGCAGCCTTATTTGGCAGAAGGCGAGCAATTTACATTGATCCCTCCCTGCCGAATGTATGAAGTCGTTCATATAAGTGCTGACCTGCGTACGAAGGTGCAAATCCTGAAAATCATTGACAGGACCGAACGGAAATTTTTGGCTATGGGGATCATGATCCTCACGTTAAAACTCGGAAGTCACCGGTCAACAGGACCTGTTTCCTACACCTTCGAGCACCGCATGCTGCCTGCCCTCGCCCGACTCAAGACTTCTGCGCGGACAGCAGCACCTCGGACAGCAGTGCTCGGCTCTGGTGTGCGACCCCGGCCGACCGCCGGCGGCCTCGCGGTTCGAGCAGCCGGCGGCCGGCCCGGCGGCCGGCGCGCCACGCCAGATTAATTATTTGGACGGAGGGCGGCGCGCGGGAGCAGGGGCCAGGGCCGGCCGCGCCACGCCGCCACTTTCTAATCAGCTTCCTGCGCGGCGGCGTCGCGCCGCCACCCCCGCGAAGTCGACTCGGTCGGATCGTCGATGAACCGGCGCGCCGTTTTAGGACGATATCGCCGTTGCCAGCGGCTTGACGGTTTCTCAGACGGTGTAGGACGCAGGGGGCACAGGAGTGGGGCGGGGCGGGGCGGGCGGACGGGGCACAAAGGTGCCGGATGCTGAGGGTGGGGCGCGGGGAGAGCCGCCGCCGGCCAGGCCCGGCCCACAGCACGGCGCCCGGCTGCCGCCGCCGAGCCGTGCCGAGCCGACACGAGCCAGCCGGGTAATTCTCCACAATCAGGCGAGTCCACCCCGCGCCAGCCGGGGGAGGCACGGCGCTGCTGACGCCAAATGTTACGGGTACACTCTCTGACACCGGACCGTGGCGTCGACTAAACTTACTCGTTTCCAACATAATTCACGTTCATTAAACCCATCAGGTCCTGATCATGTCCATTAATAGGAGGTATCGTTGCTATCGATGTCGACGGCTGCGCTGGGGCGCGTCTTTGCTCGACGCGCTTGGCGCGGTGTCAGCTAGTGTACCGGGGGCGGCTGGCCGGGCGAGTAACGGCCGCCGCCCCGGCCGCCGGTGACGGGGGCCGACGCGAATGCCGCCCGCCCGAGAGCGCGCAAACAAGCCGGCCGCGCACCTGCGGCGGTGGGAGCGCGGAGTCGCGCAGCCGCTCGTGATAGGGCCACCACGGAGCCCCTCCTGCCGCCGCCATGTTGCCCCAGCAGAGGGCGCCGAAACGCACCCGTCGGCGCCTACAATAACACATTACGCAACGCGAGGCGCTCGGCCGTCGGGCGGGGCTCCGCCGGCGTCCGTCTGGCCGGACCGGGACGCCCGTTAGCTCGGCCGCGGCGGCGCGGCGCCTCGGCGGTGACCCGGCCAAGCCGGCCGTGAGCGTCCGCCTGCCTGGCCTCTGCCGGCCGGCCGCGGACGAATCAGGCGCGCCAGTGACCGGCACCGACCGCGCCGATACCGCGAGGCCTGCGGTCGCGGCGCGGCGCGGCGCCAGCTATCTGCCACCGCCGCCGCCGCACGTGTCGATACCGGCCGGCAATCGAGCTGGGGCGGACACCGCCATCGGCACGCGGTCGTGGACTGCAGGGAACGAGAAGGGCTAAAGAGCGGCGGCCGCGCTTTTTTGCACAGTGACTGGCTTCTATGCGCGTTTTGGGATGACTCGTGGGAAATTGCTTTCCTTGGAAACGCACTGCTTGCCTGAGTATGGGGAAGCCTTAATATCAAGAGCAAGGACATCCAAAGAATGCTCCCGCATTAAGTCCTGGTGCGTGCCTAGGACAGAATCGGCTGGGTGTTCCGTGTGCCGCCGGGATCAGAATCGGCTGAGTGCTCCGCGTGCCGCCGGGATCAGAATCGGCTGGGTGCTCCGTGTGCCACTGTGATCGGAATCGGCTGGGTGCCCCGTGTGCCGCCGGGATCAGAATCGGCTAGGTGCTCCGTGTGCCGCCGGGATTAGAATCGGCTAGGTGCTCCGTGTGCCTCCGGGATCAAAATCGGCTAGGTGCACCGTATACCGCCGGAATCAGAATCGGCTAGGTGCTCCGTGTGCCGCCGGGATCAGAATCGGCTGAGTGCTCCGTGTGCCGCCGGGATCAGAATCGGCTAGGTGCTCCGTGTGCCTCCGGGATCAAAATCGGCTAGGTGCACCGTATACCGCCGGAATCAAAATCGGCTAGGTGCTCCGTGTGCCGCCGGGATCAGAATCGGCTAGGTGCTCCGTGTGCTGCCGGGATCAGAATCGGCTAGGTGCTCCGTGTGCCGCCGGGATCAGAATCGATTGTCACGCGTTGATATTTCATCGCTCACTCAATTATTTCCCGGAAAATGTATGACAATCCATTTTTTCCGCACTGAATCGATGTCACTAAATGCGTCCATCGCGAGCGCGGGGAGTCGACCGACGGCCTCGGATTTAAGGACCAGAGGGGCAGGGCCTATTCTACAAGCTTTACTTACTTTACAAGCCTACTTTATGATCATGGCATATATATATATATATATATATATATATATATATATATATATATATATATATATATATATATATATATGTGATCCTGATATATATGATCATATGGCATATATATATATGTGATCATGATATATATGATCATAGCGCGGGTGAGTCGACCGACGGCCTCGGATTTAAGACCAGAGGGGCAGGGCCTATTCTACAAGCTTTGCTTACTTTACAAGCCTACTTTATGATCATGGCATATATCAATAGTGACCGTTTATCATGCCATTTCGACAACACAAGCGACCGATTTCTCTGCAGCCTGACAGTTGCTTACTCGAGAAGTTCCATTAAGAAGTTGAGCAACATGTGTAAGCAGCGCATGACCTTTAAAATGATCTGCCAAACATTCCATTCCTCTGCCTTCTTCGCCATCAGTAACTCTCACAAGGGCACCGGACGTCCTCTCAGGTTGGGTTCATGGAGAAAGGGGGTTCACCACGGCTCCTTCGTTCCGGCGCCCACGGTTCGTTAAATGCAGATGTGATGCGTGTAAGTATCAGGTCGTAGCTGTCGATGAGAGCAAATCTATCCCCGTGCTTGTGGGGACTCCTGCAGACCCTCATACACATAAAAGTCTGCACAAGGGAACACATTTAACGATGCATGACTCGGAATTTGGCCGCGGTGCAAAGCTCGGCCCAGTTACTAAACAGCTCACACAGCACCTTGGTGATTCTCTTTGAGGCTTCGCTACCCGCGTGAGCTCGACCCCACCAACTGAGGGCACCACTAGCCCTCGAGTGGCGGGCTCCACTCGATTCTAATCTGATTCGGTGCCGGTTTCCCGGCGCCGGAATTCGGCGTGGCTGCGCCGCGGGCCGCGCCATTGTTGCGCCAGAGGGCAGAGCGGCAGCCGGCGGCCGGTGCAGCGGCGCCCCGCTTCCTGCGGCGGCCGCGGCGCAGCCGGCTCAGTGGAGCCGGCGCCGGCCCCGGTCTGCTCCGCCGGTCCGGGACCGCGCTCAGACCGTGGTCTGGTCCGTCGGTCCGGGACCACACTCAGATCCAGGCGTGGTACGCCGGTCCGGGACCACGCTCAGATCCAGGCCTGGTACGCCGGTCCGGGACCGCGCTCAGATCCAGGCCTGGTACGCCGGTCCGGGACCCACGCTCAGATCCGGGTCTGGTACGCCGGTCCGAGACCACGCTCAGATCCAGGCCTGGTACGCCGGTCCGAGACCACGCTCAGATCCAGACCTGGTACGCCGGTCCGAGACCACGCTCAGATCCAGGCCTGGTACGCCGGTCCGAGACCCACGCTCAGATCCAGGCCTGGTACGCCGGTCCGAGACCACGCTCAGATCCAGGCCTGGTACGCCGGTCCGAGACCACGCTCAGATCCAGGCCTGGTACGCCGGTCCGGGATCACGCCGATGCTCGCCAGCATGAGGACTTTAAAACGCCTGACAGCGATCCTACGGAAGCCAGTGGCAGTTTGGCAACCGTCAGTGAGGTCTCAGCGTAACCCCAACAGTGATATTTGATCCTCACGTTATATTTTAGAAGAAGTACGAGTGGCCAGGGTCTCATGACTATTGATTCAAGCAATGTGGGTAATTTCGTTATACATCTATGCATTGCAATAAACGTCTGAGATTTGAAAACATACTCGATTCCAAAACCTTGTATCCCTTAAAAATTTATCCAAGCTACGTGGAATGCGCGTTTGTTGTCGAACAAACGGTCTTTCGCAAAGTTACATATTTCCAGTTGACAATCATTGTTGATATTTCAAAATCGTGCTCCAATTCATGCATGGGCACAAAACGCCTGACTTTCTATTTTGTCCATCGAAAACGGCAATTTTCCTGTGCTTGATGTACTCCTGTCACAATAAAATTGACAACTGAGGCATTCTCCGCCAATTCCGCCAGTATATCACCCACTCAAATCTTAAAAAGGAAAAGAACATGTAACTGTGGAGTACGAAGAAGTCACACTGTAAGCCTGTCTTTAGCAGACCATAGCCGCTGTCCAAATGATCCTGGTCGACGAACTTCATATATATATATATATATATATATATATATATATATATATATATATATATATTATGCTTGATGAAAGAAATGCTTTGGCACAAATTTTCCCTGATAGATTTCTCACCTAGTGATCTTGCGACCTTTTCTTACCTGACCAAACTTGACATATGGGTACTTGAAACTTGTATTCTAAAGCGACTCTTGATTGGAAAGGTAATTTCTAACTCGAAATTTAGGTCAATGTTCATGATCTGAAGCGAAAGCCGAGATGATTTTCTTAGCCAAATGCAGATAAATCTATCATAACTGTAGTTTGCTCCCGTTATTAACACTTCATTCCCATATGCACGATGAAACCAACTGGTCACTTAATGACTGACCTAGGATTGAGCAAAACATCACCTTTATTTCTTATTTCTGGTTGCCTAAAGGACAAGGCGAAGTTGGGTCACGAAAAATGCATTTTAGAACACAGCATATTTGCCACCTGGCTGCTGCTTTGTCTCCATGGTTGAAAACACAAGTTCATATTGGCGCCCGTGCTGCCAAACCGAACCATACCGCACCTTCGCATAACAGAACATCTATTAGTATTGCAATTCACTTACAACGGCCAAGCTCAATATGGAACTAATTACCCGTGTCGGTGTGGCACCGGCTGCCGCAAAGGAAGTCAAACGTGTCCTCTGAATAAACAGATTCTGAACGGCCGAGACTGAGCTTCAGTAGCTGTTGGACAAGATTGGCAGCCGCGTGTTATTCAAGCTTGTGTGTAAGCACGATGTGAAAGTTCACTCACCGCTGATCTCTGTCGTGGAATCATTCAATTACACTTCGATTAAATTTGTCCCCCGTTCATGGCGTGCGGACAGATCATGGACGGATCAGGCTGTGGGTTTCACGGGATAGGATTTGTGGAACCGGGTAATAATACCCCTTTCTGTGACGGCCCTGGCGAACACACTGAGCTCGGTTGCCATGTCCGTCACCTTTACCTGCAAAACATGGAAGAACTTACGGACTCTGACGATTTTGTTCTGCAATTAACTGAAACATCAGCTCGGCCCACGTAACCCAATTACGTCTCTTCTATTACAACAGTAGCTTAAAATCGGCCGTTGGGGTTTGGTTTGGTCGGGAACGCAGCCGCTTCAAACTCCATTGGCACGTGCGCGCGCTGCTGAGCCACCCATGCCATCACACGCGATTTTAGGCAAGGTTACAAAGAAATTCCACAAACGTGATACATCCTCCGAATCGTCCTCGTGATTGCACGCGTGCGGGTGATTATTCTTGTTTCTATACTGCTGTAGCACAGCGGCCGCCCTCCGGGGGCTGCTCTAACGTCTGCTGGTGTGGGGCGTGTTTTGACACGCCACCCTAGCCATGATACCTTTCCCATGTAAGGTGGCGACGATATGTCACTCGCACGGTACACCACGCGCCGACGGGATGAAAACGAGGATGATGGGGACTGTGAGGTCCGCTATGAAGAGTGTGTTAACACTGCCAGATGCACGCTGGAGAGCATCGTGGGAAGCAAAGAAGACTACCTCAGGTCACAGGTCACTGAACCTGACGGACTGAAGTGGAGACGACTACATCAGGTCACAGGTCACTGAGCCGCTATGGATTGAAGCGGAGACGACCACCTCAGGTCAAAGGTCACTGAGTCGATATAAAATGATGTGCAGACAACTTCCTCAGGTCACAGGTCATTGAGCCGCTACGGAGTGAAGCTAAGCAAGAGCCACAACAGGGCCCACGTGCGGTCTGCATATTAAGGGCAGCTCAAGGAGATTGTAGCGGTTGGTGAGGTGTTGCCCCATGGTCGTTCGCGGAGAGCCATTCGTTGGTGGTCCAGGACTGTGGCTTTAGCTGGGATGCGCCCCAGCGCACGGTGAGCCCGTATACGCTTGCTGTGCACTGGCGGAGAAGGGCGAAGCGTCCTGCCATGCCAGTCGGAGCTGCTGTCGTGTCTTTGACGGCAAGAGGTGCAGCCCTGCTATGATTTTCGTCTCCTCGGTGATTAATGACAGAAATTCAGGCCAGAGTACCTGGCTTCAAGGCTTCATTAACGTACCTTATATCACCGATGGGCGTGCAGCACATTAAAGACCAGAAGGATCACACGGATGTGTGTAATGATGAGGAGGATTTGAAAGATGCAACATGTTCGTGGAATTTTGTTGTCACCTTGCAAAGAAAAAGTGGGTGCGACGGCATGGGTGGCTCAGCAGTGCGTGCCACGTGCCAGAAGGGTATGAAACGCTTGAGTACGCCGCCATGCCACAGAGTGTGGGGCGGCCGCTCTAGATGGCGCAGTAAAACGTGCTACGTGCCAGGAGACTATGAAACGGCCGCTGTACCAGGAGGGTATAAAGTGCCCGCCGTGCTAAGGGAGCATGAGGCGGCCGCTCTGGGTGGCACAATAAAGCGTGCTGCGTGCCATGAGACTATGAAGCAGCCGCAGTTCCAGGAGAGTATGAAGCGGCCGCCGTACCAGGGCAGCATGAAGTGGCCGCCGTGCCAGGGCAGTACGAAGAAGCTGCCGTGCCAGGAGAGTATGAAGCGGTCGCCGTACTAGGAGAGTATGAAACGGCCGTCGTACCAGGAGTGTGAAGCGGCCGCCGTGCCAGAAGAGTATGAAGTGGCCGCAGTGCCAGGGCAGTATGAAGCGGCCGCAGTGCCAGGAGAGTATGAAGCGGCCGCCGTACCAGGGCAGTATGAAGTGGCCGCAGTGCCAGGGCAGTATGAAGCGGCCGCAGTGCCAGGGCATATGAAGTGGCCGCAGTGCCAGGAGTATGAAGCGGCCGCAGTGCCAGGGCAGTATGAAGTGGCCGCAGTGCCAGGAGTATGAAGCGGCCGCATGCCAGGGCAGTATGAAGTGGCCGCAGTGCCAGGAGAGTATGAACGGCCGCAGTGCCAGGAGTATGAAGTGGCCGCAGTGCCAGAAGAGTATGAGGCGGCCGCCGTACCAGGATAGTATGAAGCGGCCGCAGTGCCAGGAGAGTATGAAGCGGCTGCCGTACGAGGGGAGTATGAAGCGGCCGCGGTGCCAGGGCAGTACGAAGCGGCTGCCGTGCCAGGGCAGTATGAAGCGACCGCCGTACCAGGAGACTATGAAGCGGCCGCCGTGCCAGGAGAGTGCGAAGCGGCCGCAGTGCCAGGAGAGTATGGAGCGGCTGCAGTGCCAGGAGAGTATGAAGCGGCTGCCGTACCAGGAGAGTATGGAGCGGCCGCCGTACCAGGAGAGTTTAAAGCGGCCGCTATCCTAACAAATCTTATCGGCCCATTAGTAGTGACTGTTGTAACTGGGTTGTGTGTGAGACGATGCTTCCGAAACGATCTCTCCGAGTCGACATTTCAGCTACTTTCAGAGACAAATTGTCAGAGTAAGTAAGTTCCCTTACGTTCCAAAGGAAAACTGCACAACCGAGCTCAATGTCTGTCCGCCAGGACTGAGCTCACACTAAACCGTATTTATGTAAACCATATACATAAACCATATATTACAGCCAAGGGTACAAAGCATTTTCACAGATTCTCTCCCGTAAACCTCACAACCTTACTCATCCATGAACTGTCCACTGATCATGGGCGAGATGTCAAGTTTAATCAAGGTGAAACTGAATGATTCCACGACAGAGATCAGCGGTGAGTGAACTTTCACATCGTGCTTACACACAAGCTTGCATGACACGCGGCTGCCGAGTTTGTCCAACAGCTACTGAAACTCGATCTCGGTCGTTCAGGATCTGTTTATTCAGAGGACTCGTTTGGCTTCTTGGAGACGATGCCACACTGACACGGGGAATTACAATCTGCAGAAATGATAATCCTTCCTGCCCAGCCTCAACAGCGAATTTTGAATACTGGCAGAGCCTGTGATGTGTAACTTACCTTGGTGATGACCAGAGCAGTGCTTGTGAGGGTTTTTATCTGAAACAAATTGAGGCTAGAAGCCCGTCTTTGTATTTTTCATCACATTTGTGACCTCTGGGTCTAAGGCTACTTTTGAAGCATAATACATCATGGTGCTTATATACGTGCGCACGCACCTCTTCTAGTGCAAATAAAAGAACATCTGTGGTTTAACGCAGTGGGTAAGGGCCTGTTGCCGAAGGCGCTCTCGTTTGTGAGCCGGGACGTCACATGGATCATGTGATGCTCCTATTCAACAGCCAAGTGCACTTCGCAAAGAGCCGCTGTGGTAAACGCTATCGGGAAGAAATCGAGGCCATAGTATAACGTTTCGTTGCATTTCCGCGATACTAGTTTCATGTTTACATATCTTTTGTCTTTTTCAAGGTGTACGAAACATTTATTACACAAATATTTTGGACAGTGTGGGGACAGTAAGTGTGTTACAAACATTATAGAATAACGAGTTGGAAGGAGCGAGGGAAATTAAATGTGTCCACTTTCATAGTGGTGAGCAGGAAGTAAGTGAGATTTCTCCCCGCAGGGCCGGCTGCTTCAAATCAAGCTTTTGAGTTATTCGGAAGGATTTCCGGAAAACTGGCATAACTGATCAAATCGCTCTTGTCTGATGTAACAACAAGTGAAAAGTACAAAAAGGTGGGATATTCCCTTTTAAAGACTTGAGTCCAAACCTTTTCAATGGATGGGTGTGTTGCATGGCGATCAGCACCGCGCTATGCATTAATTGCCGCGTGCGGCCCAGCCTTGCCATCCAGCCGTGAAACCCCGGGTCAGCGGCAAAATCTTCCGGAATATGGAAAGTGCCGCAATGGTTGGTGCGGTCGTACTTACCCCCTGCCGTCACCTGACCTTAAGCGCCCCGCTGCCACCGGCCACAGGACGTCCTGGTCAGGTAAATAGCGAACGTCTAAGGCGACTGGAGTCTGGAACCCACTGTGCTACGTGCTGGTGATTCGGAAGGCAGGCTCTCTTACGGGCTGAGCTATCGAGACGGATAAATGCGGTATGTGTACCGTTCAGTTCCACAAAATTATTTCGTACGGTTCTCAAGACAAGGCATCGTGCCACCTCGGTATTGGACAAGCCCTACGCCAACTGACACATTTTTGTTATTTTGATCCATGATGTAAGGACAGCTCGAGCGTCTGGAATGGAATGTCAGCTTCAAGATACTTAGATACGACGCTGACGTCAACTGTCCTCCGAAATTAATAACGGGCATTTATGAAGGCCACTCTAGAATGACGACGCACATCGAGAGTCACTTAAAAGAACGACCTGATGCACTGACAAATATAAAAAAGTTTTGTAGCAGGTAAAATATCATTTCAACTCCGTCTATCCCACCAGCACCGTGCCATGACCTGGAAACGACGGAAGCGGTGAAACGAACGATTAACAGAGACTGTGTGGAAAAACACGTGATCATGCCATTGTAAGGACCCAGGCACGACTAGAAGCGCACTTCTTCTCGAGCGTTAGCAGCGATAGTGTGCTTTGTCGCTAGTAGCATCATGACGGCTGTAGAAAATTAAGTTTGCGTCTTCTCCAGCTACCCGCCTTTCGGAGCGAGCAAGACTTGCGCGTTATCAGATTGTGACCGCTTTAAGTGTCACCAGATATGCCAGATATGGTGAAGCCTTTGGTTTGTTTTGGACTGCGATATTCAAATGACTTTATATTGCTGGAACATTCTGATGGTAGAAGCGTGCCAGGAAAGATACCGCCTCCCGTGTTCCATCAAGCTTAACGAATTCTGTAAAGGCAATTAGTTGCAGCAGGACTTAACTGCGTAATTCACTGCACGCCGCGCGGGGTGGCTTCTCTGTCTGTCTTAGCATCATGCTCCAAGGTCGGCTGGTTTTCTGTGGCTCTTCACATCCAACTGTGAGGGAGGGCCAGAAATCAACAGCTCGCACGTTTGACCTTGGCTAAGCGTAAATACGGCCAGCCGAGGTCGCCTGGGCTCGCATGCTACGAATTTACTTAGCATACAAACTAGTTGACGAGCTCGCGCCACACGACCGCGTGTTCGGCGATAGCTTATAACTCATAGCATTATCATGGCGGGCGAGACATCGAATTTGTGTTTTTAAGTAATAAATCACCGGTGGGGCATCCGTTTCAAGTTCGTCGTGCTCAGCATTCCGCAGCTGTTCGTGGCGCAGCAGGGGCACTGTTGCTCACATGCGCCGCCAGATGTCTCACGTATCACTCGGCCGGAGAGTGACGTCAGATCTGGCAGAAGCGACCGCCTGGCGGTGGCCGGCGCGGCAACCCGCAATGCACGTTTGCTGTGCGGGATGGGCTACCACGGGTGTTTTGCGTCGGCTTGTGGGTATAAAATTCTCCCGAATGCAGCTTATTTTCGTCGATAGTGTGCAGAAGTATCATGTAGATGCCTCGCCAGCGCAAGGCGGCGCTACCTACATCCTATTGGCTCTGGAGCGCCGGCAATTGAGGGTGTAGGCTCCGGAGCCATACTCATTTGCTTCACGTGGCACCTGTGAGTCAGCCATTTGTAACGCCTAACAGCCGACAGTGATTAGAAAATCGCACAGAGGCGGCGCTTTCGACCGAGGCGTTTTTCTCTGGCCACCCTAGATAACCGCTAATTGCCCATCCACAGTTCGTCAGAACTTTGTCACAACCAGCCGGAGAGCAGCTGTGTCATGACCGGAAGGTTGAGGGTTCGAAACGCACCAGCGGCCCATTTTTTCAGTTGCTTTCCTTAATCACCGAGGGTGATTGCGACGCCAACGTGGATGGAGTTGACATGCCATATACAGTGGTGTGAAGCCTATTGAAGCTCGCGGCTTACGTGTAATGTAAGCTGTTGAAAGGATTTTGAGCTGTCCACACTCCTGCAGTCACGTCTCATTAGCAGGCACGCGCGGCGGCTGCCCGTTCTGACGTAGTACGCGGCGCGTAAGGACATCACAGCGAGGTGCTAGACTTTCACGGCATAAACCATTACAAAATATCATGAAAGCACGAAATCACGATACCAACTATCACAAAATCACGAACGGCCACTTCAAAATATCAAAGTAAGCCGTGAAAGAGCTGGCAAAAAGGTGATTTTGTTGCGGAAGTGCAAGGGGAGGTAATGCCGCAAGCATAGCAAAACTGGCTGATTGGTCGAAGGCGGATCCAGAACACCGGATGGGGGGGGGGGAAAAGCCCGGGCTTGAGGACAGGAATTAAAAAAGTGTCCTAATTTTCAAAAATTGTCGGGGATACCATTCCCTTTTAGCTCTAGGAATGCTGCAAGAGAGATTTCTCTTAGAAAATGTTGCCCAGATTTTCTTGGAAGTCTAAAAATGGGTCATTTTTTCCAGCTTCGGCCATCTTTGGTAATGGTATGGTCCGGTTAGCCCTTCCTTGGATCCGCCCTTCTTAAAGGCAGTGTTCCAAATATATGGAGTTTTGAACCGAAATAGCCATCTTGAAGACCTTTCCGTGCTGTTCACAATCCTCTCCCTCGTAAGACCTAAGTCCCTTTAATTTCTGAGTCACACGCCCGCGAAAATGGTGAAAGGCATATCGTAGACAGCATTTAAAAGCCACCTTGGCATTCATGACGTCATAATAACGTCATTCAAATCCTGCCGTTCCATAAGCGATGCGGCGATCAAGGCCAAAAAAAATACAGCAGTCGAGACATTCATAGCTGGCGTTCGTGAGCGTGATTTCCAGATTTGACAGCTGTCAGTTGGCTTGCAATAAGTGTTGTACAAGGTACAATGACGTAATCAAACCATGATACATTGAAGAACATATTTACTAAGCAGAGAACTGTGCTGTCAGAGTAGTCTTCTCCACTTGAAAAAGTATGTCAATATTTAAAAGTGGGCTTGTTTCGTCACATCTGACGCTGGTTTCAATATCTTCATGAGGGGATGAGCAGTTAAAAATGAAGAGACCTATCCCCAAATACGCCAACAAACTGTTTCTTTCTTGGATATGGCCCATTGTCTTCTCAAAGTTGGGGATGGCGTCGGAGCACCTCCGACCAGGTAGGAAACTACACCTCTGCATTCAAGTAATAGCTTCAGAATCAAAGGAGTATTTGCCCTCCGCCCTAGGATTACCTGCCTTCTTCATATAAAAAGATGTTATGCAAACATAGTTGCACAGCTTTCGTCATCAAAATTTGAAGCCTATCACTTGTGCCAGTCATATTTCCCTTATGGTGAGATGTGGCACCGAACGTTAGAGCATACGCTATCGACGAATGCATGGAAAATTTGTAGAAATAATAATTAACCTTAATGACCTGCAAATGCAGAAGCCCGGAACCTCGAACGATGCAAAAAAAAAACAGGCAAATGCTAAATAAGCCGTCGTTAACAATCAAGCGCGCAAAAAAGAAAACATTTTGTAAAAATACACGATCGTAGCCGTTCTGGTTACTCACATCGGTCGATGAGGCGACACCAACTATTCCAGGATAGATGTAACCTGGACTGTCATCAAGACACAAGGATATCCGTTTCTTTCATCTGCTTTCTGATTGGTACTAATTCACACCTGAAAGCTAATGGCTCCTTTAACACCAAGGTGGAAGGTGCAACCACCTTAATACAGTGCGTGCAAATTTGCAATTGTTCTTAGTTATTTCACATCCTCGTCTGTATCGAGTATCACCCGCAGTACAGTTCGCCCTCACTACACGACCCTCACACTGGTGTCGCAAACGGCACGTGGCACATTAAGGTGCTAGTTCAGCGCGATCCAGTTCTTAAACATGGCTGTGCTCTTAATCTTTGAACTTTTGAGATGATGAGGCCCGAGTCGGCGGCAGTGGAAGTCAGCAAAATCAAACCGACTCCGGCTCCACGATTGTGATGCTGGCTGGTGTGCGGCGTGTGCATGTTTTGCTGTATGGCTGAACCGATGGCCAAAGTGGGTTATTTTGGACCGCAGAAGCAATGATATGGTTAGCCGTGCCATTTTGGCTTTTCAACACGGATGGGTATTTCACGATTCCATGTTTCCAGTGGTGGAATCGATAGTTGTCTTCCTGCACGGGATCGATGATCCGTTTAGCCGATAAGCCATAACAACATCACACTGAACATGCACCTCTGACTTCCCTAGGCACATGCGAAGGGATTGCGCAAGCCAATGGGAGTTATTATTTCCCGGTGCAGTGTCGTTTGCGCCGTCCCCTTCCCGCCACCTGGTGTCGGCTCTGGCAGCCGACGCCGCGCGATCAATGGAGACTGCAACGCCGGGTGTTGATGTGTGCGATTAAACAAGGCGAGCACGCAGCCTCGAAACGTTGCGCTAAAGGTATTCAACGAAGATTTTCCTTATGCTAGGACCGGAGAAATCGCACTCATATCCTGATCATGTGCAATCCTATCTCGATCTACCCTATTGCGCATGGGCCCAATGTAACTTATTCAGCCTTTCTGCGTCCTTTTTTTCTTGGTGAGCGATTCTTCATGACTTTCTTTTGTATTTTAGCAGGGCTTATTTCAGGAGCAAAACATTCGGGAAGCTCGAACAAGACCTTTTTTAGCGTGAGGGGGGCTAAAACTCCGAAGCGTTGAAAAGAAAATGGCAACATGCTCAAAAATCCATATTTTTGCACCATAAAAATAAACAGTACTTTCCAAACGTCCAAAGTAGTACGAAAAATACACCACTCAACCCGCGTAGCTAATTTACCGAAGGCAGAGAAATATGGAAAGCGTGGGCGATGAGTGCCGTAACAAACGGGTCAACAAAGCCCGAAGTTTTCGTTGCCTAACATAGTCGATTTACTGGAAACGAAGAGGTGCGCAGTTAAAAAATGTTGGCCCCGGAATATTCAAGGGTCAAACTCTTCAATTAGTTCACTGCCAACACGATCAAAAACACCTTCTTTAAGTCCGATCGCAACAAGACGCACACAGTGCAACGCGGTGTAGTATATTTGCCGGACGCAAACGAGCATGTCTGGTATGTCTAGAAGTATGTCCAGCAGTATGTACAGTAGTATGAGGATGAGCGGGCTCGAACTGCCTGACCAACGGCAACACAAAGTCTTTTTTGTTAGCTGCAGACATGCTAAAAAGGCATTTTCTCGCTTCGAGAGCGAAAACGTACACAAATCAACGCGCCGTTGTCGGTATACCGGAGGTAAACCAGTAAAGGAGGTGTGGACCACGATCATCGGGACCCACGGGTCAACAAGGCCAGAAACTGGCCAGAAGATGGCAAAGCTGGTTGCAGCGTGTCAGCAGCCAGCAACGTTGACCAGTGAGCTACGATGTGCATTATCCATACGTCACATTTGTGTTTGTCTCCGGTAAATCGACGACGCCGCGTCAAACGGTGCACTTCTTTTAGAATTACAACATGGGTTAAAGGGTTACTCACACTATAGCGGCGCGACCTTTTCACCACAGGACTCAGCCCGGACAATAATACACCTGACCTTTTCGGGTCAACGGAAAGGTCACGGTGGTCACTAGGTGGCTCACGGTGGTCACGGTCACTAGGTGGCTTCTAGGGTCGGAGTGCGACCGATGGCTACTTATCGAAGCCCATCTATTAACGACGCAACATTGAGGAAGGGGGAGTACCTGTGACCAGCGTTGCGCCATTGGTTAAAGGAAGCGAGTTTGCCCTGAAATAGCGTTCGTGGAAGAAGACAGAATCATGTGGAGCCATTGCGGAGTTACGCATTAATCTTTCCCATGGTTGAGGTTGTGGGACATCCACACCACAACCCACACCCTCTGTGGCAGCTAACACACATGACGATTACGGTTTGCTATTGAATAAACAAAGGATTACTAAAAATGGAGAGCTGAGGGGACATGCTATCTCGGGAGTGGAGCAGCAGCCCCTCCCCCAGAGACAGCAGTCCCCTATCCATGGGCGGGGCAGCAGCGAGTACATGGGATCATGATAGGACAAAAATCATGATCATGATAGGACAAAAATACGCCTGCCACAAAGCTGCGTTTTAAAATGTATCCAGAGAAACATTTTTGAACGCGCGGGGTAAAAGGAATGAACAAATGTAAATGAGTCCTTCACTCCAGATGATTTCTAACAAGCGCCCTCATACGGGCGGGCCAGATCTGCATGCTTTTGACCGGATGATCCTTCTCACTCGTTATCGTGCTTCCATTAACACACAAACAGGCTGCCAGGCACTCAAATCGCAAATGCAGCGCGCGTGCCGATGAAAAGCACCATTAAAAGACACATTTCACACGCACACCTAACGAACGTTTGCGTGGCTGCCAGCACCGTTCTGCGAGCCCTATATACTGGGCAATGGCTAAGCAAACAGGATGAAAGTCAGCAGCGGCACGATTTACGTCGCATATAGTCAGGCTCCTATATGCAGATTTTAAACAATCGGTCGGTTAAAACCATGGATAGCGATGTACATGGAGCGCGAATAGCAGAAACACGTGATTTGCGTTAGAATCAGGGTCCCCTTTAAGGGGAAGTTGCCGGGTGAAAGCTTTTCCGTCTCCCGCGTGCGCTGGGCTATCGAACTGTTTCATTCGCATCTGTATACCAACTAGTATGCACGGGCGTTATTTGAGGTGCCCCGCAAGGTCACGAGGACATTTGTGGTAAAGGTTTCCCGTTCCTGTTCAGGAAACACAATGCCCTGTTTGACAATCGTGCACGCTTCATAATGTACCTCGATGCCACTGCGCCTGCAGCTCGCTGTGAGTCCAGCCCAGCTGACTGATCTCTGAGCCGCAGGATTGGAAGCAGTGCTGTGGTAGAACTATGTGCGCCTGATGCCGAAAATTGAGCTTGAAATTTTCGGCCTGTCATTTATAATCATTCTCCTATTTTTGGGGTTCTGTCAGTTTCAAAACACATGATACGGAACTGGCGGGGCAACAAGCATCGTTAACGTGGCATGACATCGTTTACGCTAGCTACTGTATAGTTATTAGAACTAACAGCTATCTATTATTAACCAGATTCTGAGAGTGCATGACATGATCAGCGGCAATGAAAACCGCAGCCGGATCGTGGATCTCATTGCCGTCATAAGAGCTCATCGTCCACAATATTAGCGCAGGTGAGTCCATTGCAGCTGTCTGGACGTAAATGTTGCACAAAATGGCACGCCTCCGTAGAAATGCGTAGGTTGTTTGGGGAGAGTGCCATATGTCCCCACGTTAAGGGAAATGAATTGTTTTCCAACAGTCATTAGTGCTAGAAGCTCCTGACCTGTGTTAAACGTAACTCGATATTTTTCTCATCTTTGGTTAGCTTACTTCGTTAAAGTTGCATTTTTTGTTGCAGATAATTTTTGAAAAAGGCTGCAAAAGGCGCAAGGACAAAGTATGATCGAAAATTGCGCCTACGACATGGTACAGCTAAAGTTAACTGCACCCTCCAAAAACCTGTGTCGTTCTTACGAAACATAAACGAAAGGATTAAACAAAAGGTGGTGCATGGCCCTTCTGACGTGGGTCAATGATGGGAGACTAGTAGCATTCGTGTTGCGTGCCCCCCCCCCCCCCCCCTCCCCGGTGCAGACCGTGATGTTGGGTAACGCACGCAGTACGATTGTTATCCATTCAGTGATCATAATCAGGAGGAATTATGATCTACATACAATCGAATGATGGACAGTGCTTCACATCAGCAGCATGGGAGCAGTTTTTCGACAAGGAGTGGACAGGTGGCGGCACCGGGCCTCATTCGGTAGGCTGGTGCACCTTATGCAGCCACCAGATTGACCGCAGATCGGTTCCGATAACATCTAACGAGAGGCAAAATTGGCCAAACCCGCTCTTGGGCTACACACAGTGCAAGCCTAGCTGAGGGACCGATTTTGTTGACAAGTGTACTTTACAGAACGCCAAAATCGACCATTTCTCGGTGGTCTGCAGCTTTACTAACCAAAATCGACCATTCTACATTACAGGCAAAAACACTGCAGTTCACGAGATCCTAGGAGTCAACCATTCCTGCCTAAAAGCGTTCGTTACTACGAATAGTTAAAATAGGGGAAGGATGATGCACAACATAGAATATGCTCAAACCTCACACAGTCAAGCTTAGTCATCGGAGCGAAAGAGTAATTCGCTGGTATGTCATGATTGCGCTATCTAATAATTACCGGGAAATTAATAAAGCCCTTTTCCAGAAGTCACTCATGTGTAAGGAAAATTTGTCTAGCTCAGATCCCGATCTAGATCCAGACTCGATTAACTGATACGATCTGTCGACTCATAACAGATCAGATCTGTTAACTCCTTTTCCACAAAACATTCCAATCCCCCGCAGGGTCTAATTCCCCTTCCTAGTAGCGTGTTCCTTCTAGGGCCCGTTTTGACAACCTGTTTTTCCACAGCGCTGCTTCTCAATAAGGGCTCATTTATGGGCGAGGTAGTCAGAATCATTGACCTCAACCATTTTGAACTCCCCATAATATCGCACGTCGATAACATCGACGATGTCTCTCAAGTCGATGATGCAGCTTTGGTAGCAAATCATTACGCAACAAGAAGAGATGCTCTGTTGCCCATACCCTGCAGCGAATGGACTGACATTAAGTTAACTGCATACCCCATTTCGCAGGGTGTTGGGATCGAACTAAATTTAATACGCAACGATGAGACAAACCATAGATGTGCCGTCCTGTTGCTTGAATCCCGATTCAGCTAACCTTTTCGCAACTTTGTCGTTCCGGAAAAGCCCTGGTAATGATATGAACTGGGGCAGAGACAGAGACCTTTGAGTAGCGAGAGCAGTGTATTTGGCGGGGATTAATTCCGTCATTCTCTCCCAAATTTCGTCGCAACATAATTACAGTGGACAAGATTGCAGTAAAAGGAGGCATGCATGCATGCATACAACACCTGGCACCACCTGCACTCATTTCAGTGGCAAACTGGCTGTCTAAACGCGTACCCCTGGGTGTAACTGCGTCGAGGGACGCTTTTACTCAAGGTGCATACGCAAATTAATTAACTGGCTTCCAACGCCGCAGGGTGTGTGAATGCTCATTGTGAGTCACCTAATCAAGGCACCAGCCCCACAAGTCGCAAACACAAAGGTTTTCTCATAAGGAAACCTAAAATATTTATAATGAAAAGGAAATGCATATAAATTCGCCAAGAAGCTTGTGTTTTCAACTAAATGAGCCTGCCAGATCCGCGATTCTACCAGTGGCGCGATTCAGGCGGAAAAGACGGCTTCTTGAATCTGAACACCTAAGTTAACCACCAATCAGTGCTTGGCACTTGCTTGGTCTGATGCGAGGGAGAGCACATTTGTCCCACGGGAGGGATTCTCACATCCTCCCCGTAGCTGTGACCCGTTGGCCGGAAAGCGTTTACTGCACTGCTCACAGGGTCATGCTAGCTTGCACAGTCCAACAAGGGACCTTAATGCATCCTGCATTAGTGTCGGTCACTTTTACAACTTCTGCAGCCTGTTCAGGTTTGTGGACTTGTAACTTGTGCTGATAATCCTAGGACTTTTTCGCAATCCTGGGTGTCTGATGAGTTCAATCCTGGGACGTACCGGGATCCCGGGTTGAGCAGATCTGTTATATGACGACAATTCCGGGTTTCGGCCTATCCCTCCGCACATTCCGGCTACGATAGCATCCAAATTATCTTCCGTTGTAAAAATATATTGCAATTGAACGTCCTAATTATTTCAGAGGCGGCGCCGTAGGCCTGAAGCTCTCACATGGACTTTCCCCGGACTCGTCCTGAGTCGTCTCCTTGATCGGGATGGCCCAACAGCACCCACACCGCCCTGATGACTCATTAGGAGGGTGTGATTTCCTTTCGTGAAACCTCCGGATATGTTCAGCACTTTTTTACATCTGCTACACTTTGTTGTGTTACCATCCTTACTTCTAAGAAAGTGTCTCACACTGCGCTGCCTTCAATTTCTACAAAATCGGAAAACTCAAGCAGCGTTGGCTTCCCAAAAATGCACAACATTCACTGAGGATGTCGTAGCGCGCTGGGACATGGGTCACATGGGTCACTCACCCACGAGGCACTGGCAGTAGCTAAGTAGCTAAGGTGCACGATATGGTTACTCACCTCACAGTCAGGACGCTCGACCTGCTCAGACTCGACAGTCGGTATCGCATGTCCTGTATGACCTGTATGACCTGCTAGGTATGATGACCTGGTAGTATGACCTGCTAGGTATGATGACCTGGCAGTATGACCTGCTGTGCCGCGTGCGTTAGGAGACCGCGCGCGAGAGGCGAGCCCGAGCTCAGAGCCTGACACAGTGTGAAACGATGCTAATTGTTATTAGGTAATACGATATAAAACGATGCTAATTATATAATAAGCGATGCTTGCTTGCAGAACACAGCTGGTTCTTACGAGAATTCACGAGGTGCAATAATAATTTTAGACAGAAAGCCACATGAATTATTCATTTAGAGGTAAAAAACATTACCAGCGTGTTTATTGCTTCCACTTGATACTTGTGAGGTTTTTAAACAATATTTTAGTATGTAAAACATCTTATAGAACTAGAAATCCCAGGATTCGGAACTAATACAGTCCTAGTATCCCCGGTTACAGATCCCAGAATGATTAGTCGTATCTGTAGCAGTCATCTCTTGTCTGAAAATAGCTCTCGAGTCTGCCCAGCTGTTAAGGTCGCTTGCGCAGGTGCGTAGCCACACTCACCTCTGAATTTAATACTGTGGGATATAATTGCACCACGAGATACGAGGAAACGGTGGTTGCACTGAACTACAGACCTAGAGGCGCAAATGTTGGCAGGCTGCCATCTCGCAGGCCGTCCAACGGCGGCCAAACTTAAATACAGGCCGCAGAAATCCGCCAGGTGACCATGCTAACCCCACACAGAACGCATACTTCGAAAGCAAACGGTGGTCGGCGAATGCACATGGACGCTAAAATAAGTTCAGTTCATCAACTGCAATTAAACATCAAGCACGGCATTTAATATCATGGACAATAGGTGTCACTCGAAGCAACAACGCGTCACCCTGGACGGACACTCTTATACATAGCATAGCTCATGACATAGCTCATAAACATGACAATCATCGTTTGCGTTGGCTCATGTCAGATAAATGAGCAACATGTCACGTACTGAAATATCTCGAGAGGCACTTTCAAGAACGCCACATGAGAACATAACGTTATCCGTCATGGATGTTAGAACTGGCACACGACAGTCACCTTGACGCTTAAAAAATTTACAGCTTTCACTATCTACCCAAGTTCAGCGCATGAGAATGGAAAAAGTTCTAGAGACGTCATCCTAACAAAAATGACCCGGCTTGATAATGTAAACCAGGTATGCCCATCACGGATGGAAAAAACAACCTCGCCTGGTGTATAAGTATGCGCAAGGCGTTTCGCTCAGCTGATGCTCCTGCCGTTGTCAGGTGTTGTTGAATCCTGAGACGGAAATAATGGTGATGTTTGGTTTTCAGCCATATACACGTCACACACCCGAATGTTCTCCTGGGAACTGCTGGGATCCGAACTGGGGTCTTCTGATTAGACGTTTGGTGCTCTACCACTGACATACCCGGAAGTAGCAATATTTCGGTGCTTGAATTGGTCTTATTCACCTCCTGGATGCTTGTGATGTTTTTCGCTGAATCGGGAGCCATCTTGGGCTCAGGTATACGCTTGTCCCACTAATGGAGTTGATACCAATCCTTTGCTGGAAACGTCATAACAACGTAACAATAACGTCATGCAAGCTGCCTCCTTGCTCTTGCCAACTTTCCAGCGTTGCTCTCTGTTGATGACGGTTTGTCTTCCCATGCAGGGCGATGATCACCCACTGACCATACATGCCCTGTCTCGTCAGGCTTCAGAGTTTCAGCCCGGATGATCGCCTCTCTGCGCCCGTCCTGCCTGGCCGTCAGAAACCGACTTGAACGTCCTCTGTAGGATCTGTCACAACTGCATGCGTCGTATAGGTAGCTCTTCGTATGCTCCTTAGGTGTCCGTGGTCTGACATTGTTGAGAGTTCTCTGGTGTGCTGAATTACTTCTAAAGACCGTCCTGATATATCGCTCACAGATTATTGTGATGTTCCCAAACAAGACCTTGTTTTGAGATGTTGTAAGATCCAAGGCCTTGCGTGATGCCGCTGCTGTTGGTTTTTCTTTGACTGGTCTGCTTGTTAAGCATGCCCTTTGGGCTCCTGAACTATGAAGTCTTTTGGGTATTCGCTCCCGTCTGTCTCTGTTGAGATGACCTATTTCTCTTTCTAGTTGTGTCAACATCACTGATGGTACTTGCACGATGCTGATGACATTTCATGTGCTTATCTTGACAGTGTCTGGGTAGTGTGACTGGGAGCTTAGGTGATGACCGGTTGTTCTTGATTTCCGGTGCACCAAAGTTCTGAACCTGCCGGCGGATCTCTGTTCTTATACATCTGGGAACGGGAGTCTGTTGTTGTTCCCGCGTTCCAGAGTGAGCTGGATAGATGATCTCAAGCTGTTGATGTCGTCGGGGGCTTTCATTACGTCTCCTTGGTGTCCCCAGAGGACGAATGTGCCGTCCACGTATCGCAGTGACACTAACTGTCTAAGTGTTTTGAGTTCCAGTCGCCACGCATTTGGAATGTTTCATGTAGCTCTTGACAGCTGTGGGTGAGAGGCGATCTCGTGGCCACTCCCTCGGTTTGCTGGCAGCATCCCTCGTTTAGCTGGAATACGTGAGCATGTCCACAATGTATTATGCATGAACGTGTGTGTCGAGATCGCGTTGAAAGCAGCTCACTGTCACAGTGACTATTAATTCCCGCGTCACGTGTGAGGAAATAGAACATGCAGTCATTATGCAGTAACACGATGCCGTTGGCTGGGAGGCATGTTCTCCCAAGGTGTGTATCACGGTCCTCCAACCTGTCATGCACGACAATTAGGGCTTTATTTGTTGATACGCTGATGAGCAGGCTCACCACCTCGGGGCTGATCCTTTGTGCACCAGGCGTCGAGCAAATGTCTTGTTCTAACGAAACGAAGTTGGCTGAATTCTTAACGTGCGATGGTGAATCGGCACTAGAGGCCCCATTGTCTTGACCACAAACTGGCTCGACGGATTGCATGCTGAACCCTTGCAGCAGTGATGGTGAACCCCGGTGCCGGTGAGTCTTAGGAGTACGTCGGTCTCGAGCGTGTTTGGGGAGGCAATGGCTGATTGGTGAATGACAGACATATGTGGCAGATCGCTGTGATGCTGATGAAGATGTGCGTAATAGGCATTTATCAGGTTTCCTTTGTCCTTGTTCTTGTTTAGGAGTTGGTCAGTTTCTGCACGGCTGCTGATGAACGATCTTTCTTCAGCGTGTCGTATTTCTCATCACTGACCAAGCTGTTCAACTTGCGAGTGTAGTTCTCCTTGTTCACGACTCCTGTGGTATTGCCTTTGTCAACTTGGAGTGCGATGATAATGGTGATCCAATGGCTCCTCATTCTCCGTTGGCCACATCTGGCTCCAGTGGTTTGGACGTTTCCGATGTTTGTCTGGCTTTCCAGTCAAGTCCATCTTCCTGCTCTCTCCCGATCCGCATGGTGGTCGCTTCCATGGAAACTACCATGCCATGTGGTCTGTGTCTACGGAAAAAATTTAGATTGTTACGCGTGGACGGTGAGGGGGGGGGGGGGTCGGGTCCATACCAATACGAGGCGACTACAAGCTGGAGCCAAACTTGCAACAAGGAAGCTGACATGCCCACAGTGTGATGGGATACACTGTGCCGGTCGGTCGAGGAATACGAGCCTGACGGGGTCGTGTGGCGCATACATCGGAGCACCGCGTGTCGGAGTGATGGTGATCGGGGCGGCGGCAGTCGAGATACAACACATACTGTCTCCGTCTCAACACGGAAATGTGTTCCCGCGACACATCAGCTTTTCCCCATCTTTCATTTTGAACGCCAGTTATATAGAAACACGCTAGATACCTGTTCCGGTGGGGCAAGGTACGTACAGGGCTCTATATATTGCATCCACGGCAGTCTTCAACGCCACTGGCAATTAGCAAAGTAACGCTAATCCTTTGCTCTTGTGTTAACGCACGTCTGCCATTTGCTAGGAACATGCTGAATCAGTGAGATAAGCTTTTTAGGAGCCTCAAGTGTTCCCGTCATATTGCGCAGGCTACAGTCTACAGTCCGCAGCATTCTACAGTTCACTGATAACAGTAGTTCTATCTAAGAGGACGAAAATTCTCCTATGTTGGACTTGAAGGTGCTTTTGGTATCTTGCTTCAAGCGTGCAAAATTATCAACTTAGGCATATAAACTTCCCTGGAATGGTGGCTGAGGGATGCACCGTGGAAATACTCATAAAAAGTTGGCCTAAGTTTCTCTGCGAACCTTTAGGGACCGAGGGTGGAAATCGCCATCATATGTGCTTTATGAGATATTAAGCGGGAGAGCACATAACCTTCACACAAACACAAGCAAGATAAGAAATGCGAATACGAAACCCCATGGACGTATACAGTGCAGGTAAATTGGTAAATTGGATACAATGCAGGTAAGTCACGTAGCCGTCAAGTCTGGGCTCGACAACAGCCTGCTGATCGATTCGATTGCATCACATGTTGGCCTCGCTGAAACCATCAGTCTGCCGTCTAGTTTTCCTCAAAGAACGCTGCCCACCATACTCCAGCCACCACCATTAAGTTAAAAAATATGTACCACGATACTCAACACGAAGACGCTTAATGGGTGGTCAGCAGGGTTAAAACTCGGAGAAAAGCCCTTGAAGCGGTGGGAAGAGAAAAACCGGTCATAGAACGAAGAGAGAACAGCAACCTTGAGCCGATCCTTAAAGAAAATGTTCCTCATTTATATGAGGATATGAACTGAAACAGGCATCTTGAACATCTTTCGGTGTTGTTCACAATCCTGCCCTTTTTAAGACGCGACCCCCTCTAGTTTCTGAGCTACACATCCGCGACAGTGGGAAAGACATGTCGGGGAGACTGTTTCAAAGCCACCTTGACATTCATGACGTCATAATGACGTCATTCAAACTCTTTCATACCCATAACCTATGCGGCCATCAAGACCAAGAAAAATGTGATTGTCGAGGCGTCCACATCTGTCATTCGTGGGCATGATTTCCAGATCTAACGGCCGTCAACTGACTTTCAATCAATGTTGTGCAAGGCACGATAACGTAATCAAACCACGACGCATTGAGGAGCATGTGTGCTGAACAGAAAATTGCGCTGTCTAGAGCAGTCTTTTCCACGTAAAAAGTATACCAATAGTTATAAGTGAGCTTGTTTCCTCATCTCTGATGGTTACTTCAAAATCTTCAATCGTGAAACAATCCCTTCAGAGCGAATGTTCCACATTGGAAGACCAGATATGGCTGATCAGATGAGATGAAACAGGCTCACATATAGCTTTCGGAACATTTTTAAGTGGAAGGGCTGTTCCACACAACACAATGTCTTTCTCGAATAAATATGATCCTCAATACGTCATTGTTTGATTATGACATCGTACCTTGCACAACATTGACTGAGAGCCAAGCGGCGGGCGTTATATCTGGAAATCGTGCTCGCAAACACCAGCTATGAACGACTCGCCCATTATATTTTCCTCAGTCTCGATCGCCACATAGGTTATGGAATAACAAGATTTGAATGAGGTTTTTAAGGCGTCATGAGTGCTCAGGTGACCGGGAAGTACTCTCCCTGGTCGACTGTCCTCATTTTCGAGCGCGTGTAGCTCAGAAAATAGAGGCAAAAAGGAAAAAAAAACTTCACAGAAGACGCATCTTAACAATCCAAAGGTTCCGCGTTGACTACGCGCAGGTAGCAATTTCAGCACAGAGAAGAACCACGCTGACACGATGGTGTGCCATAGAAACGCGCCACTCTGTGCAGAGCCGCACCGGCTCTCCTGCCAGCCGGTGCCAACGCATAAAGAGCGTCGCGCGCCAGCCCGTGACGTGCGTCCGCATAGGGAGCCGCTGCACGGAACTCTGGATGAAATGTATCCAGGGGCCGCTCCAGGAAAGTCATCGAGGGGGCGCATGGGTAAACTATTGCTTTTGAGGAACGGCTACACACCTAACAAACTTTATTCTGAGACATCGAAAATAGGGGCAATCAAGGAGCACCAGGCCCTTCGCCGACTCCCATCCGCTTTCACTCGACGCCGGGTACAGTGGTCCGATGGCACTGATGGTCCGATGGATGGCTGGATAAGCACTGGCAAACACCATCCACCTAGGCACCATTCTGATGTCTGGCGAGCTCACTCCCGATTATAAAGCGATGCCGTCGTTTATGTCAGGTCACCATGGGCCAGAGACGTCAGTTTTTGTAATAAGTTGGGGTCAAGCCGAGGGCCCGAAAACCTACTCTTCCATGGTTGCAACACGTCTCCGAGTTTAGGATGGACAAGTTAAGATAAAAGGGTCGAACCAGAATCTGGGAAAGTGCGACTTAACCTAAAACAGTACTTTAAATGAAAAGACCTGAAAAGCATGCAGCCTGTGGGCAAAATTGAAAGGGAAAAATGTAATTTCATAATTGGGGGATATGCCTCTCAACGACTCCAGTGATCATATCCACTCAACCTTCCTTCAAACTTGTTTCTCAACGTATTTAGCCCATTTTATTTTGACGTAAGGCAATTTTAATTTGATGACATTTATCAACTTGTTCAGTGGGAGGTGTCTGCTTCGTTAAGAGACTGAGCTGACTCTTTGAAAACGCGAGGGAAGACCTGTGACGTGCTGAGGGCTATCTGTTTTGCAAAATTTCTACATGCACTCAGAATCGGCTGTGGTATTCCCTGCCCAATGCGACCTCTGGCGGACGGGATATTGACGGGAGCAATCGACGGGATACCTGACAAAGCAATCATAAGCGAGCGTAAACTCATGCGGCTGGTGTAAATTAGAATATGAGTTGAGCGCTGCCATAGTGCTTACCGATAACGTCTCATATAGTCATGCGTCAAGTTGATGAGGCACGCCAGAGCAGTAAACTAAACTGTCCGGAAACACCAATTGAGGCATTTCCTCTGCTACTTCTTAAAACAAAGTCGGCCATCGTCCAGATTTCGAATCTTACTCTAAATTTTTCTTGTGGATTGAGTGTTGGTACACATTCTAAAAGCTTTAAGAAACCCGCTATTCCTACCACTGCAAAGCTCACTAATTTCGCTGCTGCTACTAGTCACACAACACCCTGCAATGTTCTCAGTGTCGCCACATTCTGCAGCGTCTCCAACACCTACACCCGCGAAGTACTGGGCACGCTGCTTTGCCGCGGCAACGAACCTCTCTTTGCAATAGCTTGCATTCCATGAGTCCTTTCAATGCATCCTTCGCACATCGTTCTTCGCTCAAAACGTGTGTCTTCTATAGTACCTTCGCACGTAAGTGGTTGCAGTATTTTTGTCGCAACGAATGAATGAACTGAAGTTGAACAGCTGCCGACGGAAGCCGGTCACACACGTTTCGTCACACACTCTCGTCTCGTCACACGCCACACACGGCGCCGACACGTCTCGTCTCGTCACATGTTGCACACGGCGCGGGCACGTCTCGTTGTTTTACTTAAAGTACTCGCCGGCGGCGGCAGAGCGACCAGCCGACGGCTTCTTCTTCACGACGCAAACACGTGGAACTGCGACTCTTTAGATAAGTTGATGTTTTGGAACAGAGCGCATCGTGTACGGGTGAAAGGATGGGAATAATGGGGTCATGGAGATTTCGCCCTGACGACGGGTACAGTTTCGACGACAGCGCGTTGTATTCTGCGCTGTTATTCGAAATGCTTATATTGCCGGCTTCCCCAATAGTTCTTGGCGCAAACGTGCGTCGCACAAACCCGTGGCGTCGTGTACATTGTATACATTGGTCGACGCTTTGAAGTTCGATTCGCGCCTCCACTCGCTCTGGCTGCCGATATATGGAGTACAACGTGAAGAGTTGTACAAACCGGGCGAACTATCTTGGTCGCATCTGTGCACGTGACATGTGGCACGTGCGACCGCACATTTGGCACCACGTGACCCCCTGTTTAATTTTTTACCGAGGCGTACCAGTTTTTTGTAGCTCTGATTTCTGGCTACCGAGGTGTGGCCGCGGTTTTGAACAGCTGCTTGTTGCCTTTGTCGCGGACCAAATTTTCAGATCACCCACACATAACCAGTGGGCCGAAAACGAGCATTGCGGCATGTACCACGCCCGAACTTCGGACCGCAGCGGCTGGTGAGCCACCTGTGGAAATCTGCTCTGAGCGCACACGCGTCGTGTCCAAGTTTCACCATTTGGCGACCGGCACTGTTCGGCCCAAACACTGCACAACGCGCAATGGGAGAGATAGGCCGACAGACACGCCCTGAGCGAATGTAAATAGTCCTTAATTTGAGTAAAATAAAAGTTGTGGCCGTATAAAAAATGCCCAACCAATGTGGCTTCGGGTGGAAGTCAACTTTTCCGGCATTTCTATAATTTGCCAGCCAAAAAAAGTGGGGGTTAGGCCAATATGGTGCAACTGTCATTGCGCAGCCAGGCCCTCACACAAAAACACAAATCGACATCCTTGTCTGCTATGAACAAACTCCCAGCAACCAGTGTTATAAAGGATAGTTACTCAGTGAAAGTAGTTTGGAAACTGACATGCAAAACAGAAACTCACATGCAAAAGTAGTTTCGGGGTATCTCCTTACTTTCTACGCCGGTTTGATAAACATGGTAGTACTCCTCCGAAGTAAAACGTAAAATACGGAAGCTGGAATAACTTCAGTAACGATAAATGCGCTCGTTGCCATCGCAACGATGCTACCGTCTTGGATCCAGAAGCTTTGTAGGCCTATATCCAAGGCGAAAGTCCCAGTTTTGGGATATCTTAAAAAAACAGACTGGTGAAACCTCAGTACTAGTTACGCCTAATACTAGCACTGGGTAGTGCCACTGCAGCACCACCACAGTATAATGGGAGTATTAATTTTAGTTATTTTGAGGTCCAAATTCGCTGCGAGCGGTTTGCCACATTTTATACTTTTCTTTCTTGGTGGCCCCAGAGTGTAGCCCCAGTCCGCAACAACCGCAGATGTCGTAACTGCCGTTGTCATAACGACGGCAGGCTCTGCTAAGATCCGTCGTCTGCGGTCACGGACAACTGGTCCCACTTTTGAGCTGTTTAAACTCGCGCTCATAGATACAATTCATAAACACCAGGTCATCGACAAGCACTATGTGAGGACCCCCAGCTAGGGCCCCGTGAGCCTCGACAAGCGGCGAAAATGGCCCTCAGTAACGCGTGCTCTTCTCAATACGCGACTCTCTCAACGAACTTGCGATCCGAAACCTGCAAGTACTTCCGACAGTCCTCGTGTCATTTTAGACGGCGGAACCGAAGAAGGCCAGTGCAGCACAGGTTGAGAACTGGCCAACCGACTGAACCGCTCTTTCGCGTGTATTGATGCTGTCATAGCGGACGGTCTGGCCGATGGCGACACTGGAGAGCCGCTGATGCCATGCCCACCGCGCCTGTGCGCCGTTGTGTTCACACCACGCCCCTATACTCCCCCGAAGTTGTCTTCGATGATGCAGCGCTTAGACGCGTCGCGCGTTTGTGGGCCTGACGGCATCACCGTCCGTCTAGCAGTTGATGATGACGTTCCCAGTTGTCACTTGGAGCTGTAAACCGCCGTGTCGCCCACTGAGACCTTCCCGATCGGAAGGAAGCGGCTAACGAGACCGCGCTCCATAAGAAAGGAGACACCACGGATCCCAGTTACTACTTTTTTATAAATTTGATCCGAGCCCTGTGAATGGATGGATTTCTGGGATCAGCGCTCCTGCTAAGCAGTGCTTATTGTGTGATCCCTGACCCCCACCACCCGATCACACAATTCCAGGCAACGGCAGAATTTAGTGGCGAAAGCTTAACGTGCCGCAATGCTCGGCACGATCCGTCTTGGCCTCTGACGTCAACTGACTTTTAGCGCAACCGCTGCCACCTACTACTAGCCAATATCAGATCTCCCTGTTGTTGTCGAGGTGTATGAACGAGCGGTGCGCAAACAGTTGATGACGTACCAGACGCACCACCATATGCTGTGCTCGCAGTGGTAAGGGTTCAGGTCGGATTTGTGTTCGGGGGCGGTCCTGCTCGGCGCTGTCCTGTCACTTTCGCTGCTGATATCATTGACAAAGACAATGTGACGTCACTGGTTACAGCTTGCACATCTCCAAGGTCTCTGACAGCGCTGAGCATCGCCGTCTCCCAGACAAGCTTGGTTGGCATGATATCCACCCGGGTTGGTGTTCGTCGTGGCTGTGGGGACGTACCCAGCATTCTCCAAGCACAAATTTGGCTAACAATTGTTATATGGGGTTATCTGTGGCGCTCAGGCCGCATACCATAATTTAATTTTGACCACGACGAGGGGTCAAAAGTTAGATCCTCAGACAAGCTGGAGGTAGCATGCGACATGGCTCATTTCAAATACATTTTTATCTGCCATGAAAAGCGGTAAACCCAACACAAGACATATTTTGCTACTCTTCATAGCGCATCAAAGCTTGAATCTGGAGTTTTTGTGACTTTGGTTCATGAAAATAAGAAATGAGCTTGTAATCTAGTAAATAGTAGCGCTTCGCACTGCTAGTCTTAGGCGTGATTGTTCCTGAGGATTCAACAAAACAAGTTTCTTAAATATGCCTCAAGGTGGGACACGCCCTTTGAAGTCAGCTGGTGACAAAAATCAGCGTGATAAATTTGACTGTTACCACTTTTACTGAGACCTCCAGCCCCTCCCCTCCCGCTCCAAGGCGGGCGAGGGGCCGACTTAACAGCACACAATTCAAGTGTGACAGCACGTCAGACAGCCCACAATTTAAGAACTGTGATGTTCTTACTGAAAACTGCAAGAACTCACTCCATTGGTTGCAAATACAGCAGTGCATGAAAAATGTCCTGGCTTGGACGGGTCTTCCTTTTCAGAATTTGTCTTACTTCCCATGTAAGACTCGCTCAGGTCGCGGCGCTGCCAGAGACACCACCGGTTTTGGGGTCGCAAGGTCATGTGATCAGTGATGTGTCGCAGCTTGTCTCCTCGCCAGCACGACGCGGCAAACCTCGTGCTGAGAGAAACTTGTTTGACAGCTGACAAGCACGCCCGATCGGTCGAGCTCGTTTGAAAGTGACGGACTGGCTTTGATGTGTTTGAGTGATATAAAGGCATGACGCATAACCCGGATTCAGCTGTGCCGGCTCCAGCACCACCATGCTGTACAGCGTGCTGGTCCGCTGCCTCCTGGTGAGGTTATGAGACATAGTGGTCGTGCACGCACAGAAGGGCTCCGAGCGTTTTCAGCTGTGATCATGCCGACATCTTGTCGCTTCTTGTTGACGAACACGCTCGTTGTCTGCAAAAAGTTGTTCTGCATTCTGAAGTGACGTGTTGATTGTGGGTGGCCGGTACTTGCGTTTAATCGTTGAACATGCTCTAACAAAACTGCCGCCCAATCTGAGCATAAATAATTTGTGGTAGCGATACAGTTGAGCCAATCTCTCAAAATCATCATGCTGTGAGACGTCTAGCTTCCAAGCATTTCAGGGAAAACAGTACAACACAAGCAGCAGGGCCACACGTCCGTTTTAAATTGTCCACATTGCATTGTTAAAAGATGTATTGTTATGAATATGTTGTAAATCATCGACATTCCAGGAAGTCCTACTCGAATGGCGTTAGCACGCACGCATCGATACAAACGATAACAAAGCTCGGCGTTTTAAGTCGCTGGTTAAGGTCGCGAGTGGCAATGCTTGCTTAACAACACCATGCATACCGACGCTTGCTTGCTGACGTTGTTTATGTGTTACCTCCCGGTATCGTAAAAGTTAATTACTGTCGAATTTATAATGCCGAAAAACCAGGAGCTCACAGCTGGTTTTAATCCCGTCAAAAGACGTCTTCAGACCCGCTATAGTTTTATCCAATAATCTCTGCGCAACCGGCGGATTTACAGGGGATTGGCACGCGGTAGTCTCATTCCTCGCCGCTCCGACTTCGAAGCTTCAAGTGACACGGAGTCGAAGCTGTTTAGTGCATTTACGGCGAACATTATGT
>NW_023596225.1:26821119-26830267 GCF_011947565.3 Pollicipes pollicipes | reverse complement strand
TCGTTATCATATCCTCCCAATCCAACAACGAAGAACATCTCCCAACATCTCCTGATTGGTAATGTGTCCTCTCCTCACACGTCCTCCGCCTGGTGCAATGCTCTCTCCTCGCGTCCCCCGTCTCGAGTCGTGAGTCACAAGTCCTCCGAATCGTGAGGAGTCATCAATCACTCACTTACTCTCACCATGACGGTGTCCTCTCGTTCGCTCTCTCCGATGAGGAGCGTGTCCTCCTCGTTCCAAGTCCGATCGGTCCCAAACATTCCTCCTGCCACAAGACACTCGACACATCTCTTCCCGTGTCCTCTCCGCAGTTCCAGCCCCACGCCACGCAGCCCGACCGTTGTCCTCCAACCCCGGTCCTCCCCCGTCCTCCGGCTGAACTATACCCGTCCCCTCCCCCACGTGCGGCGCGGACGCCCGCTCGCGGCCCGCCGACAAGAGACGAACGCCATTTTCAACGGGAGCCAGCCTGCCAGGCGATTTCTCGGCACAACTATACACTGAAAATACTCCGTTATTCGGCCAATCTGTTTGGAGGAATTTACACATAACATGCAGACGGTATCGGAGAATGTTTTGAAACAGTTGTGACTTACCTATCTGACGAAGGACATGTTGAATTCACGAATTTGCTGTGCCTGTCCCCTCCACACCGCGCTAGGCGTACGTCAGCTGAGCACTGGCCATTGCCGGCACTGGTGAGACATTTAGCCAGTCCTTAATGCAAGAACACGGTAATTGGCCAGGCGCAAGAATATACTTTAAATGTGTGAAATATTTCCAGATAAAAAGCATACGAGAATCTACATTCTTACAATATTTCACCAACATCCATGATGAAACAGCAATCAAAAACGTTCGCCAATTTAAGTTCCGCCAAATAGTCCGACCTCCGCGGTCGCCGGCGCGGCTGACGGCCGGGGCCCGTAGCGCGGAGCGGGCCGAGCCGCACAAATACTGTCCGGCCGGGCATGTCGTGGCCCGCAGCACCGGCAATGCATAAACACCCCTCCCGAAGACTCCTGGCCAGGGGATCGCGACGCCCCGCCAGCGGCGTCGTGGCCCGCCGTCGGCCGTCGGCCCGCCGGCGTTATCTCGCTGTGGAGCCGCGCCTCGTCATGGCCGCGCCGGCCGCGGCTCTGGCGAAACGAGACAGCTCGGCCGCCTGCAAGGCCGCACAGCCTGCCCGGACCGAAGCCTCGACGGGCGGTGCCGCCAGCTTCGGGCGCGGCTGGCCGGCCTGCCATTAGCGGCAGGCCGTGTGTCGCTCGGCGGCCGCCGCCGTCCTCTGGGCGTCGGCTGGCGGGTTTCCGCTCGGCGCGCTCCGGCTCCAGAGCTGGGGCCCAGCTCCCTTTGTCCCAAAGCCTGTGACGAAATGGTTCGAAAGCGACCACCGAGGCGGCGTAGTGGGGGTGACCGGACGTGCCTTCGAGGCCGGAGGCGGGGCGGACAGCCTCGGCCGCGCTCGAAGCGGCTCGACTCGTCCTGCCCGAGCTGCTCGAACGGCGTTATCTGGCGCCCCGCCGGCCGCCGGTACTTCAGTCGTGCGTCACGACGTGACGGTCTGCCGTGACGCAGTCTTGGCGTGACGCCTTCGACCGCGGGCCGGCGGCTGCGATGGTCGGCTCCAGCCTCAGCTTGGTCTGGTTCGCAGGGGCGGGCGTGACGGTGCGAAACCCACATTTCCGCTCTCGGATAGCCAATATGAACCGGAGCTGGAGCTGCAAAGCGTTCTCCTCCTCGCGTAACTCACTGCCTTCCGAGCTCAGTCGAAAACGGCAAGTGCTCCCGGAGCTCACGTCGAAACGGAATCGAACATCGGTTGCACATTACGTGCCTCATATCAGGTGCGACAGAGTGTTCCCGAAATGAGCACGACTGCAATCAGCAATAGGGTTAAGGGCAGATTATGCCACACGACGTCAATAGACTATATGTTTAAAACGCAGAAACCGGCGGGTTTGCTCACCTGTAGAGCGCAGGGTTCTGTATCTCGGCAAACTGTTGGCATGAGTGTTACCACCTGTGTGTTCGGGGAGGGGCTGAGAGGACGTTTCCCCCCCCCCCCCCCCGCCCCATTTTTGAAAGATGTGGCTTTTTTCTTTCGATTTCGTTCCGTCGTGCGATGCAGGTTTTTCACGCTTTCCTATTCCAGATGTCATTCTCAGGCCAGATGACCCCCCCCCCCCCCAGCCCAGTTTGACCCGTCCAATCTCAGGGCCGTGGTCACACCCCTAGCTGCTGGGGTCGGCGTTGGCGTCATCCCCAGCGCAAGGCAACCGAGCTGCTCGGTTTCGGCGTCCCGAGTGCCCAGGCCCGCGCGCCTCGGACGCCTCAGTCCGGCCGTCCCGGCTCAGCAGCCCCAGACCGGCGGCCGCGCGGGCCGCCCGGCACGGCCGGCCGTGCTGACGTCCGGCCGCACGCACGCAGCTCCGGCCCCGCCGGCCAGATGGCGCCACGGGTGGCGGGCACGTTCGCTTCTGGTGACGGCACCGGCCCCGGCCTATGGAACCTGAACACGGCGCGGGGGCGTGCAACAGTCCGGCCTAGAAAGAGTTGGCTGCAGAGCCGGCCGATACGCGCATTGGTCAGCTGCGGGTCTGTGACCGTGCAGGGTGCCCTGGGAATCCGTGGACGAAGGTCGTGCAAATATTCACAAAAATGGGAGCTGATGCGTTTACGGTTGGCTACACTGAATTCTGGCCGTCATGATTGTTTACGGCAGCTTAATCTCGTCTTCGAATTTGGCCCGCTCAGGGTGGAGATTGCCTTTCAATGCCGACCGTTCTCGCCAGAGACTGTTCCTCAGGCCGCCGCTCAATCGAGCTCGCGTTTTCAACCGAGGGAAGTTGATGGCAAAGGCGCTGAGTCCGCGCAACTGGAAAGTGCTGAGAAGGCCCCTCGTAGCGAAGTTGGCGAAGAGAACGCATTTTAATGATAAACGATTAAAATAATATCAATTTCAAGACAAGTTGGTTTCATCGCTGCCACCTCTACCGTCCCGCACTCTTCACTCACGGTATTTTACCGTGATTTGATGATTGATGATTGATTGATTTATTGATGATGTTTGATGATGATTGATGATGATTTCACGATGACCACACTCGCCGCTTTTTCAACGATACGACCGCTCAAACCTATGGCGGGCCGGCCATTGACCTGTGCTGGTATACATGGTCCCAAGCGGAGCGACCTCGGGTCCTGCAACGCTCTGCTGTCTTTACCCGACCCGGGGCGAAGCCAACCCAAGGACAGGACGTGACGTCACAGCAGCCCTTGTGACGCGTGCGTTACCGTTGATAAGTCACCGATTAACGACGCCATTCCTGCCGCGCTCAAATGTCTCTCGTAAAGTCCGAGGACAAGCTTACTTCCTGCGCCTGACAAAGGCATTTGTGGCGGAAGCGGACCGAACAGGCCTCCTTGCAGGGAAGCGCAGAGCAGCGGTATACTCCACAGCTACCAGAAAAAGGCCAAAATTTCCCGGTCGTAAGCTTAATTCCAGGCGTTTCTTCGCGTGATGAGTTCAAACACCCCCTGACACGATTCTTTCCACTACTTACGTGTTGGGTCAGTCTCAGAACAAATTTTGCATGTACTCGTTGTGACTTCCATGCTCGACAGATCGGAACGTTCTCATAGTTCAAGCCCTGAGAAAGGAACCCTGAAGTGAACTGTTGCAGCCGATGCTTCTAAAGCGTTGGCTGTCGCAGAGCGCTTGTACTGTTTGAAGATAACCGGACGTGCGCCTGGTTCTTAGGATTTTTCCTGGGAACACGGCCCTGGTTCCTGGTTCCAAAATAAAAAGGACCCAGCAGTTAGTTTGGAGTCAAGCCGGAGATCCAGCAAGGAACAGGATCCAACGCTGAACTTTGCTGGGAGATCATCGGATCCAGCTTGACAATGAGCCGAGAGATCCGGCGAGAACCAAGCCCCGGTCTGCAAAAAGCACAGGGTTCCAGTGAAAACCAAAACCAGCCTGGACTCATGTCGAGAGATCAAGCAAGAGCCAAGATCCAGTCCAAAATTTGGCCAGATATCCAGCAAGGACCAAGATTCAGTCTGGAGTTAGGTCGATGATCAAGTAGGAGCCAAGAACCAGCACGAACCCTCCGGAACCAGCTGGGCCCTGGATCTTGCCCGGAATTATTGTAAGGAAGAAGAGCGCACCCACACGTACACTTCCACTATGCACGGTGTACAAGAGAATATTACAGAACATATTAAAGATGCATCCTATCTTATACGACATGCTTTCAATAGCAGCTAATGGTCAAGTGGTGAACCAAGCTGGTGCTTCTGAATGAGCCAATGAGAAGCAGGCACTGAGACCCGGTGTTTTGAGAACGAACTCATGGGAATTAGAAACCAGCCACCAGCATTGGAACCGGTAACTTATGTAAATTGGAAACAAGGGCCTTGTACTTGTGAAAAAGGCAATGGGAGCCAGAACCAGTGTCTGTTTTTTTTTTTGGGGGGGGGGAAAGCCCGTGGGGGGCCGGTAGCCGAGATGTTGTGTTTGTGAAGGAACCAATGGAAACCAGTCATCCAGGTAGTGTTCGTAAAAGAACCAAAGAGAATCGGCAACCAGGGCCGGTGGTTGCAAAACAGCCGATGAGAACGAGAAACCAGCGTCTCATTTTTTATAAGCAGGGAATGGAAACGAGGAGCCAACATGGGGAATGAGCACATGCGTGGGTATAGCTAGCGAACGTAGATAGGCTCATATATATTTGGATACGAAATTGTTGGCAAAGCGAACATTTATTCTGCTCAAAAATGATATTAGAATCACTTCTCACAAATAAATTACTATTCTCATTCACGCTTTACACAAAACATTGGAATAATTGCATTTGTTTACCATTCAAATGCCAAAATATTTTAATACTTTGTTCGGTTATGTGCAGTAAATACAGAATGGCCTCTGAACTGAACGCTGGGGTCTCGTCTCCAGCCGGTTCATGCATGCTTGCATATGGATGTGAAACACGATGTAATGTGAAAGGCGTGGCTTTGCAAGATAGCTCGGGAGCAAAGCCCCCATTACGTCACACAATACATTATTATATACACACAATACATTATGTGCATAAATGTGCTCTACACCTGGGCGTGCAAGTGCGAGAACATTCTTGAAATCCCGCAATCGTCATAAAAGCTTGGTCTAGCCCATTGAATAATCATATCAGTTAGTGAAGAGCTAAGCGCTAGTTCAATCACACGTCCAGGGGGTCAACAACTGAAACACATGCACACGCGGCGCGTGAAATAAATACAAAACTCCGCCCCCGTTTCCTGCTCCGCTGGTTCTACACAGGCACAAGAGTTTGACGCCAGGCAGCGCCGGTGCCCGTGCACTGGCACGTTAAACCTCAGCTGCATAGCCGGCAGCACACGGTTGTGTGTGGCTATAAATTTGTTCGCGTAATTTGCCTGATGATGCTTCAGCCTCTGTTCAACAATTAGATACAGCATTTTCACACGAATCAAAGTTCAGAGACTTATTTCGGACATTCGCATAATCGGATGCCGTCGCTGGGAAGAATTCGCGTCCATAATGGGTTTGCACAGACATTTTGGTAGATGGTTATAAAGATTTAGTGACGGCTGAATGGACGATAAATAGCATGCTTTATGATGGAAAGATTGTTCAGAGCCGCAATCGCTCAGCCAGTCTTTCTTTGCAGCACTGAAAGTGTCATCATCCTGACTGGAACTGGAAAGCAGCGGCCCAGTTATCTGGATCTGTTTTCAGCCGTCTGTGGTCCTCCATGGCCGGCTGTGCTTCTTGACCACGCCGTCCCATACCACGGCGAACCACTTCGCGCGGATACCATTAGCTGGGCCCGCGTCTTTGATACGCTGTCGGCGACGGACAGAAGCCGAATGGTAAGCCCGTCGCAGGCTACCGGCAGGCTGGGGAGAGAGCAGCTCGCATGGCGGTTCTCTCACATCGGCTTGACCAGCTCCACCGGGTCGTGGTAATGAGCTGCTTACAGGGTAGCATTAACGTAGACTGTCGGCTGTGGACGGCGCCACTTGGCGACAGGTTTCCGCCGGATGCCTGCCGCTCAGCTCCAATCCTC
Organism: Pollicipes pollicipes; assembly: GCF_011947565.3. Lineage (NCBI taxonomy): Eukaryota > Metazoa > Arthropoda > Thecostraca > Pollicipedomorpha > Pollicipedidae > Pollicipes > Pollicipes pollicipes. Next base: position 26,824,172 of record NW_023596225.1, on the reverse strand, counting down.
CCAGGCCACCCGCGCCGCGACGTCCTGCTTGTAAACACTCGCCTCGTCCACACGGCATCAGCCGATTTTTAGCTGCATTGGTTAGACTACATTCGAGGTGAAGGCACTGCTGAAGTGGCTCTACCAAACCGACCGAAACAGAACGAATGAGTTGACGATGCTGGAAGTATGTCCGGCGAGTTTGTAGCAACCGCTGTGTGCAAACAAACAGCACACGCGTTCACTTCTTCGTGCGAGTGCTACAATCGTGCTGAATGATCCGCTATCTAGACCGGCGCAGGCAAGGCGATTATACGAAAGCAGTCTGCCGCGCGGTGGGAAATAAAGCCGCCTGATGACGGCAGTGCAGACGTTACGACAACGACAGCAAACGGGGTGACTCAGATGGGCACCGAGAGTAATACCGAGCAGCGAGGCAAACACATGTGGAACGGAAGACAGCACGTGCAACGAGCAAGAAAGACAATGGAGATGAGACGAGCAGACCGAGTGAGGCCGGCGAGAGCAGGCCAGACAGACGGTGGGCGCCGCAATGGCTCAGACGTCTGGCGCATACTGGGTCAATTGTTGCAGGCCAGCAGGCGCGGGCAGACGGGGTTCAAGAGACCACCGCCGCGCGGGGCGGGAGGCGGCCGGCCGGCCGGCCGCGCCTCGTCTCAGTGCTGGGTTGTCGGCGTAGGCGGAGACGCGGTGAATGGGGCTCAGGTGGTCCTGTCACCCAGCTGTCAAGCTTTAGTTGGTTCGCCCAACCGCCGTAACATAATGCAGTGGGATACAGAACGGTTTCATCCAGTGATGGCCGAAAATCTCCGCATTCTGCCATAGCGTAGCGACAGAGCAGCGAGAAGACGAGCATTTGGGGAGGCGCACACCACGCGGGTCACGGTCCCGCGGGATACCCTTCAGTCTCGAGCCCGATGAACACGGCTCCTCGGAATACCTCCGGCGAGATGACCAGACTACCTCGCATCAGAACAGTGCGTTTGTCTTCAGGCGTCGGCTCATTTGCTTCCATGCTACGAGACGTAATTAGGGTTTACGCCGCAGAACGACATCATCCGGGTGTGCGCACGGTCTCGTCCCCCCCCCCCCCCTCTCCCCCTACCACGTCAGTCGGCGTCGAGGCGTTGATCACCCGGCGTTGGTGATCGCGAAGTGCAATTCTATGACGTGTTGCCAGCCGCGGTAAGCCCGCGAAGTGATTTTACGTGTAGGTCCGCCAGAAGTGCGTAGGCTGCGGCGTCAGTTTTGCGCATCCCTCAAATTGGTCCAGGGTTAAGCACACGTCGTGCTGCTCGACATCTGCGCGTCCCCTTCAAGCCTCAGAGACCCGCATAACCGGCTCTGAAGCTTACGCACCAGTCTGGCATATACGTGCCCAAATCCCCGCGGCCGTGCTTGATATAACGTGCCGCGCCTTTGTTGACGACGTCCTTCATCCCATCAAAGCGTATCAAGCTAATAAACTGCATAACAATGAATTTCGGCAAGTAGTATTGCTGGGTTCCAAACCATAAACAATGAGTGAATGAATGTGTATGTCGGTGCCGAACCCAATATGGCCTCAGACAGTTCAGGCGCCTGCCCGCTTCGCTATTCGAAGGTCAGCAGATTATTTCGTCCATGCCAGGGCCACGTGCCACAATTTAAAGTCAATGCCGTGCATATTCTCATGTGGATGGCAAGTGAGTGGTTTTGTTCAGATTAAAGGTATGTGGTGCACCTACATCCGCTTGTTTCAGCGACTTGACATGACCGCCGAAAAGCCCGGACGTGCTCGAGGTTGAAGCTGAAATGTCTGATTAGGCATATGAACTGGCAGGTCTCCAACACGCTCCAAGGTGGAAGATAGCAATACGATTTATTACTTTGAGACTTGTCAAATGACATTGATAATGGGACCAGGAATCATACAAATGTGATTCGCGAAACTAAAAAATGTGGCTCAAAAAGTGGAGGACGCTTCCCAATGAATGACAGAACAAAACCTCACGTTGCATTTTTCGTATTGCACTTTCTCGTACGCAAAACGTAGTTTCCGAGTCTCCGTATCGCAATACATCGTACGTAAGTCTTTGTTTCCCAAATTATCGCCCGCAGGTTTTCTTAGGCGACTAGTGGCATGTACTGAACCTCGCACCCGAAAAAATATGTACGTCTTTCTTTGCATTGCTGCTCTTCGCATACGCTACTATTCGCGCCCACGGTTTTTCTTCGCACACACAATTCTTCGTAATACATTCTCTCGTACACGCAGTTATTCGTGCCTCATTATATTTGCGCACAAAGCTCCGAATAGTGCATCTTCATAGACGCAGGTTTTAACCCTACCACATCTTCTGCACACACACAAAACTCCGCATATAAGCCTGGCTACCATCTAGAAAAGTAAGGCTGAAGCTTTTGGTTTGACCACAACATAGACACAAGATGTAAAATTTGGTGGGCAGGTGCCGTCCAACGCCACGTTAGCCGCTGCACCGGTTCGGGCGGCATACAAATACTCCTGCCCATTGCTCAGTGGCCGGTGTCCAGCGTTCGCTGACTATCTTCAGACGATCGCCGCACTCGTGCTGGTCATTAGCGTTGCAGACAATCCCACCCGGCTTGTAACGGGTGAGGTCTCAGCGGCACACTCCGTAGTCAGCCAGGCTCGAGCCCAGCGTCTGTACTCACGGGGCGAGCGATCTGACCAACTGAATAGCACAAGTGCTCTCGTCGGGTTCTGACCAACTGAATAGCACAAGCGCTCTCATTGCGTTCTGACCACCTAAGCAGCGCAAGCGCTCTCGTCGTGTTCTGACAAACTGAACAGCACAAGCGCTCTCGTTGCGTTCTGACCAACTGAACATCACATGCTCTTGTCGTTCTGACTCGCTATCATCAACTGAACAGCGCAAGCGCTCTCGTCGCGTTCTTACCAACCGAAAAGCGCAAACGCTCTCGTCATGTTTTGACCAACCAAGCAGCGCAAGCGCTCTCGTCGTTCACCAACAGGTGACACCGAGCTCCCTTGTTGCATCACATTTGCTCTCTGCAAGGACCGGCTTCGG
>NW_023596225.1:26621119-26818619 GCF_011947565.3 Pollicipes pollicipes | reverse complement strand
TATACTTTTAGCTATCTTGGTTTGTGCAATACCCCGTTGGCTCCGAATGTTTTGCAGAACTTTGTTATAGATCCTGCAAATATTTCCCGTGGTCTGAAGGCGGTGTGACAAAGATCCGGATTTCGCATGGTTTCGTCGACATTGTGGGGTTTCTAGTGCCGCACATTCACGGCTCACATTATAACTTATTTCCTGCCGTAGAGGTTCGGAGAGTAGGGCTGTAATATAGCTGTAGACTATCGCACGTGTCATGCTTAGCTTTATGAGAGGAGACAGCCCCACCATCACATCTAGTCAGACTATGGGCACCTCAGGGCGTACTGGGAAACTGCAGTCCATGCGTGCCTTATCTGATGAGATTATAATGGATACAGGAGAACGCTCATAACTCAGCGACGAAGCTGATGTCTTAAACGTGCTCTGAAAGCAAAGCAGTAAGCAGGAGCAATAGAGGTCATCCGATGTTACGGGGTCCATGATATTTTTGGTTATTTTGCCCTGCCAGCACCGAAACAGACAACGTTAAACTTTCTCAAAGTTGGAGATTCAACCCTCATAGTTCCCACGTTAGTTCCCACGTATAGAAATTGCCGCCTTCGGCTGATACTTCACATAGTTCTCACGCTACTGGTAGTAACTGCCGCCTTCAGCTGATGCACAAAGGTGCAGCATGTTAGTATGCTGCTCTCTTTGTGCAGCCGTGTGATTTGTTTGTCACTGTAATGACTTTTCATGCGTTCGGAAGGGCACAACACCTGGCTCTCGATGTTCTTGAACTTTTAGATGGAGGTGTGTGGGAAAGCGTGAGATCAATGTGCTTAAAGTTTTAATGTGCCACCACAATGATCTCAAAAAGGCTTCCGATTGTCGATATGGCAGAAAACACTTGCAGATGTGGAATGTTGAGTTTATATCGTGGGTTTAAAGAGCACAAGTCGTGCAAGTTGAAATCACGGGAGGAGCACGATTCTCCCACGTCAGTCTTCTCCACCACCCCCACCCCCTCTCCCTCTTGAGGCCATCCAGCCCACCCTACCCTTTGGCTACGGATTAGCGGCCCAGTCCGGTCAGATCTGGGTCACGGGACGGCAGCCGGAGGGCACATGCTTGTCGATCGCACGGTCTCAAAGTGGTGCTGTCGGGTCATGTGCCCGACGTCCAGTTAATATGGCCTACTGCTTCGTTAAAAATGTCACAAACAATCGGCCGCGACCGCACCAGGGCACTGAGTGCATACGTTTCACTCTGCTGGCTCCAACTTTCCGCGATAATTACTCCCCGTGCTGCGGTGCGTCAGTCGATTTCATCATTAGCGATGAGTTATGATGATCAACACCACCAGCGATGTAACAGAGTATCAGGTAAAGCACGCCAGAGCTGACCTGCCTCTTGACCGGCAGCGCCGTCTGCAGCTGCGGGCAGAAAGCCAAGACACCCGATCAGGTCGAAACGACGGCAAAAGACGCCGGCGGGGCCAGCAGTGGTTAGCAGCACAGATATGTTTAGACTGGCCAAGGAGATCAATCAAATCCTAGGACGAGGGCTTTCCAGTGAGGTCACCAGCCCAAGATCGGAGCTGCTGCGCCGCGCCACGAGCCGGCCCCCACCGCCGGCACACCTGACCCCGGGCGGCTGCGCCGCCGCGCCGCGTCCGTCTCCGCCGCCGCCCGGACAGCTGCCGCCACGTGGAGAGTGCGGGCGGCAGTCAGCTGGCGTTTTGGCCGGCCGGCGGCGGACACGGCGCGGCCGCCGTGACCCGCCGTCCTGACGTCAGCGTGCCCCGAGGGGCCGGCCGGGTCATTGGACGCCGTCCTGACCGCCGCCCCGGCATCGATCTGATGACGTCGGCTGCCGTGTCAGGGAGAGAGGGGCTGTCCTGCCGGAGGGGCTGCCACGCCAGGCGTGCTGACGTGCCCGCGCTCTGACTCCGATCCTTCGCGAGTGCTGATGTCCCGCCAGGCATATTTGTTGGCCAGTGAATCACTGTCATGTCTGGGCGCTCCGCTGCTCCCAGCCTGCTTGACCTTATTGCTGTTCTGTCGGGAGCCATTGTCTGGGGCTCTCGTTTTCCTGCACGTATAGCCATTACATGTCTGCAGATGACACCATCTGCCAGCATCGTGTTTCTCTTAAGAACTGTCGTTGTTCGTCAGAGACATCCTTTCACGTGGATGGTTTGCATCAGGGAGCTCATCCTCTGCCTCACATAGCAGCGGGTGAATAAGCCCTCCCCTCCCACACTGTTCAGTCAGATAGCGGCCGTTTATGGAAACCACGGCGTTTCATCATGAAGGAGTGTCATTGAGAATCACGCTTTTCTGTCAGGAAAGACCGGTGGAGTTCCCAGTGATCTCGCAGGCTTTGCCTTCCGGGAAGTCGTGGTGTTTTCCCCAAGCGGGACTGTCATGGGTGATCATCTTCTTTTGTCGGGAGAGAATGTCACTGGGAGCCTCGTCCTCCTGCCAGTGAGACTGCTGTTGGATGTTCTACCGTCCCGCCAGAAGGGACTGTTACTGGGAGTCCCAGTGTGCTTCCATCAAGGGCTGCCGTTGAAAGCCCCGCCGTCCGCCACGAAGAACTGTCCCTGAAAGTCGCGCTGTTCCCCAGAAGAGAAGGGGCAGAAGTCCGTTGCCGTGAGGGAGGACCAGCTTTGGAGCTGTTCCCTTGTTCCGCCGCTCAGGAAGGATCTGCGGAATTATCATCCGCTTTATCCGGGAGGACAGTCGGTGGAAGTCACCTGTCCTGACAGCAGTGACTGTCGATGGAAGTTCCTTGTCCTCACAGCAGTAACTGTTGGTGGAAGCCCTCTGTCCTGGCAGAAGCGACTGTCGGAGGAAGTCCGTTGTCCTCACAGCAGTGACTGTCGGCGAAAGGGCCTGTCCTGATAGCAGTAACCGTTGGTGGAAGCCCCTGTCCTCACAGCAGTGACCGTTGGTGGAAGTCCCCCGTCCTCACAGCAGTGAACTGAGGTACCACAGAGACAGTTGTGGTGTGCAGCAGTGGTGTAGTCAGAATGTCGCACAGGAAGGGGCGGGGCAAGTCAGATCCGGTGCCCTCGTCACCAGTGACGTCACATGCAGTTACAATCATGTCATGGCTGAGAAACGGCTGTTCATGTGAAAGGCGGGTCATATCCTACCTTCAATAAGGCCCATAGCGCTAATGAAATGATTAGAACTGAGCTCCTCTTTGTGGCCTTCCCCTCCCGGGACCCCTTCTCATGTGTGGGGCTATTGTTGACTGTTCGACCACACTTTGCGGATTTCTGAAGGCAATAAGTTGTTAGTTACACGTTTTGCCTGCTCCACTGTATAGTTCACCCATTGTTGGACATCGGTGGGCACTTTGGCTCCCTGACGTCTTCGTGAGATCAATGAATTCTTCCAGACCTTTTGTCCCTCGAGGCATTCCACACCAAACACTTCTTAAAGAGTGTCCCTGTTTATTGAATGCAGTTTCTTAATCCCTGAAACCAATTTTTCTTGACTTAGGCGTTTGTTTCCCACACTGTAAGGCGCCCCTATGGTTCTTAACAGCGTATAAAAACCACTGAAAACTCCGCCTCAAAGCCTGCTACCCACGGAGGATGAGGGTAGGGGGGGGGGGGGGGGCTGCCTGGATCGTGCGTGGTTCGTGGTTTTGGCCAGGGCAAATAGTCTTCTTACTCCAGTCCCACCTCATTTTCCTGGGATGCGCCGCTGGTATGCAGGTACATATCGCCGAACTACACACACTACCCAACCGCAGAGACTTTATCAATGTCTAGCGAGCCAGCACTGGAGCCGCGTCAGAAGCTCGCGGTGGCAACAGCCAGCCAAACGGCCTTTCATTTGCCACAAACTAAGCTATCGGGTTGCGGAACGGTTTCAAGCGTGAGCACAGCAGATATATGTGTACACCACTTGCGTTAATGCGGCAGAAGGACGTTAGGAGGGGGGGCTTCAAATTATGCAGCTGGTGTCATGCGGATGCCAAGAAAGGTTTGGTGAGCAGTAATAATAATTGGGGCGTTTTGTTTCACCGACAGCAAGGACCATTTTGAGAGGTGTGCTCTGATAAGCTATCACTTGGGACGCGTTGGTGGCGTGGCAGGGACTCAAACTCAACGCTGACGGGTCCAGGGTCGAGCATCCTTACCACTACACCACCACCCCGGCTTGGTGAGTAAGCGGACGTTCAGGAAAAGAACGTATATTCTGGAGAAATGGCCGGTGAACAAGCCATGTTGCACTACCACGCGTGCCACTAAAGGCCAGCAAATGTGCCAACAGCGTCTCTAGCATCGCGAACAATGGGACAAACACGGCGTTTGCTGAGCAATGCCTCACCACTCTTCACGCCATCCCGGGACACAATCCCAAAAAATCCCCCGCAAACACACTCGTACACCGCAGAGTACCGAGTACCCGCCTGGACACCACAGAGTACTGAGTACCTACCTGCTTCACTTGTGACCAGAGAGCATTATCTGAAAAATGAAGCGCTTGGCGGCCTTGGCTCAGAAATGTGTAGGGAAGTGTATAGTGTCCTACAGATGCCAAGAAGTATGCTTCGTAACTGTCCAAAATAATTGCAAAGTCAGAGTTTTTCGCATCAAAGCTTGCAAACTGTTCACCAATGGGAGCCATAAAACAATAAGGAGTCTCTTGAAATAATGATTAACATGCCGTTCTTACTGCACATTTCATATATATGGTCTGTCATACCATGCATGTTTATTTCGGCTTCTTACATACCACTGTTTCACTCCGTAATGTCGGGTAGATAATGGATTTCGTCTGTGCGAGTACCTTGCCTTTGAGTATTTATCTCAAGTTTGGTATCTATTGCCTCTTGATTTCGTTCTCATCGTAAAGCCCCGTCGACGGCTAAAGTAATGAATAGAATGAACAGCCAACTATACCCGTTATGTCTGAAAAGGACCCTGCACCACTCTGAGCCACTGTGAGCTTCCCCATGCTACATGTGAGGCAGTGCTTACAGCGTTTAACTGCCGATAACAACAGGCCGCTTATCTGCCTGAGCCTCTTCACTTCGAACAGCGGTCAACACTCGGGCTGTATCCCCGTACCACACATCCGACGGTGGCCACTGCCTCCGTACCACACATCCGACGGTGGTCACTGTCCCCGTACCACACATCCGGGGGTGGTCACTGTACCCGTACCACACATCCGACGGTGGCTACTGTCCCCGTACCACATGTCCGGGGGTGGTCACTGTACCCGTACCACACATCCGACGGTGGCCACCGTCCCCTTACCACACATCCGACGGTGGCCACTGTCCCCGTACCACATATCCGGGGGTGGCCACCGTCCCCGTACCACACGTCCGACGGTGGCCACCGTCCCCTTACCACACATCCGACGGAGGTCACTGTCCCCGTGCCACACATCCGACGGTGGCCACCGTCCCCGTACCACACGTCCGGCAGAATCGCATCGCCTCGCATTGCGTCTGCGCATCACACATCCGGCGATGATCCCGCCTGGCCGTAGGGGCGCCGCAAACCGAAAACCGTGACGGGCGCACCCAACCCTCGCCGTTCATTCCCACGTTCAACCGCAGGATTTCAGCATCCTTGGTTCTTTCGTAATAGGTTATCCGCATTTGGGGTCGATGCTAGGCACCGATTTCAGCAGCTGCTGATGAGGGGATTTGGTACGCCGGCAAATTATGTAGGGATGTCTACAGAATGTGTTGTCAAGGTCTGGCTGCATGGCGGACCTTGAAAACACAAGCAATTTAAGTGCTTGGCATTTGTAATTTGCGTTTAAGCTGATCACATCAAAACTTCATATGCGATAATTTCCTCCATCACGTCTCTCATGCTGAAGCACACACGTGACGCAAGCCAGAACGGATCACTTCTAATCTGTTCCCTTCTCCCGGACTCTTTGAACTATGGACTGCCCCAACCGGTGGACTGCCCGGACTTTGAACCGTCCCCTGTTCCCGGAACTGCCCGGACTACGGACTGTGTCCTGCGCTGGGGACTTCCAGAACCACGGAGTTTGCCCTCAATGTCGGGCGTAGGCCTCGCATCGTCTCCCTCTCCCCCATATCGTGGTATTAATGTTCGTAACGCCTGGGCCGTCCCCGAGGATCATTCAGTTATGTGGTCTGTCTTCCGGCCCAAGCGTGGCGGTAAGCGGTTCTTGTCATGCGAACGCTCTCTGCTTACTCCTAATCAGGACGGCCAAGCGACCTGCGGTCATTGGTCGCTCAAGGTCAGATGGGTTTAAAAGGTGGGACGTACCGCGCCGAGCAATGCTGCACGTTAAACTTCTGCCTCAAAATTACGCCGTTGGGTCGCAATTTCATGATCGAGCAATGCGGCCAGGTTTCGCACAACTTACTGCCTAGCGTGAGCTTCCCAGAAATACCAGATATCCAGTGGATGAGAAGACCTCCGAATAGAAGTGGAAAATAACATCAAACAAACAGAATCTAGCCCCCCGCCTCGGGTTCAGGCCATGGATGCATGTTCTAGATGTATGCTGCTCTGCTTCTCGGTGACAAGCCCGTCCCTCTATGATTTCCTGGTCCGGCCTGTCCGCTTGCGCCACGCACCACTACCCCGACCGGCTTATCCCACTACAGATCCGTGGCGACAATCACTTGTCCGCAATAGACTGAGCCGAGATTGGCTCAGATTAACAAGAAATTAAAAAGTCGATTCGGTTCTCAGCTCTATTATTAAGTCCGTTCTATGTCTATGCTTTCGTTTTGGAGTGCGTGATTGTGCTCTACGTGCTGTATTTAAACCACACCCTGTGCAGAAGGTCAAGCAGTTCTCACATCGCACATGGTACGTGACAAGCTATAACCAATGTCTGAGAACCGTTTAAAGCGCACAGATTTTACGTGTTTCGTCTTGAACAAGAATCGCGCAATGATTACAACAGTGGAAAAGAGCGGATGCAACATACCATGAGCGGCCAGACTTATACGTGCTAAGAAAATGATGTTTGTGTTTTCGGTCACACGGATTTATCTGTCTGTCGCGTCAAGTGTCACTGAAGGATGTGCTAAAATATATTTGATGAACCATTTTGTGAAGATAGCAAGGAATGTAGACAAGGCAGTGTGCGGGGTGTGATGGTGGTCATGGACGCTTTCCTGAAGAAGACAGTTTTAGCATTTCCCTTTGGAAAGACGGTTTCTCAGACAGCTTTGTTACGCCGGCTTGTATTATCTATTTCTAACCATGACTTCTTGCACAAATAACTAATCTCCATTTCTGGTTCGTCCCCGACCGGCATATTTCTTTCACATATGTTTAATTTCAGTAGCTCTCATATGATGTTTAATCTTGTCACTCCAGCAGATCGGCCTGAAATAATACACCAGCTGGTGTCAACAGCGTAATCTACGCCACTAATGTTTGCGTTGAATTCGCTGACGAATCCAATAGGGTTTAAGCAAAACTTACAGCTCACAACAGTTGGACATGACTTTGAGAAGCTCATACAGTACAGTCTATATATATATATATATATATATATATATATATATATATATATATATATATATATGTGTGTGTGTGTGTGTGTGTGTGTGTGTGTGTGTGTGTATATGAATGTGTATATCTCTCTTTTTTTGGACACCGTTTTCAGCTTGTTCGTGGTTTTATCCGAGCTCTTCATTCTGTTCTCCACGCTTTTGATTAAAATATTATTTTCGTTCACGCGCTTTTCAAGCTCAGATATTCTGTTGACAAAGCAAGTGATCTCGTCGTTTATTGTTCCAGCAAATATTTAAAAGGTCCAGATGAAAGCCTCTGCGAATGTGGTGTAATGCCTGTGGTGGAATGTGGTGGAATTTATTTTGACTCATATTATTATATTTGTATTGATGTATGTGAATTGGGAGATGCTTCAAAAACATGCTCTAGTGAAGCTTCAGGACTAGTTATGTCTAATGGTATCCTGGTTAGTGCCACTGCAATACCTTCAAGACGTAAAAAGGAATCACTTCTACTTATTTTCGAGTCCAAGTTACGCTATTAACACTTTATAACAGCACTGCGCCCCTTCCTTGCAGTCGCGACCACCATCGTAATGGCAACGACCATGTGCACCTCTACTGGTACCAATAAAAATGTTTGTGTTTAGCTCAGCGGGCAAGGGCCTTTTACCAAAAGCGCGTAGGCTGAGGCTTGAACCAGTGCGTCACATGGATCATGTGATACTCCTATTCCTAAAGCCAAAGTGCGCCTTGAAAAGAGTCAGTATGGTCAATGCCCCAAGGGAGAAATCAAAGCCATAGCCCAAAGTTTCGTGGAATTCGCGGGATAAAGCTTCATGTTATCATATATTTTTGTCTAAATCAAGTGTTTCAGGCTTTCGTAGCAGTAATTATATAAACTTTATGACACATTAGTGTGTTGCAAACATTACAGAATGCATATGTTGGAAGAAGCAAGGCACGTAATATGCATTACTTTCCTAGTGGTAAGCAGGGAGCCAAATGAAATTTCTCCTGCAGGGTCGGCTACTTTAAATCGAAATTCTGAGCTATTCAGAAGGATTTCGAGAAAATTGATATTACTGATCAAGTCGTATGGTCTCCTGTAACAATACAAGAAAAGTACAAAAAAGTTCGGAGGCCCCCCCCCCTTTAATGCGTGCCCTGTTTCTTTTTCAAAAGTTTAATCCGAACTGTTTGAATGGATGAATTTCTGGTATCAGTGCTCACGCTAAGCAGTGCTTGTTGTGTCAGCCCTGACCCCTACCATTCGATTGCACAATTCCAGGCAACGGCAGAATTTGGCGGCGATAGCTTAACGTGCCGCAATGCTCGGCACGGTCCGTCCTGCCCCCTGACGTCAACTGACCTTCAGCACGACCGCTGCCACCGGCCGCAGGCCATACCTGTCAAGGGCAAATAGCGGGCGCTCTAAAGCGACTCGAACCCTCCCTGTCACGGGTGGGTGGATCGGAAGACAGGCGCTGTAACCAACTGAGCCACCGGGCGGACTGTTCATGCATTGCTGTTGCAAAGCGCGTTGCGCAGCTCCATTACCTGACTTCGTGTATGCTGGGTACAATATTCGGATCTGGCGGATACACGTGCATGAATGACCTGCGTCCAGTAAGGGTGACTAAAACGCCTCAATCATTGGCAGAGCAATGGACTCAAAGACCAACAGCCCAATAAGTGACCTACCCACAGACTGACGATTTGACAGAATGACAGACCGGCAGGCCTCAGAATCCGACGGTCGGTCAGATCTGGTCTGATCAACACGACTGGGCTTATCAACAGACTGATACACTGACGCATTAGCAGACCCGACAGATCGACGGCCCGAGAGACCACAAAGACAGTCAGACTTGTAGACTTACAGACCAACAGACCAACAGGCCAACAGACCAACGGACCGTCAAAGGGATGGACCAATTACTCGACGAACAGACAGACCATCAGGTAGACCGGTTGGTAGCCCGACAGCCCGGCAGACCACCTTATAGACCGATAGGCGGACAGGCCGGCAGACCGCCCGACGGGCCAGGGTGCGGCTCTGTCTCCGGTGTCGCATCACTCCGAAGGCGCCGGCCGTCCGGCGGGCCGCGGCTGCCGGCCGCGCCTCGCTCCGCCGGCGTCGCCAGCTGGAGCGGGCCCCACCTGGCTGCTCATTAAGCCCCCCCCCCCCCCCTCCCTCCCCCGCCCGCCCCGCCGGTGTCGGCTGGGGAAGGGCGCTGATGGCTCAAACCTGCGTGGCGGCAGCGGACGAATCGGAGGAGCTCAGGGTCGGGTCGTCAGGGGTGCAAACGAGGCTTTGTGCCCCTCGCTTAGCGAACCGAGGCCCCTAAATTTCCGGGAAAATGATGAGGGAAGAACGCCAGAGGAGTACCGACTTTTAGTGCGGTCACTACAGCACACAGAAAAGTAGCATCGGGAGATCATCAGAAAATGCAAGACGGCCTATTATGGCAATCCTACCTGCTGTCCCCTAGAGAGGCCCAATGATACTTCCTAGTGGGACGCACTCCGGTCCCGTTCGTACAAAAATTCTGCGCGCACGCCCGCTGGCGGCCTTGTGGCGGTAGAGCGAAACTGCGCCGCCGTTCCGTGTCGCTCGGGAGCGCATCAAAGTAAGCGCGGTCTCCTTCCAGACACCGTTCACACCTCTGAGAACGAACACTTCGATAGATCGGGAGTGGCAGCACAGGCTGGGCGGTGGAGCTCCGCTGGCAGAGCGTTCGCCTCACTGCTGTACGCCGCAGGCCGCCTGGCTCGAGTGTGGCTTCTCCCTCGCCCCCCCTCGCCCCCCTCGGCTCAGCGAGTGGTCGTCTCCGGGGCAATCCGTGGCAAAGACGTCGACGCTAAGGCACGCTGGATGTTGAATGCGTCGTTGAACTCCATTCAATGTGGGCGTCTCGAGTTTGGTTTGGTCTTGTAAACTCCGTGGATTTCTTCCACTTCTGTGTACAGTTTATGAATCAAGATGTATGTTGCAGTTGCATGTTGAGCGAAGTATATTGCTTAATGCTCATGTGCATGATGTACCTCGCAGTCTGGAACTCAATGCGTGTTGTTTCATGAGTGCATCCAAAAACCGTTGTAAGTGTATTTTGAAGAGACGTATCTACATGTTGTGAGTGGTCAAATCAGACAGCTTTACGCCTTCACGGCAGCGTTCATGTGGCATCCATAATGTGGCAAATGATTGTCACAGTCATTGGTAGCAATTTGTTCATCTTTGGGGGACCTCTTCCCTGACATCTGTCCCAGCTCCGTGGTGCTCGACCAAAATCACAAAAATCCTCTAAAATATGAAAAGTACAACACGTTGTCACGAAGCTTTATCTTTGCATCACCTCCCCCGACACCAAAAGGAGGTTTTTAAACCTTTTGTCCGAAGATTTTCATTGCGGACGATTAGCGTTGACTCCACGCAGTACGTGCTGTGTTAGCCCTGATCTTACCATCCAAACGCGAAATTATGTGTGAAAGCTTCATGCTTCGCGACCTCGGCACAGTCCGTCCTACCCTCTGACGTCACCTAACCATTAGCCCGGCCGCTGCCGCTGGCCGCAGGCCATCCCATTCAGAGGTCAAAAGCGAGCTTCTCAGTTTACTCGAACACACCCCGCCGCGGCTGGCTGAATCGAAAGGCAGGAGTTCTAACCAATTGAGCTATTAGGACGGGCAATAGATAGTAATAATATGAGGCCGCTCTCATAGCCATAGACCCTTATGATGTTTGAATAGTTATGCTGCTGTAGTGAGGATCCATCGATGTTTTTAGCTATAGGTTCATATATACATGGTGTATATCATGCGCACACGCAAGGTACTCTTAAAGGGTGCATATTGTAGCGCATATCCTAATGTGTTACAGTTGTGTTTCATATACGGCTGATCAATACGTCAAAACAGAAGGTCACTGCAGACCGCAAAGCACATAGGTACCAAAAATGACACTTTTCGCCAGCCGTAGTTTAGGTCAATACAGCTTATTTAGCCTTGTTCCCAAAGTTTATATGTTTGTCCATTGAAAAGTTGCCTCACTTCCATGTGTTTCTCTGTAAGCATTGCTCTCAAATTAAGCCTCGCACTATTCAAGCGAACGAACTGTCCCTTTCTTGCGACTGGGAAAGACCTGCATGCGATTCGTGGACGTGGTTTCATGATATGGAGTGCCGTGTCTTGTGAAATGCTTACGCTGCCCTAAAACTGGCGTGGCGTGGTGTCTGGCTAGGCTCAAGGCCCCAGCCCCGACAGGCGCGGCCCCAGCCTCGAGCGGCGCACCCCCGGACGCCTACGGGCGGGCCCACCATCAGCGCCGCACGGTTGGCTGGTGTCCTTAGTCAGGTTTAAAAATGACGAGATCGACAGAAGCGGTGCTGCATTGCCCGGCTAGGGGCGTTCCGCCCGATTATGATCGATATGTTTGGTTCAGTCCGGCTGTGCGACTGCCGTCGGCCCAGCTGCTGGGGAGGGCCGCCAGTTTGGGAGAGCCTAAGTCTGATGAACGCAGGCGACCAGGCATTTCTTCCTATGTTTATCAGGCAATATGCTGCAATTGCTGGAGGACTGTCAGCAGACTGGAACTAAAAACAAAGTTTCGCAAAAACGATTGCGGACGTGAATTGTGCTCGTGCACATGCAAATTGTTTAAACAAATATTTGACACCGGAACCCATATGGTGTGCGTTCGCTTTATGTAATACTTCAAAATATCCACTCTTTCAAAACATACATGCAATTACTAATATAATAACTTCTTTAAAATGGAAGCAATGCAGCATTTGTAAAGTAAGCGAAATTGTAGCCTGCCTTGCCATGTCACGGGCTGCATTCACCCACGCGCTGAGATAAGCGCCTCACAGCGCACAGCATGCAAAGGGCAGGGGTGTCGCCGGAAGAGGACTGTTGCCACGCTTGCTCTGAGGGAGATAGGTCGGCCGGCTGCTCTTTATCACAAATAGCGGAGGCGCGGGGGGGGGGGGGCGGTGTGATTAAGGCCACCGGCACCATCTTTGAATTGTCATTCTAAGTATTCAGCCCCAGATCATGACTAATGCGGGCGGATCAATGATCATCTCAGGCCCTCGGAGACTGTTCGCATGTCCTGAGCATAAGGACCGTCGCGAGGCCCCCAACAGTGCTCATGTCCGGCACACTGTTCCTCCCATCATCTGACAGAGTTCGGACCCCGGCGCTCAGTTCTCTTTCTGTCTGGCAGTGTCCGGACCCCGATTATCAGTCATCCCACCATCTGACAGTGTCTGGATCCCGTCGCTCAGCTCCCCTGTCGTCTGACAGTGTCCGGGCCCCGATTCTCAATCATCCCATCGTCTGACAGTGTCCCGGCCCTGGCACTCACTTCTCCCAACCTTTGACAGTGTCCAGGCCCCGATTATCAGTCATTCCACTGCACTGTCTGGACTCCATTGCTCGGTCTTATCACAGTCTGACAGTGTCCAAGCCCCGGCGCTCGCTTTTCTCACAGTCTGACAGTGTCCAGGCCCCGGCGCTTGCCTCTCCCACCGTCTGACAGTGTCCAGGCCCCGGCGCTCGCTTCTCTCACCGTTTGACAGTGTCCAGACCCCGGCGCTCGCTTCTCCCACAGTCTGACAGTGTCCAGGCCCCGGCGCTGACTCCTCCTGCCGCTCGTTTTGGTATTTGTGCACAGGCATCCATTAGCAATTGGATATTAACTTGTCCATAAATTCCTGTGATCATGCTTAGGTAAGCAAAATTTATTATTCTGAATAAGGCACATCAAACCTTTACAATATCCTGATGTGGTACCTACAAAAGACGTAACTTTTGAAACCGCCGATTCGTAATGTTTATCTCGAAAAAACAGCGGAATTTTGGCCGAGCCAGACTTGGACTTTTTCGGACTATTGTGGGCCAGGCTTGGCGGGTTTTCGCACGCTCAAACGTTGACAAGCAAAGTTATGCATTGTGTTGCTGGCGCTTAAGCTATAGATATTTGCAGAAATCAGAGAATGACACTAAACTACATAGCATTATGAAAAACCATGTCTGATTTTTGAAGCATGGGTCCCGGTGGCAGAAAACCAATGGCAGACATGACACGCCAGTGAACAAGGGTGCAAAAATTAAGCAATTGTAAGCAAATATCGCACCGAAAAAAGCTCAAAAACAGCAATCCCAATGTGCAAGGCTTGACCCTTGCGACCCGCATTCAGCATTAGTTAGGTGGTCCATTAAAAGGGGTGGTCCACATTTGCATGGGGGTTTTGAGCTGAAATAACATTCTTAAGATTCAAGCCTCTCTAGTTTCTTAACTACACGCCCGCAAAAATGGGGAAAGGTATATTGGGGAGATTATTTCAAGGTAATCTTGACATGCATAACGTTCTAACAACGTCATTCAAATTTTGCCGTTCCATAAGCCATGCGGTGATCACGGCCAAGAAAAAATGTAGCTGTCGAGGCGTTCACATCTGGCGTTCGTTAGCGCGATTTCCAGATATGACGACCGTCCATTGGCTCTCAGTTAATGTTATACACCGTACGATGACGTAATCAAACCATGACGCACTGAGAAGCATATTTACTCAACACAGAGTGGTGCTATCTACAGCAGTCTTTTTCACTAAAAAATACACCAATAGTCATAAGTCAGCTTGTTTCATCATATAAGATGCCTGCTTCAACAACTTCAAATTTGAAACATTCCCGTTAACATAAACACAGCTATATGTGTTTGGTCGTTTTTAAGGATGATGCGCACTTAAAGTTTCTTGTTTCAAACGCAAACCATGCCTCACAATCAATACACATGATTTATGAAATAGATGGGTTCCGCATTAGCATATGACACCAACCACACGTCCCATGCCTATGTATTGGCTATGTAGAGTGCGAACTACACATGACATCTTCGACATGATTTACTCAAGCTTTCTTCCGGCATAAATTTTGTTTTGTTTCAGGATTGTAAATAGCTTAGGATTGTTTGTGGATTTGCCAAATGCGAATGACATCACTTGAGTGGTCGAGGCTCTTGGACGAAATGCTTTTGATATCCTTGCTTGTACGCTGCATCACAAACGGCTGCCATAAAATAAAATGGAGCATTTCAAAACTGCCATGTGGTATTTATTCCGCTCTGTTGTATGTTGCATCCATGTAAGGACGGCAACCACCATAAAAAGCCTGAGTTTGATTCTTGAATACGGATAATGGCATTGTCTCTACTGTGACGCTTTCGAATGGTGTTAAGTCGGCAACACAAATGTTGATTTTTTTGCAATGTCGTGTGGCAAATGTCTCCGCTTTCTTAAAACTAAGCATTATTTGTGACTGTTTACGATATAAAACACTGAGGAGACTTCTCATGATTTAAGGTATTCGGCATTTCATCCGATGATGCACGTAATCTCAGAAGACCTAACGGTTGTGTGTTTCTGATCTGAGGAACAAGGATGAAATTCCTGGCATATTTTGGTGATGGGTAATTTTAAATCCCATCATCATCCTTCTCATGAGTGGTCGGAAACTTGCATCGCAGTACTTAGGATGTGCTTTGGTACTTAAGAAATTTCATGGCCCAGATGCCTTCAATACTGCTGTCTAAGGAGCATTACTGGCGTTAAACGAACAATGCTATGCATCAGATGAAAATAACGTGACATTTTATACACACTTAATGGTAAGGTATAAACTTAAGGGAAAATGACAAATTAGACCTTCCATTTAACCTGATACTTGCGGGTTAATGCCGGATTCATAATGCAGGTTAGAGGGCTTTTGCGTGCTGGATCCCCCAGCTGGCCGGGTCGGGCCTGGCTGCGGGATAAAATTTTGGAAAAGCTACCTTTCTAGTATTTACGAATCCCTACCCGCTCATCCATAAGCTACGTCACACATTTCCAACATTTTTCATCCCCCCTCTGCTTACACACTCGTTACGCAGTGCAAAGCCCCCATCCACCTGTAACGACCCAACAAAGCCCCCATCCACCTGTAACGACCCCAACAAAGCCCCCATCCGCCTGTAACGACCCAACAAAGCCCCCATCCACCTGTAACGACCCAACAAAGCCCCCATCCACCTGTAACGACCCAACAAAGCCCCCATCCACCTGTAACGACCCAACAAAGCCCCCATCCACCTGTAACGACCCAACAAAGCCCCCATCCACCTGTAACGACCCAACAAAGTGATTTTCGTCTGGCTCCTATCTGCGGTAAAGAAACGAAACAAATGACTCGTCTCCCTTGCTATGAGGGAAAATCAACGTTATCCGGCTTTAATGTTTCGGTTGCCTTTTTGTTGCGCTTTGGTTGCGCTCTACCGCCTCCACTACATGAAACCCCCTACCCCCTCCAAGCGCACTGTTATATATGGAAGGTCCCTCATTACTTAGTCCCATCTGTCGTCTTATACGACGCATTTCAGCAGCCTGACGTTCGTGAGAAATTTGCCCCAGCCAGCATATTGAGGATAGCTTAAAATAGAATATTGCGTTGCTGGTTTTGATGCGACCCCTCGTGCCTCTCGACTCATGCCGAAAGCTTAGATATAAAGCCATGACTTGTGTGTAATCCTCAAAAAGCGTTTTAGACTTCATCCATGCAAAGCAACGCTTTTGTGTCGCGTGCGATAGGACGTGCACGCTTGGCACACGCATCTCCCACCTTGAACACCCGACAAAAAATCGTTTGTATATGGATTATGCATCTCTTCAATCCGTAGCGCTCTGGATCTACGGGGGGGCTTTCGGATGGCGCCGTTGCCCGAGGCTCAGCCTGCCCCGGCTCCCCACTGCCGCTCGCTCTCCTGACTCTCTCCCTGCCAGGCCTCCACGGCGGACTGATGAGTGGCAGCCGGGGAAGCGGCGGAGCGAGCATCACAATGAACGCCGCGCCAGGGACCAGGTGCGCGAGCAAAACCAATGACCCGCTCGTGGTCGTGTCTAGTTGGGCGGGTCTACCTGCGCAGACAGATGAGCTGGCCCTGTGTTTACGAAATGTCTAGCTGTATGACCTCGCATCGATGTGCATAAGCTTTTAAGGCGCTCAGACGCGCTTGACGGGAAAGTCATTGTCAGCAGTCGTGTTTAGCTGATAGTGACGGTTGATTATTTTCTGTTCACTGTTAGAATGGTCCCAGCACACTCGTGTTTTACAGATCCGATCCGCTTTCTCTTATATGACTTTCAAAAGGTCCCGGACTCACGAGAGAATCCCCAAGGGATACTAGATCAGGTATTAGTTGGTGTTATTCCATCACTTCCAACGCAAGAATTGTGACAACGATGTGCGC
Organism: Pollicipes pollicipes; assembly: GCF_011947565.3. Taxonomy (NCBI): domain Eukaryota; kingdom Metazoa; phylum Arthropoda; class Thecostraca; order Pollicipedomorpha; family Pollicipedidae; genus Pollicipes; species Pollicipes pollicipes. The sequence continues at coordinate 26,801,857 of NW_023596225.1, read as the reverse complement.
ATGCTCCCAGGCACATGCAAACCGCATGTGTTCAGCAGATGCGCGCTGACACACCTCAGAATCGGATGGCACAGGTATACCGCGGGGACGTCACAGATAGCCCAGGCACGGCTGACGGCCAGGCCAGACCACATCGGCCGGAAGACGTCACAGATAGCCCAGGCACAGCTGACGGGCAGGCCAGACAACATCAGCCGGAAGACGTCACAGATAGCCCAGACACGGCTGACGGGCAGGCCAGACCACATCAGCCGGAAGACGTCACAGATAGCCCAGACACGGCTGACGGGCAGGCCAGACCACGTCAGCGGGAAGTGGCGCATCTCCTCGCTCTGGGCAGTGCATCGCTTCTCTGAAAAGCAGCTAACCGGTACAGCCACGCGAATCCCAGGCGGGCTCGCGTTTGGGATGCGCCCTGCACACGGCCCGTGCATGTTCCGGTGTGGCGCGTGCAGCCCCGTCATGTACAGAGATAAATCGGTCAGAACGTGACTCCGTATCACCCACCGAGAGCGATTCCTGGTACACGGCCCACGGCGGCGCGGTTACGTCATACTCGCATTTGCATCAGTTGCGTCAGCCGGGTTGTGACGCGCCGTATTTCAGAGCCAGGTCGTCGCCTGACAGACCATGTCTCAGATTATGATTGAGACTGGATGTGGTGCATTCTTTATTTATGCTTGGCGCTTATGAAAGACCGACATATGCATCATAGCACGCGACATTAAACCCAAACGCCTTTTTGTTGTCTCTGATTGTTATGCATCGGCGTTTCATGGGATGCCAACGCGTTTACAGCATTGCCATGGAACGTGGCATTGATGCACGACAAACGAATGCATTCGTTCGCTCTGCGCATTGCCCAGACCCGAATCACTCGCCCAGCCTTTCCGGACCGAGGCGCGCGGTTCTATCGGAGCCGACTGGCAGCCCATGTGTTTGGCAGCTGCGTCCAATCGCACCTCCTCATTACTATGACGTCACAAGGTCTGCCGCAAAATTACTTCTAAATTAGTTATGTGTAGAGAGAGAGAGAGAGACAGAGAGAGGGGGAGAGAAAGAGAGCGAGAGAGAGAGAGAGAGAGGGAAAGAGAGAGAGAGGGGAAGAGAGGTGTGGCATACATCCCTGGTCTGTTCGGCATCTTTCTTAGCTGGTGCTTTTCTTTAGCTCGTAAACATTTTCCCATGCTTAGTATTAACAGGAATCATCACGGAGATAACCGAGCCGTAGTGTTATTTTCACTATGGCACAATTTTAGTTTGTACAGTTGCGGCCGAAGACAAAGAACAAAGTGACAACATTTGACCTGTTTAGATTCTAAAAGGTTCCCGATCGCTTCTCGAATGAGTCACCCGAAACATGCTCCAGTAGTGGGTTTCACCTTCTCCTTAAGCGTAATGAGACATACTGCAATGAACTGCTCCGTTGCCATAGACTTAGCGCAAAAATGATGAGCTGAAAAGGGAAGGCCCCTTCTTGACGGCCGACAGGGCATGCACAACTCTCAGCTGGCTGGTCCCCTTTGATCCCTGTGACTGGCTAACGACACAATTCTCAGCTGGCTAGTACACTGTGATTCCTGTGACTGGCTAACGACGCAATTCTCAGCTGGCTGGTGCATTGTGATTCCTGTGACTGGCTAACGACACAATTCTCAGCTGGCTGGTGCATTGTGATTCCTGTGACTGGCTAACGACACAATTCTCAGCTGGCTAGTACACTGTGATTCCTGTGACTGGCTAACGACACAATTCTCAGCTGGCTGGTGCATTGTGATTCCTGTGACTGGCTAACGACCTACGTTGTGACGCATACACAAGTGGCATTCAACTGTCCTTGTTTGGGCGATATCAGACACGTGCGCAGTACCGCACGCTAGTTATCTGCGTATGTCCCACCCGACAAGGCGGAAGCAGAGTCCGTTTGACACTGATCCATACAGATGTCGTCCAGGTGAACAGAGGACGCTGCCTGTAAAAGGGAGTGCCTGAGCCCATTACCATTAATTTTCCTTTTGGTATCGTTATCAGCAGCTGATACCTAAGTCGGAACAGTTGAATGCCATGGCATGAACATGGCTCTATAAATGGCAAAGTGTACGTGTCCCCCCCCCCCCCCCAACATTGAACTGAAGACCACATGGCCCGTCACAGAGCTGGTTAACTTTTTCCTTTTAACCACGTATCTGACAGGACCATGTGCGAGACCATATGCATAGTGCAGTAGTGACCAGAGCACTAGTCAAAATCAGAGCAGATCTCTATGGCAGCGTGGCACACACTTGCTTCACGTGCTTCAATAACAAAAGAAACTTAATATTGGACAAATCTCGAACTTTTGTTGCTCCTCGAGTTGGCGAAAATGACGGCAAAGTGGAGGTTTTCGGTTCACTGGAGCGGTCGCTCGTCCATAGCTGTCGACTACTGGTGTGTTTGTGCCAAACCATTTCGGTAACCATTTAAGAGCTTTGCGCGGTTTGTAACGAGCGATAAAATAGTAGACGAGAGTGTTATCAGGTGTCACTGTGTAAGTGATTCCAAAAGCTAAGCGTTTGGAGCCCAGCACTTGGGGCAACCAATTACTTTGATCTATGCCTTGAAAAGGCTGTGTTTCGTTAGCCTGCAGGAACCGGTCCACCCACTTCGCATTCGAGAGCTAATTCACTAACAATTATTCATTAAATTCACTTTGCCAACTGGCTTGAAGCCCGACAATTCCAATGGAAGGCATCGATTAACTTGCAAAGATTACAGCTTTGGTGATTGCGGCCAAAGCATCGTGAAAAACCCAACTCCTTGTCGCATATTCGTCACAACGCCTGCGTGGTTTGTTTTGCCCTATATCACTCGGTTGAGGCCACCACACTAGTACTTATTCGAGACCGCCTTAGCAAAAAGGTGTAAATGACCATTTCGGGCCGATTACTAGGACACTTATCGGTTGGACAGATCAGGCGCCTGCCAGTGCGTGAGTTGCTGGCGACCCGCGCCACATTTGCCTTCACTGCGCAGCTAATGTTACGTCTTTACCTGGTCTGGCTGCTGAGATCTGACGTCATTTCCTGAACGCTGTCTGGTTTCATCCCAAAACTGGTACACCAATGGTTTACGCATGAAGCCGCGCAACCCTCTGCGCAGCCGCGCAACCGTCTGCACACATCAACCAACACTTCTGTTCGTGCCATTGTACCATGGCTCTCCCGACAGGATCAATTCGCATCGTGTCGCTTACTATGTTGGATCGTCGAGATATGAGCCTGGCTTTGACTTGCTTTTGTCTACTTTTTCATGACTTGAAAATTGCATTCTTGCCATGCTCATTCGGTGGGAGAGGGGGCGGGGACTCGCAGTAATAATGCAGTATGGCAGGAAAACCCTGCACAATGGAAAGGTTTGCAAGCGAAGGCCTTATAACGTATGCGGCGTAACCTTGGAAACGTGGCGCATCTAGTCGCTGCAAACTGCACAAATCTACGATCAGTGGTTGTAGATATATTTACGTATGCATGTATGCATGCACACACGTTGTATTGACAGTAGAAACACTTGAGCGGCCTTGAAGGACCATCCTGAGTGCTGCGCTAAAGACGAAAGGAAAGACACGTTAAAAATGACACCCAGCAAACACTAAAATAATAACGCATATCAGCATCAAGGATACACACACACACACACACACACACACACACACACACACACACACACACACACACACACACACACACACACACACACACACACACACACCACACACACACACACACACACACGCACACACACACACACACACACACACACCACACACACGCACACACACACACACACACACACACACACACATACGCACACACACACACACACACACACACACACACACACACACACACACACACACACACACACACACACACACACACACACACACACACACACACACACACACACGCATGCACGCACATACAGACCACTTAAATAGCTAAAAGGCCTCTAACAGCTCTTTTAAGGACACCCGCCCAGACGTCTTGCCATTCTCTGAGCATCAGCAGTGCCTACATCACGGCTTCTAGAAAGCGTGACAGCCAGGATGACCCGGGTTGGGCCACCCAAGTTGAAAATGGTATGCAGAAAATAGGAATGCTCATGCAGCACTCCCTCGGCCTGCGATCACGCTGATCATATCGCTCGTGCTGGCTCACGCGCGGAGGGTGGGTCGTAAGGCTCAGGGTGTCTCGGAGCTCTGGAGGAATTTTTGGCAGCCCTTGGGCACTAAAGAATTGCACGAAGAGACCATTGCTTTCACTATACTCCGGACGCCCCATCACATGGTGAAAGAAACTTTAAAGTGGCTTCGGAGACCCCTCGCAGAGAAGATAGTCAGCAGGTGCTTTAGTGTGAGTGATCTCCACACCCCGCACTAGAATCCATCAAATATATATTCACGAGATAATGGAAGAAAATTGTCCACAAAATCATTCCAAAAGCATCACTAACACAGAAGCCATCACAATGGAAAGTAACACAGCCTGGGCAGTGACTTTGCAAAGTAAGCACAGTTATTGTTCACGGCATATGCACATAAGCGTGCATTGAAAGCGCGTCAGCTTAAGTGCGTCAACGGCGAAAGTGGGAGTCCGAGGCCGCAGCGTATCAGAAATCAGCTTGACGATGTAGTGATGCGATACCACTTACATTTCAAGCAGGTTTTAAAGCTTAAATCTCTAAGCTGTCCCTGTATAGCTTATTTTCGTCATGTTAACATAAGTAAGTATGTCTGCACAGAAACAAACTATTCCATTTTATTCGAGTGTCGTTTACTCGAGTGTCGTTATGCCGTTCAGGCACGCCTGAATGTGTTCACAATTCTGAGATGAGAGATGAGTTTGCGACCTAAATTTGAAAAGGATGAAAACAAGGCGTGTCTTAGCAGACCAAATGAAATAACCATTTTTTTTAAGCTACCAGAAGCGCTTGCCATGTGTATTACTTCTGTACACTATCATCATATTTTTTATGCAAAAGGCAACGCTGTTGAACATAAATCCTTTGGTGTCATCGGAGCTGTGGGTGCCATGTTGGTCCCAGCGTTCGCTAACGGGCGGCCTATGCGGCAGTGGTGTGGGCGTCTCCGGCCCTTTGTTCTACTGCGTGCTTATCATTATACGCTAAACGTAGACATAATTTCTTACCCGTCCCAAACCCGCCATGACTCGCAGTGCTGCAATAACATCGTTACGGTCCCACCCAAGCCACCGTTAAGTGAACCAACGCCATCGACCTGCGAGATGTACACCCCGGTTCATCAGGGACATCTATCAGTCTGATCCGACCATGCAAAATGGCTTCAAATCTTTGCCGAACCATTTGCCACTGCTCTTCCACGTTTTTCTTTGGACGCTGTTATCATGCGAGAATGACGAAAGCTACCACACGTCTAGAACGACGGCGCCGCCTCCTGGTGCTGAGGGTGTCTGAGATCATTAACAGTTGGCTCATACGAAAGACGAGCCCCCAAAACACGCCCTAACCCCAGTCACCCCGCTGCGTTTGTCCACGTTTCTGGGAGCGCGGTGACTAAATCCCTGTGTCTGCCCGCCATCTGCAGAGGAGCGGTCAGGATGTCCTTAGAAGGAGGGGCCTGACCTTCAGGGACCGACGGCAATCCCTGTGAATTTCCTTGCCCAAGCAGCAGCAGCTGCGGCTACAGATTCTCATCACATCTTGCTTGCCTTTCCGCGGCGCCTCGTAACGATGTTTTTGGTGTGCTTTAGTGGCTGATATCAAGTTGCGCAGTTCGGGTGCTCCACACTCAAAAGGCATGGCTGTGGAATGCATTGAATAATCTTCAACATGTTTTTCAATTCATCAAACCCCCATACAAATGAGGGGCATCCTCTTTAACTCGCTGGTTTTCCCGCTGTGAGGCCCGCCGTTTGTTTACGGGTAGCCCGTGCGCCAGCCATTGGCGCACCTCTTGTTAGCCGGCTATGGGTGGTTATATCTGGTAGCGATTTGCCGCGTGCTTGTCTTCTCGCCAAATCAGAAAGTTGTCGCTCTTCGCGGCTAATGAAGTTAAACCCTTCGGAACTTCCTGATTTGAGGCCTCTGAAAAATCAATGATACTCTGATACATTTTAAACGCGCTAAAGCTCACACCTTGGTGATTCTATCCATTCGACGAATGCTTCGCTTCTGGTGATGCCACAAACTGCCACAACACACCGAATATCGGGAACCGGATGATAGCCCCTTCATGACTGTTGTTCGCACCAGCCCACTGAGTCACGCGCATCATGGTGGCTACCGACATGACTCACAACATCCTGCTCCCCGTCCGTCGCCCCGGCGAGACCTTTGCCCCCCCCCCCCCCCCGGCGTCACAGTCAGTCTGACACCCCCTCCTCTGTTCCAGCGTCACCACATCCGTGCGCCACAGTCGACGACGGGCCGCCCCCTGCCGGCGCGCCGCACCCGTGTGGTGGCACCCAACCGGTTCTGTGCGGCCTTCCGCGCCGCTCATTTGGCGTGCGTCCAAAGAGCCGTCCTGCGGCCGGCGCCGGCCGCCGGCCGCAGCGCCGCCGGCCCGCCGCCGGCCCGGCGGGGTCTGTCTGGCAGGGCGCCGGTCAGGCCGGGTCCGTCTGGCTGGGCGCCGGTCCGGTGGGGTCTGTCTGGTGGGCCCACAGCGAATCATCGGAGGTGACGGCGCTTGGATTCGTGCGTTGTTCCGCACGACTGACGGTGGAGTCAGCACGTGCGCTGAGTGGTGCGATGTTGGTGAGGTCCTTACCTTAGAACTGAGTACGTACGGGCGTTTGCAGCCGCTACAGCGATTCATAAATGATAATTTTGACGGATCGTTTCAAACTGAATGTAAACACTCCTGTCGACGTACAGACGAATAGTTGTTTGCGTGGGTGTAACCACGAGGGTGGGGTGCGGTGAGCCGGGAGGCTGGGGGACGCTCCCCTCCAACTTTTACAAAGCGTCATTTTGTGTCACCAAATTTGTCCATACAATACGCGTTTTCTACGTTTTGTAATTCGGAATGCCACTTTCAGGCTAATTTGTTTCCTCCATATTTTATTCTGACCCGATCAACCATGCTTCGTTCCCGCTGTAAGAGACGGAGTTACACACATGGTTGTTGGGGATCAAATGCGGTAAGTATCAAGCATGGACGAAACACTGTCATGCGAAGCGAGTTGGCTGCACATCCAAGGCCGCTATGTTGGCGCGCGCGTTGCACGGATAAGACAGGAACGTGAACCACTTGACTGATTACAAGAGGGCAAAGGAGGTGCTATGGAAGATATGCAGGCGGGCGCTGGAGCCAGCCGCTTTGTTCTGAACTTATCGGCGCGTTCAGCATGACATTTTCTATGATGATAAGAAGCGTGCTTCTAATGGCGAAGACCGTAACGTTTGTGCACATAGGTTGAAGCCATTTTCGCTGCAGACAGGTACTGAAAGGAACTCGCGGCCCCACTTTGCTCAGGCATTAGAGCGTTGCAAATAGTCAAGATGAAAACATACATCAATCCGGCAACAGTTCTTCCGTGTTGACGCTCTGCTCAGTGAACACACACGTTCACAAAACAGGCCACAGATAAACACACCCGCACGAACGAAGGTACTAGAGGACAGAGGCGGATCCAGAAGATATACCACGGGGGCTGTGGTCCATTCATCGGGATCTATGTGCAGGGGCCTCGCAGAGTGAGAATTTCGGGGCTCCACAAAGCCGATTCGAATGCCAAGAACATTTTGGGCTTCTCAGAACATGATCGGGCCTCAGGAGTATCAGGGAGCCCCAAGCAGGAGTGCGCTCAGAAAAGTGAGGCCCCTGCAGCCCTGAAGCACCTCCATGGACGAGCCCAGGGACGATAGGTCGTCTTTTCGAGACGGAGACGGCGACAGGACTCAATGTAGGACATTTTGGAGAACTTCGATGGCACGTTTTATTGGAATGACCAGGTCTGAGGAAACTGCAAAACACAAATTGTACAAGCGACAACAAGCACTAGTAAGTGCAATGGCCTGCAAGTGTCTGTTTCTTTGAGATTGTTTGTTCTTAGCTGGGAGCGTCGCGACCTGATTTTCTGTTCCCTGATGTTAATTGAAGTTCGCTGCGTCGCTGGGATAGAGGGAGGGGCACTCCTGGTTACCTGTTCTTGGGTAACGGTATATAAAACAAGGAAAAAGGTGCTGATCTTCCTTTTCCAGAAGGTGGAGTTCAGCCCATCGAAACATTTCGACACGTCCTTTTAGCAATATAATAATAAAGTTTGACTGCACATCCAGCGCTACGTCATGGTAACCACTTACAAGCATGACGCGGCGTTGAGGGAGACTTAGGCTGATAGTCGTACTCTCTCCGGTAGCGCTCAACTTGGCGTCGTGTCACGAAACTCGAGTCACGAATCACGAATCAAGAAAAAGCGCTATGTTGGCCAGATGTGTTGGATCACTGGTGAAATCAGCATTCATGTCCGAGCCCTGCGGCTTTGACTCGGCTGGGAGGAGGGGGGGGGGGGGACGACACGGATCGGATGGGACCGTCTATCTTCTGCCGGACGGCGGGCGCCCCCCCCCCCCCCCCCCGCCATACCCGCCGTCCGGGCCCGCGCCCGGTGAGCAGGCCATTGGGCCGGCGCTGGCACGGCGACATCTGTCGTCTCCAAAGGCACGGCCTCCGACACTGAGCCGGGGCCTCGCCCCCCGACACTGAGCTGGGGCCTCGCCTTCCGACACTGAACCGAGGCTTCGCCCTCCGACACTGAACCGGGGCCTCGCCCTCCAACACTGAGTCAGGGCCTCGCCCTCCGACACTGAGCCGGGCCTCGCCCTCCGATACTGAGCCGGGGCCTCGCCCTCCGACACTGAGCCGGGGCCTCGCCCTCCGACACTGAGCCGGGGCCTCGCCCCTGCGCTGTGTCTTCAGAACGCGCGGAGACCAGCGAGTAGTGGGCATCTCCAGTCGACGATTGGTGGCGTAGTGATCGACAGACTCCGAAGGCACCCCGAACCATCCGCACGGATCGTCTGCACATGCACCATTGGCGTATTCACGAAGCCGGCGGTCTGCGGCGCAGTGGGCTTCCCTCGACCGAATGACCGGCGCTGGCGGTTGGCGTCTGAGTGACACGGCCCAGGCAATCAAGATGGCAGCTTTGCAAACCTAGCAGCGGCAGACGAATAGTAAGCATGAGTTTGCTCACAATGGGCCCGTGACTTCAGAGACAATTCTCTCGCACAGCAAGCGGTGTGATGCTGGTTCCGGGTCAACGTCATTGATGCATCTGACGGCCGGCTCCCGGCGAGTTCCTAATTATACCTGGCATGCAATACACAGATACCCACTGAAATCGATGGAGTGCTTTGGCTCAGAATTGGTGAAGTGAATATGGTGGCACAACGGGCATATATACCTAGCTTCATTTCCTTTCCAGTTGACTCCACCCATGCTGTGCAAATTCAGCTTAGTTTGACAATGGCTTAAAAGCTTTCATTCCTGTAATTTTGCCTAACTTCAATTGCCTCAACCTCAGGCAATCTACCAGCATCTCCCGTCCTAGCTTAAAATGAGGATGGTGAGTTTTTGTGGGAACATGTCCGGCGCTGTGCCGTCCTACCTACCGCTACCCATATCCTGGACAATAAAGCGATCCACTTGGGTTCAAAGAGCGGTACCCTGAAAAGGAGGCGTCGGAAAATGGGTCAATAAATGTGGACAACGCCAGCGGACCGACCGGGTCGGCGACAGAGATCAACTCCCAGTATTGGTCTGGCCGAAAGGGGACCTGAGCGGGCGGTGAGAACCGGACGGTGAGAACCGAACGGTGAGATCGAGCGGTGAGAACCCAACGGTGAGAACCGAACGGTGAGATCGAACGGTGAGAACCGAACGGTGAGAACCGAAGTGAAAGACCAGCTGATTAGCGCGGGAATCGGGCGGCTGAAGTAAAGCCAGAGATCCCTTTCAGTCCACGCGAGCATCTGACAGAGATGTACCCGATGCATGGCTTGTCTGCTGCACCGGGCGCTGGGATCCCTGCCAGGGACGGCGAGGGCACGGTGCCAAACCTGATACGGAAGGCCGCTCGGCGTGATAGTGATGCAACTGCTCACCAACGGCCAAGCAGTTCGTAAGCGTCATTTGTGGCGCGAACGTGTTCATATGCGCACATGGTGCGTTGATTTAAAGTTTTTGCACTCGCACAGCCGCCACGAAGCCTGATATCTCTGCGACTGGTTTTCAACCAACGGTAAGGAAAAGACCTTGCCTGTGCATCGGGAGCAGATGCTTGCAGCTTTGGCGAGTCGTTGTGCAGCGTGGATATCGATCTCAAGATCGAGTATGATGCTTATATCGGCGGAAGTTAGGTTAAGTGCGACTGCTGAGTGGACACCTACAGCCGCAGGCCTGGCAGCGTATGTCATGCTCACATGCAATGTCTGAATTATGTGCTTCGCCAGTCTCCTTCACGCGAAGCAGCGCGACGGTTCCGGTGTCCAGAGTCGGCTAAGGTCTTACTTCAACAGGCACAACCCTCGACCTTATTCGCCCGCCCATGGTACCACGTAATCTCCTGAGCCTTTCCAGCATCCGATCGTTCCACTTCTGCTCTCATGGCTGACCGACCAACCGTCCCGCAATGACCATTGTACCACTGTACAGTGCACACGGCTCCGTGCACGGTGCGCAGGCGGCTGCACAGCCGGCGTGAGAGCGGGGCGACCTGCAGAGGGGTGCGCAATGCCGCATGTGAGGCGGCCGGCCCGCGGCCCGGTCGCATCGATTCGCGTCCGTACAGGAGGACCAATCGATGGCGATGGCCAGCCATCGCTGCAGTCGCCGCGCTCGGCGGCGGCCCGCCTGACGAGCCCGACCGGCGGCGCCGCGCCCCGGCCGCCGCGTGACGCGTCACGCGCGCCGTCACGGGACGCGACGGCGGCCGAGGCGGAGGCGCGGTCACTGCCCTCTCGCGCGCCGGGCCGCTGCGGGACCTCGTGCATGACTTGCAGGTCATACGCGGCGGGATGAGGCTAAGTCGGGTCAGACCACGGCTGCGAGCTGCAGCACAGAGTCGTCTGGCGCCTGCACGGCCTCTGAGATCGGCGGCTATTGGAAATCGGAGAACCACGCAAATGGCGAAATCCAGATGAATCAAGATATTTTCTACACTGAAATTCAAGAGGTTTTTTGGCATTTCCTGTCAGACTGAACTGAATCTACACGAGAGTCAAACGTTCCTAACTGTTCAAAGGAATGATAGGATGGTCGCCGCAATGAGCAGTCTGGATGCCCGATTTGAGAAGGCGATGTCGGAAAAGCTGATGAGGAAGACCTGAGAACAGGTCCTTCGCGCTTCGAAAAGTACCATCCACCCATACAGAAGAAAAAACTGAGAAGAGTTAGTTCGCGGACTTGCGCCTCACTTCCCTAGATGTGATCTTTTTCTTGGTTCTTTCTCGAGGCTCTTGTTTCGGTGTACGTACCGCTCAAAGACCATCAGCTCGCCGGTGTCCTGTACTGACGCGGGGGCCTTGTTTCGGTGTACGTACCGTTCAAAGACCATCAGCTCGCCGATGTCCTGTACTGGGGCGGGGCTCTTGTTTCGGTGTGCGTACCGTTCAAAGACCATCCGCTCGCCGGTGTTCTGTACTGGCGTGGGGCTCTTGTTTCGGTGTATGTACCGTTCAAAGGCCATCCGCTCGCCGGTGTCCTGAAGAGGTACGTCGATACAATTCCCACCGACGCTGCGCTGCGGGTTCTGTGCATGCACCTGTGGCAGATTTCTGAGGATATCGATGGTTTGACCCTGCTCGATGATCGTGGAGATCATCTTACTGTTAAGGGAGGACGGTACCAATCTTGAAAAAGCTTGAAGGAATGAGCTGAAAGGACTATACGGGGCGAGTGTAAACCTGGACATATCTCTAGAGGACTTGAGGGACTCTGGGAGTGGACCACAGCTTCATCGCCGGGGAACCCAAAGAGTAGCAGGGTAACTGTACATAAGTGGTCCATCAAAGTACAGGACTCTCATGCAATTCGATGACGCCACGGAACGGAAAATCTCGCTTACCCAACGCTACAACATCCCAGCCAAGTCAGACATGCAGAGGCAATGTCGGTTTCAGCTGGGACATCACAATCAGCAAGGGCAGACAAAGCAGATGAGGGCTGCTCTGATGAAGGAAGTGTTCCTAAAGTGTTATGTCGCCAGATAGTCATTGTATAGCTGGGTCACATCATCCAGATGGACGATTATATCTTGCATGTTTCTTTTTGCCATTCGATCAGTGAAAGAAAAATGTCTTGCTCCGTGCGAAATAGTGGCGTTGGCTTGCAAGCTCTAAATGCTTTTGGATCTATAAAAACAGCAATATGTTTTCCAAGTTGTGAATTCGGAATAAGGTTCAGCCTTGGAATTATCCGATGGTTTTGCTTTTATCTGTACATACTTGCAACACTGCAAAGTGCAGGCTAGCAAAACAGCAGGAGTTTAAGCACGTATCGCGCAGCATGGCATCCACACCGGGAAGCCGGCGCGATCTTTCCCTTTACGCCATATCGCAACCAACGCCACGTTTGTCACCCTCCCGACTGACGAACGACTCACAGCGCTCGGTGCCGTTTCTCTGCTGAGACTTTACAGACTGAAATGGTAATGATTTGGATCAGAAGTCTGAAAACATGCACCTGCTAGTACGACTGGAAGCAGAGTCCAACTCAGTTCCACACACATCCGTCAAACATGGTGTCCACCACACGAGGCGACAGAGGGAGAAGTCTTCTCATATTTACGGGGTCTAACGCTACACCGATGCGCACCCCATGGAACGAACCCCACCACAGAACCTTCCTGCCCCGTCCCCTCCTGGTTTTGACACGTAGCGAGCCGCTGCCACCTGTAGCACCGATCTGAAGTCCAATAAATACATTCGGCTACAGAAATGCGCCCAAGGAGGCACACTAAATACACCGAACATTTTGCTATAAAATGTCCTTTTTAAGCAAACTTATTTTGCTATTGAGTCACTTTTCCGTGATGTTTCTAACCTATTTCCAACGCATATTTCCTGAGCGTTTGTTTGAACAGAGATTGTATATCGATTTCGCTACCTTGCAAAAACGTGCCGTAGACTTGTAGTTGTTAGCCAGCCACACGCAATTTCACCAGTGGTGCTCGGTGCTTTTGAAAGCCGATGCCACCCGGGTGTTGTACACGCTTTGCCAAACTGCTCTGTCTGAAAGTTGTGTGGTAGAAACTTGCTGAAGTCATACAATGAAAACGTCGACAAGTCGGGACTTCTCGATCCGCCGCTACCAGTTGCAGTACTTGCACACCATCCTTTGAAGAAAGTTCATCCATGCACGCATCAATATCGTGTGTCACCACGCGCTGCGGTTCGAAGAACAGAGTGTGGCATGTGAATCCAACACAACATGCAGCACCCGCCTTTTGCTAGTGCAGCCTTATTTGGCAGAAGGCGAGCAATTTACATTGATCCCTCCCTGCCGAATGTATGAAGTCGTTCATATGAGTGCTGACCTGCATACGAAGGTGCAAATCCTGAAAATCATTGACAGGACCGAACGGAAATTTTTGGCTATAGGGATCATGATCCTCACGTTAAAACTCGGAAGTCACCGGTCAACAGGACCTGTTTCCTACACCTTCGAGCACCGCAGGCTGCCTGCCCTCTCCCGACTCAAGACTTCTGCGCGGACAGCAGCACCTCGGACAGCAGTGCTCGGCTCTGGTGTGCGACCCCGGCCGACCGCCGGCGGCCTCGCGGTTCGGGCAGCCGGCGGCCGGCCCGGCGGCCGGCGCGCCACGCCAGATTAATTATTTGGACGGAGGGCGGCGCGCGGGAGCAGGGGCCAGGGCCGGCCGCGCCACGCCGCCACTTTCTAATCAGCTTCCTGTGCGGCGGCGTCGCGCCGCCACCCCCGCGAAGTCGACTCGGTCGGATCGTCGATGAACCGGCGCGCCGTTTTAGGACGATATCGCCGTTGCCAGCGGCTTGACGGTTTCTCAGACGGTGTAGGACGCAGGGGGCACAGGAGTGGGGCGGGGCGGGGCGGGCGGACGGGGCACAAAGGTGCCGGATGCTGAGGGTGGGGCGCGGGGAGAGCCGCCGCCGGCCAGGCCCGGCCCACAGCACGGCGCCCGGCTGCCGCCGCCGAGCCGCGCCGAGCCGACACGAGCCAGCCGGGTAATTCTCCACAATCAGGCGAGTCCACCCCGCGCCAGCCGGGGGAGGCACGGCGCTGCTGACGCCAAATGTTACGGGTACCCTCTCTGACACCGGACCGTGGCGTCGACTAAACTTACTCGTTTCCAACATAATTCACGTTCATTAAACCCATCAGGTCCTGATCATGTCCATTAATAGGAGGTATCGTTGCTATCGATGTCGACGGCTGCGCTGGGGGCGCGTCTTTGCTCGACGCGCTTGGCGCGGTGTCAGCTAGTGTACCGGGGGCGGCTGGCCGGGCGAGTAACGGCCGCCGCCCCGGCCGCCGGTGACGGGGGCCGACGCGAATGCCGCCCGCCCGAGAGCGCGCAAACAAGCCGGCCGCGCACCTGCGGCGGTGGGAGCGCGGAGTCGCGCAGCCGCTCGTGATAGGGCCACCACGGAGCCCCTCCTGCCGCCGCCATGTTGCCCCAGCAGAGGGCGCCGAAACGCACCCGTCGGCGCCTACAATAACACATTACGCAACGCGAGGCGCTCGGCCGTCGGGCGGGGCTCCGCCGGCGTCCGTCTAGCCGGACCGGGACGCCCGTTAGCTCGGCCGCGGCGGCGCGGCGCCTCGGCGGTGACCCGGCCAAGCCGGCCGTGAGCGTCCGCCTGCCTGGCCTCTGCCGGCCGGCCGCGGACGAATCAGGCGCGCCAGTGACCGGCACCGACCGCGCCGATACCGCGAGGCCTGCGGTCGCGGCGCGGCGCGGCGCCAGCTATCTGCCACCGCGCCGCCGCCGCACGTGTCGATACCGGCCGGCAATCGAGCTGGGGCGGACACCGCCATCGGCACGCGGTCGTGGACTGCAGGGAACGAGAAGGGCTAAAGAGCGGCGGCCGCGCTTTTTTGCACAGTGACTGGCTTCTATGCGCGTTTTGGGATGACTCGTGGGAAATTGCTTTCCTTGGAAACGCACTGCTTGCCTGAATATGGGGAAGCCTTAATATCAAGAGCAAGGACATACAAAGAATGCTCCCGCATTAAGTCCTGGCGCGTGCCTAGGACAGAATCGGCTGGGTGTTCCGTGTGCCGCCGGGATCAGAATCGGCTGAGTGCTCCGCGTGCCGCCGGGATCGGAATCGGCTGAGTGCTCCGCGTGCCGCCGGGATCGGAATCGGCTGGGTGCCCCGTGTGCCGCCGGGATCAGAATCGGCTGGGTGCTCCGTGTGCCGCCGGGATCAGAATCGGCTAGGTGCTCCGTGTGCCTCCGGGATCAAAATCGGCTAGGTGCACCGTATACCGCCGGAATCAGAATCGGCTAGGTGCTCCGTGTGCCGCCGGGATCAGAATCGGCTAGGTGCTCCGTGTGCTGCCGGGATCAGAATCGGCTAGGTGCTCCGTGTGCCGCCGGGATCAGAATCGATTGTCACGCGTTGATATTTCATCGCTCACTCAATTATTTCCCGGAAAATGTATGACAATCCATTTTTCCGCACTGAATCGATGTCACTAAATGCGTCCATCGCGAGCGCGGGTGAGTCGACCGACGGCCTCGGATTTAAGACCAGAGGGGCAGGGCCTATTCTACAAGCTTTACTTACTTTACAAGCCTACTTTATGATCATGGCATATATCAATAGTGACCGTTTATCATGCCATTTCGACAACACAAGCGACCGATTTCTCTGCAGCCTGACAGTTGCTTACACGAGAAGTTCCATTAAGAAGTTGAGCAACATGTGTAAGCAGCGCATGACCTTTAAAATGATCTGCCAAACATTCCATTCCTCTGCCTTCTTCGCCATCAGTAACTCTCACAAGGGCACCGGACGTCCTCTCAGGTTGGGTTCATGGAGAAAGGGGGTTCACCACGGCTCCTTCGTTCCGGCGCCCACGGTTCGTTAAATGCAGATGTGATGCGTGTAAGTATCAGGTCGTAGCTGTCGATGAGAGCAAATCTATCCCCGTGCTTGTGGGGACTCCTGCAGACCCTCATACACATAAAAGTCTGCACAAGGGAACACATTTAACGATACATGACTCGGAATTCGGCCACGGTGCAAAGCTCGGCCCAGTTACTAAACAGCTCACACAGCACCTTGGTGATTCTCTTTGAGGCTTCGCTACCCGCGTGAGCTCGACCCCACCAACTGAGGGCACCACTAGCACTCGAGTGGCGGGCTCCACTCGATTCTAATCTGATTCGGTGCCGGTTTCCCGGCGCCGGAATTCGGCGTGGCTGCGCCGCGGGCCGCGCCATTGTTGCGCCAGAGGGCAGAGCGGCAGCCGGCGGCCGGTGCAGCGGCGCCCGCTTCCTGCGGCGGCCGCGGCGCAGCCGGCTCAGCGGAGCCGGCGCCGGCCCCGGTCTGCTCCGCCGGTCCGGGACCGCGCTCAGACCGTGGTCTGGTCCGTCGGTCCGGGACCACACTCAGATCCAGGCCTGGTACGCCGGTCCGAGACCACGCTCAGATCCAGGCCTGGTACGCTGGCCCGAGACCACGCTCAGATCCAGGCCTGGTACGCCGGTCCGGGACCACGCTCAGATCCAGGCCTGGTACGCCGGTCCGGGACTACGCTCAGATCCAGGCCTGGTACGCCGGTCCGGGACCACGCTCAGATCCAGGCCTGGTACGCCGGTCCGGGACCACGCTCAGATCCAGGCCTGGTACGTCGGCCCGGGACCACGCTCAGATCCAGACCTGGTACGCCGGTCCGGGACCACGCTCAGATCCAGGCCTGGTACGCCGGTCCGGGACCACGCTCAGATCCAGGCCTGGTACGCCGGTCCGGGACCACGCTCAGATCCAGGCCTGGTACGCCGGTCCGAGACCACGCTCAGATCCAGGCCTGGTACGCCGGTCCGGGACCACGCTTAGATCCAGGCCTGGTACACCGGTCCGGGACCACGCTCAGATCCAGGCCTGGTACGCCGGTCCGGGACCACGCTCAGATCCAGGCCTGGTACGCCGGTCCGGGACCACGCTCAGATCCAGGTCTGGTACGCCGGTCCGGGACCACACTCAGATCCAGGCCTGGTACGCCGGTCCGGGACCACGCTCAGATCCAGGCCTGGTACGCCGGTCCGGAACTACGCTCAGATCCAGGCCTGGTACGCCGGTCCGGGACCACGCTCAGATCCAGGCCTGGTACGCCGGTCCGGGACCACGCCGATGTTCGCCAGCATGAGGACTTAAAACGCCTGACAGCGATCCTACGGAAGCCATTGGCACTTTGGCAACCGTCAGTGAGGTCTCAGCGTAACCCCAACAGTGATATTTGATCCTCACGTTATATTTTAGAAGAAGTCCGAGTGGCCAGGGCGTCATGACTATTGATTCAATCAATGTGGGTAATTTCGTTATACATTTATGCATTGCAATAAACGTCTGAGATTTGAAAACATACTCGATTCCAAAACCTTGCATCCCTTAAAAATTTATCCAAGCTACGTGGAATGCGCGTTTGTTGTCGAACAAACAGCCTTTCGCAAAATTACATATTTCCCGTTGACAATCATTGTTGATGTTTCAAAATCGTGCTCCAGTTCATGCATGGGCACAAAACGCCTGACTTTCTATTCTGTCCATCGAAAACGGCAATTTTCCTGCGCTTGATGTACTCCTGTCACAATAAAATTGACAACTGAGACATTCTCCGCCAATTCCGCCAGCGTATCACGCACTCAAATCTTGAAAAGGAAAAGAACATGTAACTGTGGAGTACGAAGAAGTCACACTGTAAGCCTGTCTTTAGCAGACCATAGCCGCTGTCCAAATGATCCTGGTCGACGAACTTCATATATATATATATATATATATATATATATATATATATATATATATATATATATATTATGCTTGATGAAAGAAATGTTTTGGCACAAATTTTCCCTGATAGATTTCTCACCTAGTGATCTTGCGACCTTTTCTTACCTGACCAGCCTTGACATATGGGTACTTGAAACTCGTATTCTTAACGCGTACCAAATTCGACTGTATGCTTCATAAAATGGTACAAAAACAAAAACAAGGTATTTTCGCAGCGCGTGCCTTTTCGTGTTTCGCAAACGCACATGTAGGTGGCACTGAGAACAACTCCGATATCTCCGGACTGGTTGAAGGCTTCGCAATTCAGTAAGCGACTCTTGATTGGAAATTTAATTACTAAATCGAAATTTAGGTCAATGTTCATGATCTGAAGCGAAAGCCGAGATGATTTTCTCAGCCAAATGCAGATAAATCTATCATAACTCTAGTTTGCTCCCGTTATTAACACTTCATTCCCATATGCACGATGAAACCAACTGGTCACTTAATGACTGACCTAGGATTGAGCAAAACATCACCTATATTTCTTACTTCTGGTTGCCTAAAGGACAAGGCGAAGTTGGGTCACGAAAAATGCATTTTAGAACACAGCATATTTGCCACCTGGCTGCTGCTTTGTCTCCATGGTTGAAAACACAAGTTCATGTTGGCGCCCGTGCTGCTAAACCGAACCATACCGCACCTTCGCATAACAGAACATCTATTAGTATTGCAATTCACTTACAACGGCCAAGCTCAATATGGAACTAATTACCCGTGTCGGTGTGGCACCGGCTGCCGCAAAGGAAGTCAAGCGTGTCCTCTGAATAAACAGATCCTGAACGGCCGAGACTGAGCTTCAGTAGCTGTTGGACAAGATCGGCAGCCGCGTGTTATTCAAGCTTGTGTGTAAGCACGATGTGAAAGTTTACTCACCGCTGATCTCTGTCGTGGAATCATTCAATTACACTTCGATTAAATTTGTCCCCCGTTCATGGCGTGCGGACAGATCACGGACGGATAAGGCTGTGGGTTTCACGGGATAGGATTTGTGGAACCGGGTAATAATACCCCTTTCTGTGACGGCCCTGGCGAACACACTGAGCTCGTTTGTCATGTCCGTCACCTTTACCTGCAAAACATAAAAGAACTTACGGACTCTGACGATTTTGTTCTGCAATTAAATGAAACATCAGCTCGGCCCACGTAACCCAATTACATCTCTTCTATTACAACAGTAGCCTAAAATCGGCCGTTGGGGTTTGGTTTGGTTGGGAATGCAGCCGCTTCAAACCCCCTTGGCACGTGCGCGCACTGCTGAGCCACCCATGCCATCACACGCGATTTTAGGCAAGGTTACAAAGAAATTCCACTAACGTGATACATACTTCGAATCCTCCTCGTGATTGCACTCGTGCGGGTGATTATTCTTGTTTCTATACTGCTGTAGCACAGCGGCCGCCCTCCGGGGGCTGCTCTAACGTCTGCTGGTGTGGGGCGTGTTTTGACACGCCACCCTAGTCATGATGCCTTTCCCATGTAAGGTGGCGACGATATGTCACTCGCACGGTACACCACGCGCCGACGGGATGAAAACGAGGATGATGGGGACTGTGAGGTCCGCTATGAAGAGTGTGTTAACACTGCCAGATGCACGCTGGAGAGCATGGTGGGAAGCAGAGACGACTACATCAGGTCACAGGTGACTGAACCAGTACGGAATGAAGTGGAGACGACTACATCAGGTAACAGGTCACTGAGCCGCTATGGATTGGAGCGGAGACGACCACCTCAGGTCAAAGGTCACTGAGCCGATATAAAATGATGTGCAGACAACTTCCTCAGGTCACAGGTCATTGAGCCGCTACGGAGTGAAGCTAAGCAAGAGCCACAACAGGGCCCACGTGCGGTCTGCATATTAAGGGCAGCGCAAGGAGATTGTAGCGGTTGGTGAGGTGTTGCCCCATGGTCGTTCGCGGAGAGCCATTCGTTGGTGGTCCAGGACTGTGGCTTTAGTGGGATGCGCCCCAGCGCACGGTGAGCCCGTATACGCTTGCTGTACGCTGGCGGAGAAGGGTGAAGCGTCCTGCCATGCCATCGGAGCTGCTGTCGTGTCTTTGACGGCAAGAGGTGCAGCCCTGCTATGATTTTCGTCTCCTCGGTGATTAATGACAGAAATTCAGGCCAGACTACCTGGCTTCAAGGCTTCATTAACGTACCTTATATCACCGATGGGCGTGCAGCACATTGAAGACCAGAAGAATCACACGGATGTGTGTAATGATGAGGAGGATTTGAAAGATGCAACATGTTCGTGGAATTTTGTTGTCACCTTGCAAAGAAAAAGTGGGTGCGACGGCATGGGTGGCTCAGCAGTGCGTGCCACGTGCCAGAAGGTATGAAACGCTTGAGTACGCCGCCATGCCACAGAGTGTGGGGTGGCCGCTCTAGATGGCGCAGTAAAACGTGCTACGTGCCAGGAGACTATGAAACGGCCGCTGTACCAGGAGGGTATAAAGTGCCCTCCGTGCTAAGGGAGCATGAGGCGGCCGCTCTGGGTGGCACAATAAAGCGTGCTGCGTGCCATGAGACTATGAAGCAGCCGCAGTTGCAGGAGAGTATGAAGCGGCCGCCGCAACAGGGCAGCATGAAGCGGCCGCAGTGCCAGGGCAGTACGAAGAAGCTGCCGTGCCAGGAGAGTATGAAGCGGTCGCCGTACCAGGAGAGTATGAAACGGCCGTCGTACCAGGAGAGTGTGAAGCGGCCGCCGCGCCAGAAGA
Source organism: Pollicipes pollicipes (assembly GCF_011947565.3). Lineage (NCBI taxonomy): Eukaryota > Metazoa > Arthropoda > Thecostraca > Pollicipedomorpha > Pollicipedidae > Pollicipes > Pollicipes pollicipes. Next base: position 26,781,080 of record NW_023596225.1, on the reverse strand, counting down.
GTATGAAGCGGCCGCAGTGCCGGGGCAGTATGAAGTGGCCGCAGTGCCAGGAGAGTATGAAGCGGCCGCCGTACCAGGGCAGTACGAAGTGGCCGCCGTGCCAGGGGAGTATGAAGCGGCCGCCGTACCAGGGGAGTATGAAGCGGCCGCAGTGCTAGGGGAGTATGAAGCGGCCGCCGTACCAGGGCAGTATGAAGTGGCCGCAGTGCCAGGGGACTATGAAGCGGCCGCCGTGCCAGGAGAGTGTGAAGCGGCCGCAGTGCCAGGAGAGTATGGAGCGGCCGCAGTGCCAGGAGAGTATGAAGCGGCTGCCGTACCAGGAGAGTATGAAGCGGCCGCCGTACCAGGAGAGTTTGAAGCGGCCGCTATCCCAACAAATCTTATCGGCCCATTAGTAGTGACTGTTGCAACTGGGTTGTGTGGGAGACGATGTTTCCGAAACAATGTCTCCGAGTCGACATTTCAGTTACTTTCAGAGACAAATTGTCAGAGTAAGTAAGTTCTCTTACGTTCCAAAGGAAAACTTCACAACCGAGCTCAATGTCTGTCCGCCAGGACTGAGCTCACACTAAACCATATCTTACAGTTAAGGGTACAAAGCATTTTCACAGATTCTTTCCCGTAAACCTCACAACCTTACTCGTCCATGAACTGTCCACTGATCATGGGCGAGATGTCAAGTTTAATCAAGGTGAAACTGAATGATTCCACGACAGAGATCAGCGGTGAGTGCACTTCACATCGTGCTTACACACAAGCTTGCATGACACGCGGCTGCCGAGTTTGTCCAACAGCTACTGAAACTCGATCTCGGTCGTTCAGGATCTGTTTATTCAGAGGACTCGTTTGGCTTCTTGGAGACGATGCCACACTGACACGGGGAATTACAATCTGCAGAAATGATAATCCTTCCTGCCTAGCCTCAACAGCGAATTTTGAATACTGGCAGAGCCTGTGATGTGTAACTTACCTTGGTGATGACCGGAGCGTGCTTGTGAGGGTTTTTATCTGAAACAAATTGAGGCTAGAACCCCGTCTTTGTATTTTTCATCACATTTGTGACCTCTGGGTCTAAGGCTACTTTTGAAGCATAATACATCATGGTGCTTATATACGTGCGCACGCACCTCTTCTAGTGCAAATAAAAGAACATCTGTGGTTTAACGCAGTGGGTAAGGGCCTGTTGTCGAAGGCGCACTCGTTTGTGAGCCGGGACGTCACATGGATCATGTGATACTCCCATTCAACACCAAAGTGCACTTCGCAAAGAGCCGCTGTGGTAAACGCCATCGGGAAGAAATCGAAGCCATAGTATAACGTTTCGTTGCATTTCCGCGATACTAGTTTCATGTTTACATATATTTTGTCTTTTTCAAGTGTACGAAACATTTATTATACAAATATTTTGGACAGTGTGTGGACAGTAAGTGTGTTGCAAACATTATAGAATAACGAGTTGGAAGGAGCGAGGGAAATTAAATGTGCCACTTTCATAGTGGTGAGCAGGAAGTAAGTGAGATTTCCCCCGCAGGGCCGGCTGCTTCAAATCAAGCTTTTGAGTTATTCGGAAGGATTTCCGGAAAACTGGCATAACTGATCAAATCCTACTTGTCTGATATCACAATACGTGACAAGTACAAAAAGGTGGGATACGCCCTTTTAAAGACTTGAGTCCAAACCTTCTCAATGGATGGGTGTGTTGCATGGCGATCAGCACCGCGCTATGCATGGATTGCCGCGTGAAGCCCAGCTCTGCCATCCAGCCGTGAAACTCCGGGTCAGCAGCATAATCTTCCGGAATATGGAAAGTGCCGCAATGGTTGGTGCGGCCGTACTTACCCCCTGCCGTCACCTGACCTTAAGCGCCCCGCTGCCACCGGCCACAGGACGTCCTGGTCAGGTAAATAGCGAACGTTTAAGGCGACTGGAGTCTGGAACCCACTGTGCTACGTGCTGCTGATTCGGAAGGCAGGCTCTCTTACGGGCTGAGCTATCGAGACGGATAAATGCGGTATGTGTACCGTTCAGATCCACAAAGTTATTTCGTACGGTTCTCAAGACAAGGCATCGTGCCACCTCGGTATTGGACGAGCCCTACGCCAACTGACACATTTTTGTTATTTTGATCCATGATGTAAGGACAGCTCGAGCGTCTATGGAATGTCAGCTTCAAGATACTTAGATACGACGCTGACGTCAGCTGTCCTCCGAAATTAATAACGGGCATTTATGAAGGCCACTCTAGAATGACGACGCACATCGAGAGTCACTTAAAAGAACGACCTGATGCACTGACAAATATAAAAAAGTTTTGTAGCAGGTAAAATATCATTTCAACTCCGTCTATCCCACCAGCACCGTGCCATGACCTGGAAAAGACGGAAGCGGTGAAACGAACGATTAACAGAGACTGCGTGGAAAAACACGTGATCATGCCATTGTAAGGACCTAGCCACGACTAGAAGCGCACTTCTTCTCGAGCGTTAGCAGCGATAGTGTGCTTTGTCGCTAGTAGCATCATGACGGCTGTAGAAAATTAAGTTTGCGTCTTCTCCAGCTACCCGCCTTTCGGAGCGAGCAAGACTTGCGCGTTATCAGATTGTGACCGCTTTAAGTGTCACCAGATATGCCAGATATGGTGAAGCCTTTGGTTTGTTTTGGACTGCGATATTCAAATGACTCAATATTGCTGGAACATTTTGATGGTAGAAGCGTGCCAGGAAAGATACCGCCTCCCGTGTTCCATCAAGCTTAACGAATTCTGTAAAGGCAATTAGTTGCAGCAGGACTTCACTGCGTAATTCACTGTACGCCGCGCGAGGTGGCTTCTCTGTCTGTCTTAGCATCATGCTCCAAGGTCGGCTGGTTTTCTGTGGCTCTTCACATCCAACTGTGAGGGAGGGCCAGAAATCAACAGCTCGCACGTTTGACCTTGACTAAGCGTAAATACGGCCAGCCGAGGTCGCCTGGGCTCGCATGCGACGAATTTACTTAGCATACAAACTAGTTGACGAGCTCGCGCCACACGACCGCGTGTTCGGCGATAGCTTATAACTCATAGCATTATCATGGCGGGCGAGACATCGAATTTGTGTTTTTAAGTAATAAATCACCGGTGGGGCATCCGTTTAAGTTCGTCGTGCTCAGCATTCCGCAGCTGTTCGTGGCGCAGCAGGGGCACTGTTGCTCACATGCGCCGCCAGATGTCTCACGTATCACTCGGCCGGAGAGTGACGTCAGATCTGGCAGAAGCGACCGCCTGGCGGTGGCCGGCGCGGCAACCCGCAATGCACGTTTGCTGTGCGGGATGGGCTACCACGGGTGTTTTGCGTCGGCTTGTGGGTATAAAATTCTCCCGAATGCAGCTTATTTTCGTCGATAGTGTGCAGAAGTATCATGTAGATGCCTCGCCAGCGCAAGGCGGCGCTACCTACATCCTATTGGCTCTGGAGCGCCGGCAATTGAGGGTGTAGGCTCCGGAGCCATACTCATTTGCTTCACGTGGCACCTGTGAGTCAGCCATTTGTAACGCCTAACAGCCGACAGTGATTAGAAAATCGCACAGAGGCGACCCTTTCGACCGAGGCGTTTTTCTCTGGCCACCCTAGATAACCGCTAATTGCCTATCCACAGTTCGTCAGAACTTTGTCACAACCAGCCGGAGAGCAGCTGTGTCATGACCGGAAGGTTGAGGGTTCGAAACGCACCAGCGGCCCATTTTTTCAGTTGCTTTCCTTAATCACCGAGGGTGATTGCGACGCCAACGTGGATGGAGTTGACATGCCATATACATGGTGTGAAGCCTATTGAGCTCGCGGCTTACGTGTAATGTAAGCTGTTGAAAGGATTTTGAGCTGTCCACACTCCTGCAGTTACGTCTCATTAGCAGGCACGCGCGACGGCTGCCCGTTCTGACGCAGTACGCGGCGCGTAAGTACATCACAGCGAGGTGCTAGACTTTCACGGCATAAACCATTACAAAATATCATGAAAGCACGAAATCACGATACCAACTATTACAAAATCACGAACGGCCACTTCAAAATATCAAAGTAAGCCGTGAAAGAGCTGGCAAAAAGGTGATTTTGTTGCGGAAGTGCAAGGAGAGGTAATGCCGCAAGCATAGCAAAACTGGCTGATTGGTCGAAGGCGGATCCAGAACACCGGATGGGGGGGGGAAAGCCCGGGCTTGAGGACAGGAATTAAAAAAGTGTCCTAATTTTCAAAAATTGTCGGGATACCATTCCCTTTTAGCTCTAGGAATGCTGCAAGAGAGATTTCTCTTAGAAAATGTTGCCCAGATTTTCTTCGAAGTCTAAAAATGGGTCATTTTTTCCAGCTTCGGCCATCTTTGGTAATGGTATGGTCCGGTTAGCCCTTCCTTGGATCCGCCCTTCTTAAAGGCAGTGTTCCAAATATATGGAGTTTTGAACCGAAATAGCCATCTTGAAGACCTTTCCGTGCTGTTCACAATCCTCTCCCTCGTAAGACCTAAGTCCCTTTAATTTCTGAGTCACACGCCCGCGAAAATGGTGAAAGGCATATCGTAGACAGCATTTAAAAGCCACCTTGGCATTCATGACGTCATAATAATGTCATTCAAATTCTGCCGTTCCATAAGCCATGCAGCGATCAAGGCCAATAAAAATACAGCTGTCGAGACATTCATATCTGGCGTTCGTGAGCGTGATTTCCAGATTTGACAGCTGTCAGTTGGCTTGCAATAAGTGTTGTACAAGGTACAATGACGTAATCAAACCATGATGCATTGAGGAACATATTTACTAAGCAGAGAACTGTGCTGTCCAGAGTAGTCTTCTCCACTTGAAAAAGTATGTCAATATTTAAAAGTGGGCTTGTTTCGTCACATCTGACGCTGGTTTCAATATCTTCATGAGGGGATGAGCAGTTAAAAATGAAGAGACCTATCCCCAAATACGCCAACAAACTGTTTCTTTCTTGGGTATGGCCCATTGTCTTCTCAAAGTTGGGGATGGCGTCGGAGCACCTCCGACCAGGTAGGAAACTACACCTCTGTATTCAAGTAATAGCTTCAGAATCAAAGGAGTATTTGCCCTCCGTCCTAGGATTACCTGCCTTCTTCATATAAAAAGATGTTATGCAAACATAGTTGCACAGCTTTCGTCATCAAAATTTGAAGCCTATCACTTGGGCCAGTCATATTTCCCTTATGGTGAGATGTGGCACCGAACGTTAGAGCATACGCTATCGACGAATGCATGGAAAATTTATAGAAATAATAATTAACCTTAATGACCTGCAAATACAGAAGCCCGGAACCTCGAACGATGCAAAAAAAAAACAGGCAAATGCTAAATAAGCCGTCGTTAGCAATCAAGCGCGCAAAAAAGAAAACATTTTGTCAAAATACACGATCGTAACCGTTCTGGTTACTCACATCGGTCGATGAGGCGACACCAACTATTCCAGGATAGATGTAACCTGGACTGTCATCAAGACACAAGGATATCCGCTTCTTTCATCTGCTTTCTGATTGGTACTAATTCACACCTGAAAGCTAATGGCTCCTTTAACACCAAGGTGGAAGGTGCAACCACCTTAATACAGTGCGTGCAAATTTGCAATTGTTCTTAGTTATTTCACATCCTCGTCTGTATCGAGTATCACCCGCAGTACAGTTCGCCCTCACTACACGACCCTCACACTGGTGTTGCAAACGGCACGTGGCACATTAAGGTGCTAGTTCAGCGCGATCCAGTTCTTAAACATGGCTGTGCTCTTAACCTTTGAACTTTTGAGATGATGAGGCCCGAGTCGGCGGCAGTGGAAGTCAGCAAAATCAAACCGACTCCGGCTCCACGATTGTGATGCTGGCTGGTGTGCGGCGTGTGCATGTTTTGCTGTATGGCTGAACCGATGGCCAAAGTGGGTTATTTTGGACCGCAGAAGCAATGATATGGTTAGCCGTGCCATTTTGGCTTTTCAACACGGATGGGTATTTCACGATTCCATGTTTCCAGTGGTGGAATCTCGATAGTTGTCTTCCTGCACGGGATCGATGATCCGTTTAGCCGATAAGCCATAACAACATCACACTGAACATGCACCTCTGACTTCCCTAGGCACATGCGAAGGGATTGCGCAAGCCAATGGGAGTCATTATTTCCCGGTGCAGTGTCGTTTGCGCCGTCCCCTTCCCGCCACCTGGTGTCGGCTCTGGCAGCCGACGCCGCGCGATCAATGGAGACTGCAACGCCGGGTGTCGATGTGTGCGATTAAACAAGGCGAGCACGCAGCCTCGAAACGTTGCGCTAAAGGTATTCAACGAAGATTTTCCTTATGCTAGGACCGGGGAAATCGCACTCATATCCTGATCATGTGCAGTCCTATCTCGATCTACCCTATTGCGCATGGGCCCAATGTAACTTATTCAGCCTTTCTGCGTCCTTTTTTTCTTGGTGAGCGATTCTTCATGACTTTCTTTTGTATTTTAGCAGGGCTTATTTCAAGAGCAAAACATTGGGGAAGCTCGAACAAGACCTTTTTTAGCGTGAGGGGGGCTAAAACTCCGAAACGTTGAAAAGAAAATGGCAACATGCTCAAAAATTCATATTTTTGCACCATAAAAATAAACAGTACTTTCCAAACGTCCAAAGTAGTACGAAAAAGTACACTACTCAACCCGCGTAGCTAATTTACCGAAGGCAGAGAAATATGGAAAGCGTGGGCGATGAGTGCCGTAACAAACGGGTCAACAAAGCCCGAAGTTTTCGTTGCCTAACATAGTCGATTTACTGGAAACAAAGAGGTGCGCAGTTAAAAAATGTTGGCCCCGGAATATTCAAGGGTCAAACTCTTCAATTAGTTCACTGCGAACACGATCAAAAACACCTTCTTTAAGTCCGATCGCAACGAGACGCACACAGTGCAACGCGGTGTAGTATATTTGCCGGACGCAAACGAGCATGTCTGGTATGTCTAGAAGTATGTCCAGCAGTATGTACAGTAGTATGAGGATGAGCGGGCTCGAACTGCCTGACCAACGGCAACACAAAGTCTTCTTTGTTAGCTGCGGACATGCTAAAAAGGCATTTTCTCGCTCCGAGAGCAAAAACGTACACAAATCAACGCGCCGTTGTCGGTATACCGGAGGTAAACCAGTAAAGGAGGTGTGGACCACGATCATCGGGACCCACGGGTCAACAAGGCCAGAAACTAGCCAGAAGATGGCAAAGCTGGTTGCAGCATGTCAGCAGCCAGCAATGTTGACCAGTGAGCTACGATGTGCATTATCCATACGTCACATTTGTGTTTGTCTCCGGTAAATCGACGACGCCGCGTCAAACGGTGCACTTCTTTTAGAATTACAACATGGGTTAAAGGGTTGCTCACACTATAGCGGCGCGACCTTTTCACCACAGGCCTCAGCCCGGACAATAATACACCTGACCTTTTCGGGTCAACGGAAAGGTCACGGTGGTCACTAGGTGGCTCACGGTGGTCACGGTCACTAGGTGGCTTCTAGGGTCGGAGTGCGACCGATGGCTACTTATCGAAGCCCATCTATTAACGACGCAACATTGAGGAAGGGGGAGTACCTGTGACCAGCGTTGCGCCATTGGTTAAAGGAAGCGAGTTTGCCCTGAAATAGCGTTCGTGGAAGAAGACGGAATCATGTGGAGCCATTGCGGAGTTACGCATTAATCTTTCCCATGGTTGAGGTTGTGGGACATCCACACCACAACCCACACCCTCTGTGGCAGCTAACACACATGACGATTACGGTTTGCTATTGAATAAACAGAGGATTACTAAAAATGGAGAGCTGAGGGGACATGCTATCTCGGGAGTGGAGCAGCAGCCCCTCCCCCAGAGACAGCAGTCCCCTATCCATGGGCGGGGCAGCAGCGAGTACATGGGATCATGATAGGACAAAAATCATGATCATGATAGGACAAAAATACGCCTGCCACAAAGCTGCGTTTTAAAATGTATCCAGAGAAACATTTTTGAACGCGCGGGGTAAAAGGAATGAACAAATGTAAATGAGTCCTTCACTCCAGATGATTTCTAACAAGCGCCCTCATACGGGCGGGCCAGATCTGCATGCTTTTGACCGGATGATCCTTCTCACTCGTTATCGTGCTTCCATTAACACACAAACAGGCTGTCAGGCACTCAAATCGCAAATGCAGCGCGCGTGCCGATGAAAAGCACCATTAAAAGACACATTTCACACGCACACCTAACGAACGTTTGCGTGGCTGCCAACACCGTTCTGCGAGCCCTATATACTGGGTAATGGCTAAGCAAACAGGATGAAAGTCAGCAGCGGCACGATTTACGTCGCATATAGTCAGGCTCCTATATGCAGATTTTAAACAATCGGTCGGTTAAAACCATGAATAGCGATGTACATGGAGCGCGAATAGCAGAAACACGTGATTTGCTTTAGAATCAGGGTCCCCTTTAAGGGGAAGTTGCCGGGTGAAAGCTTTTCCGTCTCCCACGTGCGCTGGGCTATCGAACTGTTTCATTCGCATCTGTATACCAACTAGTATGCACGGACGTTATTTGAGGTGCCCCGCAAGGTCACGAGGACATTTGTGGTAAAGGTTTCACGTTCCTGTTCAGGAAACACAATGCCCTGTTTGACAATCATGCACACTTCATAATGTACCTCGATGCCACTGCGCCTGCAGCTCGCTGTGAGTCCAGCCCAGCTGACTGATCTCTGAGCCGCAGGATTGGAAGCAGTGCTGTGGTAGAACTATGTGCGCCTGATGCCGAAAATTGAGCTTGAAATTTTCGGCCTGTCATTTATAATCATTATCCTATTTTTGGGGTTCTGTCAGTTTCAAAACACATGATACGGAACTGGCGGGGCAACAAGCATCGTTAACGTGGCATGACATCGTTTACGCTAGCTACTGTATAGTTATTAGAACTAACAGCTATCTATTAACCAGATTCTGAGAGTGCATGACATGATCAGCGGCAATGAAAACCGCAGCCGGATCGTGGATCTCATTGCCGTCATAAGAGCTCATCGTCCACAATATTAGCGCAGGTGAGTCCATTGCAGCTGTCTGGACGTAAATGTTGCACAAAATGGCACGCCTCCGTAGAAATGCGTAGGTTGTTTGGGGAGAGTGCCATATGTCCCCACGTTAAGGGAAATGAATTGTTTTCCAACAGTCATTAGTGCTAGAAGCTCCTGACCTGTGTTAAACGTAACTCGATATTTTTCTCATCTTTGGTTAGCTTACTTCGTTAAAGTTGCATTTTTTGTTGCAGATAATTTTTGAAAAGGCTGCAAAAGGCGCAAGGACAAAGTATGATCGAAAATTGCGCCTACGTCATGGTACAGCTAAAGTTAACTGCACCCTCCAAAAACCTGTGTCGTTCTTACGAAACATAAACGAAAGGATTAAACAAAAGGTGGTGCATGGCCCTTCTGACGTGGGTCAATGATGGGAGACTAGTAGCATTCGTGTTGCGTGCCCCCCCCCCCCCCCTCCCCGGTGCAGACCGTGATGTTGGGTAACGCACGCAGTACGATTGTTATCCATTCAGTGATCATAATCAGGAGGAATTATGATCTACATACAATCGAATGATGGACAGTGCTTCACATCAGCAGCATGGGAGCAGTTTTTCGACAAGGAGTGGACAGGTGGCGGCACCGGGCCTCATTCGGTAGGCTGGTGCACCTTATGCAGCCACCAGATTGACCGCAGATCGGTTCCGATAACATCTAACGAGAGGCAAAATTGGCCAAACCCGCTCTTGGGCTACACACAGTGCAAGCCTAGCTGAGGGACCGATTTTGTTGACAAGTGTACTTTACAGAACGCCAAAATCGACCATTTCTCGGTGGTCTGCAGCTTTACTAACCAAAATCGACCATTCTACATTACAGGCAAAAACACTGCAGTTCACGAGATCCTAGGAGTCAACCATTCCTGCCTAAAAGCGTTCGTTACTACGAATAGTTAAAATAGGGGAAGGATGATGCACAACATAGAATATGCTCAAACCTCACACAGTCAAGCTTAGTCATCGGAGCGAAAGAGTAATTCGCTGGTATGTCATGATTGCGCTATCTAATAATTACCGGGAAATTAATAAGCCCTTTTCCAGAAGTCACTCATGTGTAAGGAAAATTTGTCTAGCTCAGATCCCGATCTAGATCCAGACTCGATTAACTGATACGATCTGTCGACTCATAACAGATCAGATCTGTTAACTCCTTTTCCACAAAACATTCCAATCCCCCGCAGGGTCTAATTCCCCTTCCTAGTAGCGTGTTCCTTCTGGGCCCGTTTTGACAACCTGTTTTTCCACAGCGCTGCTTCTCAATAAGGGCTCATTTATGGGCGAGGTAGTCAGAATCATTGACCTCAACCATTTTGAACTCCCCATAATATCGCACGTCGATAACATCGACGATGTCTCTCAAGTCGATGATGCAGCTTTGGTAGCAAATCATTACGCAACAAGAAGAGATGCTCTGTTGCCCATACCCTGCAGCGAATGGACTGACATTAAGTTAATTGCATACCCCATTTCGCAGGGTGTTGGGATCGAACTAAATTTAATACGCAACGATGAGACAAACCATAGATGTGCCGTCCTGTTGCTTGAATCCTGATTCCGCTAACCTTTTCGCAACTTTGTCGTTCCGGAAAAGCCCTGGTAATGATATGAACTGGGGCAGAGACAGAGACCTTTGAGTAGCGAGAGCAGTGTATTTGGCGGGGATTAATTCCGTCATTCTATTCCAAATTTCGTCGCGACATAATTACAGTGGACAAGATTGCAGTAAAAGGAGGCATGCATGCATGCATACAACACCTGGCACCACCTGCACTCATTTCAGTGGCAAACTGGCTGTCTAAACGCGTACCCCTGGGTGTAACTGCGTCGAGGGACGCTTTTACTCAAGGTGCATACGCAAATTAATTAACTGGCTTCCAACGCCGCAGGGTGTGTGAATGCTCATTGTGAGTCACCTAATCAAGGCACCAGCCCCACAAGTCGCAAACACAAAGGTTTTCTCATAAGGAAACCTAAAATATTTATAATGAAAAGGAAATGCATATAAATTCGCCAAGAAGCTTGTGTTTTCAACTAAATGAGCCTGCCAGATCCGCGATTCTACCAGTGGCGCGATTCAGGCGGAAAAGACGGCTTCTTGAATCTGAACACCTAAGTTAACCACCAATCAGTGCTTGGCACTTGCATGGCCTGATGCGAGGGAGAGCACATTTGTCCCACGGGAGGGGTTCTCACATCCTCCCCGCAGCTGTGACCCGTTGGCCGGAAAGTGTTTACTGCACAGCTCACAGGGTCATGATAGCTTGCACAGTCCAACAAGGGATGGACTGCAATATGGACTGCAATGGACTGCTTAATGCATCCTGCAATAGTGTCGGTCACTTTCACAACTTCTGCAGCCTGTTCACGTTTGTGGACTTGTAACTTGTGCTGATAATCCTAGGACTATTTCGCAATCCTGGGTGTCTGATAAGTTCAATCCTGGGATGTACCGGGATCCCGGGTTGAGCAGATCTGTTATGAATATGACGACAATTCCGGGTTTCGGCCCATCTATCGCGCACATTCCGGCTACGATCGCATCCAAATTATCTTCCGTTGTAAAAATATATTGCAATTGAACGTCCTAATTATTTTCAGAGGCGGCGCCGTAGGCCTGAAGTTCTCACATTGACTTTCCCCGGACTCGTCCTGAGTCGTCTCCGTTGATCGGGATGGTCCAACAGCACCCACACCGCCCTGATGACTCATTAGGAGGGTGTGATTTCCTTTCGTGAAACCTCCGGATATTTTCAGCACTTTTTTACATCTGCTACACTTTGTTGTGTTACCATCCTTACTTCTAAGAAAGTGTCTCACACTGCGCTGCCTTCAATTTCTACAAAATCGGAAAACTCAAGCAGCGTTGGCTTCCCAAAAAATGCACAACATTCACTGAGGATGTCGTAGCGCGCTGGGACGGTCTCATGGGTCACTCATCCACGGGGCACTGGCAGTACCTAAGTAGCTAAGGTGCACGACATGGTTACTCACCTCACAGTCAGGACGCTCGACCTGCTCAGACTCGACAGTCGGTATCGCATGTCCTGTATGACCTGTATGACCTGCTAGGTATGATGGCCTGGTAGTATGACCTGTATGACCTGCTAGGTATGATGACCTGGCAGTATGACCTGCTGTGCCGCGTGCGTTAAGAGACCGCGCGCGAGAGACGAGCTCGAGCTCGGAGCCTGACAGTGTGAAACGATGCTAATTATAATTAGGTAATACGATATAAAACAATGCTAATTATATAATAAGCGATGCTTGCTTGCAGAACGCAGCTGGTTCTTACGAGAATTCACGAGGTGCAATAATAATTTTAGACAGAAAGCCACATGAATTATTTATTTACAGGTAAAAAACATTATCAGCGTGTTTATTGCTTCCACTTGATACTTGTGAGGTTTTTAAACAATATTTTAGTATGTAAAACATCTTATAGAACTAGAAATCCCAGGATTCGGAACTAATGCAGTCCTAGTATCCCCGGTTACAGATCCCAGAATGATTAGTCGTATCTGTAGCAGTCATCTCTTGTCTGAAAATAGCTCTCGAGTCTGCCCAGCTGTTAAGGTCGCTTGCGCAAGTGCGTAGCCACACTCACCTCCTGAATTTAATACTGTGGGATGTAATTGTACCACGAGATACGAGGAAACGGTGGTTGCACTGAACTCGAGACCTAGAGGCGCAAATGTTGGCAGGCTGCCATCTCGCAGGCCGTCCAACGGCGGCCAAAGTTAAATACAGGCCGCAGAAATCCGCCAGGTGACCATGCTAACCCCACACAGAACACATACTTCGAAAGCAAGCATTGGTCGGTGAATGCATATGGAGGTTAAAAGAAGTTCAATTCATCGATTGAAATCAAACATCGAGCACAGCATTTAATAGCATGGACAATAGGTGCTATTTGAAGCAAGAAAGCGTCACACTGGATGGACACTCATATACATAGCATAACTCATGGCATAACTCATAAACATGACAATCATCGTTTGCGTTGGCTCACATCATATAAATGAGCAACGCACTGAAATATCTCGAGAGGCACTTTCAAGAACGCCACATGAGAACATAACGTTATCCGTCATGGATGTTAGAACTGGCACACGACAGTCACCTTGACGCTTAAAAAATTTACAGCTTTCACTATCTGCCCAAGTTCAGCGCATGAGAATGGAAAAAGTTCTAGAGACGTCATCCTAACAAAAATGACCCGGCTTGATAGATGTAAACCAGGTATGCCCATCGCGGATGGAAAAACAACCTTGTCTGGTGTATAAGTATGCGCAAGGCGTTTCGCTCAGCTGATGCTCCTGCCGTTGTCAGGTGTTGTTGAATTCTGAGACGGAAAGAATGGTGATGTTCGGTTTTCAGCCATATACACGTCACGCACCCGAATTTTCTCCTGGGAACTGCTGGGATCCGAACTGGGGTCTTCTGATTAGACGTTTGGTGCTCTACCACTGACATACCCGGAAGTAGCAATATTTCGGTGCTTGAATGGGCCTCATTCACCTCCTTGATGTTTGTGATGTTTGTCGCTGAATCGGAAGCCACCTTGGGCTCAGGTATACGCTTGTCCCACTAATGGAGTTGATACCAATGCTTTGCTGGAAACGTCATAACAACTTAAGTCAGGCAAGCTGCCTCCTTGATCTTGCCAGCTTTCCAGTGTTGCTCTCTGTTGATGACGGCTTGTCTTCCCATGCAGGGCGATGATCACCCCCTGACCATACATGCCCTGTCTCGTCAGGCTTCAGAGTTTCAGCCCGGGTGATCGCCTCTCTGCGCTCGTCCTGCCTGGCCGTCAGAGACCGACATGAACGTCCTCTGTAGGATCTGTCACAACTGCATGCGTCGTATAGGTAGCTCTTCGTATGCTCCTTAGGTGTCCGTGGTCTGACATTGTTGAGAGTTCTCTGGTGTGCTGAACCACTTCTAAAGACCGTCCTGATATATCGCTCACAGATTATTGTGATGTTCCCAAACAAGACCTTGTTTTGAGACGTTGTAAGATCCAAGGTCTTGCGTGATGCCGCTGCTGTTGGTTTTTCTTTGACTGGTCTGCTTGTTAAGCATGCTCTTTGGGCTCCTGAACTATGAAGTCTTTCGGGTATTCGCTCCCGTCTGTCTCTGTTGAGATGACCTATTTCTCTTTCTAGTTGTGTCAACATCACTGATGGTACTTGCACGATGCTGATGACATTTCATAATGCCTGTCTTGACAGTGTCCGGGTAGTGTGACTGGGAGCTCAGATGATAACCGGTTGCTGTTGATTTCCTGTGCGCCAAAGTTCTGAACCTGCCGGCGGATCTTTGTTCTTATGCATCTGGGAACGGGAGTCTGTTGTTCCCGCGTTCCAGAGTGAGCTGGATAGATGATCCCAAGCTGTTGATGTCGTCGGGGGCTTTCATTACGTCTCCTTGGTGTTGCCAGAGGACGAATGTGCCGTCCACGTATCGCGGTGACACTAACTGTCTAAGTGTTTTGAGTTCCAATCACCACGCATTTGGAATGTTTCATGTAGCCCTTGACAGCTACCGGTGAGAGGTGATCTCGTGGCCACTCCCTCGGTTTGCTGGCAGCATCGCTCGTTTAGCTGGAATACACTTGTGGTGACACAACTTGAGCATGTCCACAATGTATTATGCATGAACGTGTGTGTCGAGATCGTGTTGAAAGCAGCTCACTGTCACAGTGACTATTAATTCCCGCGTCACGTGTGAGGAAATAGAACATGCTGTCATTATGCAGTAACACGATGCCGTTGGCTGGGGGGCATGTTCTCCCAAGGTGTGTATCATGGTCCTCCAACCTGTCATGTACGACAATTAGGGCTTTATTTGTTGATACGCTGATGAGCAGGCTCACCACCTCGGGGGTTGATCCTCTGTGCGCCAGGCGTCGGGCAAATGTCTTGTACTAACGAAGCGAAGCTAGCTGAGCTCTTAACGTGCGATGGTGAATTAGCACTAGAGAGCCGATTGTCTTGACCACAAACTGGCTCGGCGGATTGCACGCTGAACCCTTGCAGCGGTGATGGTGAACCCCGGTGCCGGTGAGTCTTAGGAGTATGTCGGTCTCGAGCGTGTTTGGGAGAGGCAGTGGCTGATTGGTGAATGACAGACATATGTGACAGATCGCTGTGATGCTGATGAAGATGTGTGTAATAGGCATTTATCAGGTTTCCCTCGTCCTTGTTCTTGTTTAGGAGTTGGTCAGTTTCTGCACGGCTGCTGATGAACGATCTTTCTTCAGCGTGTCGTATTTCTCATCACTGACCAAGCTGTTCAACTTGCGAGTGTAGCTCTCCTTGTTCACGACTCCTGTGGTATTGCCTTTGTCAACTTAGAGTGCGATGATAATGGTGATCCAATGGCTCCTCATTCTCCGTTGGCCACATCTGGCTCCAGTGGTTTGGACGTTTCCGATGTTTGTCTGGCTTTCCAGTCAAGTCCATCTCCCTGCTCTCTCCCGGTCCGCATGGTGGTCGCTTCCATGGAAACTACCATGCCATGTGGTCTGCGTCTACGGAAGAAATTTAGATTATTACGCGTGGACGGTGAGGGGGGGGGGGGTCGGGTCCATACCAATACGAGGCGACTACAAGCTGGAGCCAAACTTGCAACAAGGAAGCTGACATGCCCACAGTGTGATGGGATACAATGTGCCGGTCGGTCAGGAATACGAGCCTGACGGGGTCGTGTGGCGCATGCATCGGAGCACCGCGTGTCGGAGTGATGGTGATCGGGGCGGCGGCAGTCGAGATACAACACATACTGTCTCCGTCTCAACACGGAAATGTGTTCCCGCGACACATCAGCTTTTCCCCCATCTTTCATTTTGAACGCCAGTTATATAGAAACACGCTAGATACCTGTTCCAGTGGGGCAAGATACGTACAGGGCTCTATATATTGCATCCACGGCAGTCTTCAACGCCACTGGCAATTAGCAAAGTAACGCTAATCCTTTGCTCTTGTGTTAACGCACGTCTGCCATTTGCTGGGAACATGCTGAATCAGTGAGATAAGCTTTTTAGGAGCCTCAAGTGTTCCCGTCATATTGCGCAGGCTACAGTCTACAGTCCGCAGTATTCTACAGTTCACTGATAACAGTAGTTCTATTTAAGAGGACGAAAATTCTCCTATGTTGGACTTGAAGGTGCTTTTGGTATCTTGCTTCAAGCGTGCAAAATTATCAACTTAGGCATATAAACTTCCCTGGAATGGTGACTGGGGGATGCACCGTGGAAATACTCATAAAAAGTTGGCCTAAGTTTCTCTGCGAACCTTTAGGGACCGAGGGTGGAAATCGCCATCATATGTGCTTTATGAGATATTAAGCGGGAGAGCACATAACCTTCACACAAACACAAGCAAGATAAGAAATGCGAATACGAAACCCCATGGACGTACCCAGTGCAGGTAAATTGGTAAATTGGATACAATGCAGGTAAGTCACGTAGCCGTCAAGTTTGGGCTCGACAACAGCCTGCTGATCGATTCAATTGCATCACATGTTGGCCTCGCTGAAACCATCAGTCTGCCGTCTAGTTTTCCTCAAAGAACGCTGCCCACCATACTCCAGCCACCACCATTAAGTTAAAAAATATGTACCACGATACTCAACACGCAGACGCTTAATGGGTGGTCAGCAGGGTTAAAACTCGGAGAAAAGCCCCTGAAGCGGTGGGAAGAGAGAAACCGGTCATAGAACGAAGAGAGAACAGCAACCTTGAGCCGATCCTTAAAGAAAATGTTCCTCATTTATATGAGGATATGAACTAAAACAGTCATCTTGAACACCTTTCGGTGTTGTTCACAATCCTGCCCTTTTTAAGACGCGGTCCCCTCTAGTTTCTGAGCTACACATCCGTGACAGTGGGAAAGACATGTCGGGGAGACTGTTTCAAAGCCACCTTGACATTCATGACGTCATAACGACGTCATTCAAACACTTTCATACCCATAACCTATGCGGCCATCAAGACCAAGAAAAATGTGATTGTCGAGGCGTCCACATCTGTCAATCGTGGGCACGATTTCCAGATCTAACGGCCGTCAACTGACTTTTAATCAATGTTGTGCAAGGCACGATAACGTAATCAAACCACGACGCATTGAGGAGCATGTGTGCTGAACAGAAAATTGCGCTGCATAGAGCAGTCTTTTCCACGTAAAAAGTATACCAATAGTTATAAGTGAGCTTGTTTCCTCATCTCTGATGGTTACTTCAAAATCTTCAATCGTGAAACAATCCCTTCAGAGCGAATGTTCCACATTGGAAGACCAGATATGGCTGATCAGATGAGATGAAACAGGCTCACATATAGCTTTCGGAACATTTTTAAGTGGAAGGGCTGTTCCACACAACACAATGTCTTTCTCGAATAAATATGATCCTCAATACGTCATTGTTTGATTATGACATCGTACCTTGCACAACATTGACTGAGAGCCAAGCGGTGGGCGTTATATCTGGAAATCGTGCTCGCAAACACCAGCTATGAACGACTCGCCCATTATATTTTCCTCAGTCTCGATCGCCACATAGGTTATGGAATAACAAGATTTGAATGAGGTTTTTAAGGCGTCATGAGTGCTCAGGTGACCGGGAAGTACTCTCCCTGGTCGACTGTCCTCATTTTCGAGCGCGTGTAGCTCAGAAAATGGAGGCAAAAAGGAAAAAAAAACTTCACAGAAGACGCATCTTAACATTCCAAAGGTTCCGCGTTGACTACGCGCAGGTAGCAATTGCAGCACAGAGAAGTACCACGCTGACACGATGGTGTGCCATAGAAACGCGCCACTCTGTGCAGAGCCGCACCGGCTCTCCTGCCAGCCGGTGCCAACGCATAAAGAGCGTCGCGCGCCAGCCTGTGACGTGCGTCCGCATAGGGAGCCGCTGCGCGAAACTCTGGATGGAATGTATCCGGGGGCCGCTCCAGGAAAGTCATCGAGGGGGCGCATGGGTAAACTATTGCTTTTGAGGAACGGCTACACACCTAACAAACTTTATTCTGAGACATTGAAAATAGGGGCAATCAAGGAGCACCAGGCCCTTCGCCGACTCCCATCCGCTTTCACTCGACGCCGGGTACAGTGGTTCGATGCTCGGGCTGGATAAGCACTGGCAAACACTATCCACATAGGCACCATTCTGATGTCTGGCGAGCTCACTCCCGATTATAAAGCGATGCCGTCGTTTATGTCAGGTCACCATGGGCCAGAGACGTCAGTTTTTGTAAAAAGTTGGGGTCAAGCCGAGGGCCCGAAAACCTACTCTTCCATGGTTGCAACACGTCTCCGAGTTTAGGATGGACAAGTTAAGATAAAAGGGTCAAACCAGAATCTGGGGAAGTGCGACTTAACCTAAAACAGTACTTTAAATGAAGAGACCTGAAAAGCATGCAGCCTGCGGGCAAAATTGAAAGGGAAAAATGTAATTTCATAATTGGGGGATATGCCTCTCAACGACTCCAGTGATCATATCCACTCAACCTTCCTTCAAATTTGTTTCTCAACGTATTTAGCCCATTTTATTTGGACGTAAGGCAATTTTGATTTGATGACATTTATCAACTTGTTCAGTGGGAGGTGTCTGCTTCGTTAAGCGACTGAGCTGACTCTTTGAAAACGCGAGGGAAGACCTGTGACGTGCTGAGGGCTATCTGTTTTGCAAAATTTCTACATGCACTCAGAATCGGTCATGGTATTCCCTGCCCAATGCGACCTCTGGCGGACGGGATATTGACGGGAGCAATCGACGGGATACCTGACAAAGCAATCATAAGCGAGCGTAAACTCATGCGGCTGGTGTAAATTAGAATATGAGTTGAGCGCTGCCATAGTGCTTACCGATTACGTCTCACATAGTCATGCGTCAAGTTGATGAGGCACGCCAGAGCAGTAAACTAAACTGTCCGGAAACACCAATTGAGGCATTCCTCTGCTACTTCTTAAAACAAAGTCGGCCATCGTCCAGATCTCGAATCTTACTCTTAAATTTTTCTTGTGGATTGAGTGTTGGTACACATTCTAAAAGCTTTAAGAAACCCGCTATTCCTACCACTGCAAAGCTCACTAATTTCGCTGCTGCTACTAGTCACACCCCTGCAATGTTCTCGTGTCGCCACATTCTGCAGCGTCTCCAACACCTACACCCGCGAAGTACTGGGCACGCTGCTTTGCCGCGGCAACGAACCTCTCTTTGCAATAGCTGCATTCCATGAGTCCTTTCAATGCATCCTTCGCACATCGTTCTTCGCTCAAAACGTGTGTCTTCTATAGTACCTCGCAACGTAAGTGGTTGCAGTGTTTTTGTCGCAACGAATGAATGAACTGAAGATGAACAGCTGCCGACGGAAGCCGGTCACACACGTTTCGTCACACACGTCTCGTCTCGTCACACGTCACACACGGCGCCGACACGTCTCGTCTCGTCACATGTTGCACACGGCGCGGGCACGTCTCGTTGTTTTACTTAAAGTACTCGCCGGCGGCGGCAGAGCGACCAGCCGACGGCTTCTTCACGACGCAAACACGTGGAACTGCGACTCTTTAGATAAAGTTGATGTTTTTGGAACAGAGCGCATCGTGACGGGTGAAGGATGGGAAATAATGGGGTCATGGAGATTTCGCCCTGACGATGGGTACAGTTTCGGCGACAGCGCGTTGTATTCTGCGCTGTTATTCGAAATGCTTATATTGCCGGCTTCCCCAATAGTTCTTGGCGCAAACGTGCGTCGCACAAACCCGTGGCGTCGTGTACATTGTATACATTGGTCGACGCTTTGAAGTTCGATTCGCGCCTCCACTCGCTCTGGCTGCCGATATATGGAGTACAACGTGAAGAGTTGTACAAACCGGGCGAACCATCTTGGTCGCATCCGTGCACGTGACATGTGGCACGTGCGACCGCACATTTGGCACCACGTGACCCCCTGTTTAATTTTCTACCGAGGCGTACCAGTTTTTGTAGCTCTGATTTCTGGCTACCGAGGTGTGGCCGCGGTTTTGAACAGCTGCTTGTTGCCTTTGTCGCGGACCAAATTTTCAGATCACCCACACATAACCAGTGGGCCGAAAACGAGCATTCCGGCATGTACCACGCCCGAACTTCGGACCGCAACGGCTGGTGAGCCACCTGTGGAAATCTGCTCTGAGCGCACACGCGTCGTGTCCAAGTTTCACCATTTGGCGGCCGGCACTGTTCGGCCCAAACACTGCACAACGCACAATGGGAGAGATAGGCCGACAGACACGCCCTGAGCGAATGTAAATAGTCCTTAATTTGAGTAAAATAAAAATTGTGGCCGTATAAAAAATGCCCAACCAATGTGGCTTCGGGTGGAAGTCAACTTTTCCGGCATTTCTATAATTTGCCAGCCAAAAAAAGTGGGGGTTAGGCCAATATGGTGCAACTGTCATTGCGCAGCCAGGCCCTCACACAAAAACACAAATCGACATCCTTGTCTGCTATGAACAAACTCACAGCAACCAGTGTTATAAAGGATAGTTACTCAGTGAAAGTAGTTTGGAAACTGACATGCAAAAGTAGTTTCGGGGTATCTCCTTACTTTCTACGCCGGTTTGATAAACATGGTAGTACTCCTCCGAAGTAAAACGTAAAATACGGAAGCTGGAATAACTTCAGTAACGATAAATGCGCTCGTTGCCATCGCAACGATGCTACCGTCTTGGATCCAGAAGCTTTGTAGGCCTATATCCAAGGCGAAAGTCCCAGTTTTGGGACATCTTAAAAAAACAGACTGGTGAAACCTCAGTACTAGTTACGCCTAATACTAGCACTGGGTAGTGCCACTGCAGCACCACCACAGTATAATGGGAGTATTAATTTTAGTTATTTTGAGGTCCAAATTCGCTGCGAGCGGTTTGCCCCATTTTGTACTTTTCTTTCTTGGTAGCCCCAGAGTGTAGCCCCAGTCCGCAACAACCGCAGATGTCGTAACTGTCGTTGTCATAACGACGGCAGGCTCTGCTAAGATCCGTCGTCTGCGGTCACGGACAACTGGTCCCACTTTTGAGCCGTTTAAACTCGCGCTCATAGATACAATTCATAAATACCAGGTCATCGACAAGCACTATGTGAGGACCCCCAGCTAGGGCTCCGTGAGCCTCGACAAGCGGCGAAAATGGCCCTCAGTAACGCGTGCTCTTCTCAATACGCGACTCTCTCAACGAACTTGCGATCCGAGACCTGCAAGTACTTCCGACAGTCCTCGTGTCATTTTAGACGGCGGAACCGAAGACGGCCAGTGCAGCACAGGTTGAGAACTGGCCAACCGACTGAACCGCTCTTTCGCGTGTATTGATGCTGTCATAGCGGACGGTCTGGCCGATGGCGACACTAGAGAGCCGCTGATGCCATGCCCACCGCGCCTGTGCGCCGTTGTGTTCACACCACGCCCCTACACTCCCCCGAAGTTGTCTTCGATGATGCAGCGCTTAGACGCGTCGCGCGTTTGTGGGCCTGACGGCATCACCGTCCGTCTAGCAGTTGATGATGACGTTCCCAGTTGTCACTTGGAGCTGTAAACCGCCGTGTCGCCCACTGAGACCTTCCCGATCGGAAGAAAGCAGCTAACGAGACCGCACTCCATAAGAAAGGAGACACCACGGATCCCAGTTACTACTTTTTTATAAATTTGATCCGAGCCCTGTGAATGGATGGATTTCTGGGATCAGCGCTCACGCTAAGCAGTACTTGTTGTGTGATCCCTGACCCCCACCACCCGATCACACAATTCCAGGCAACGGCAGAATTTAGTGGCGAAAGCTTAACGTGCCGCAATGCTCGGCACGACCCGTCTTGGCCTCTGACGTCAACTGACCTTTAGCGCAACCGCTGCCACCTACTACTAGCCAATATCAGATCTCCCTGCTGTTGTCGAGGTGTATGAACGAGCGGTGCGCAAACAGTTGATGACGTACCAGACGCACCACCATATGCTGTGCTCGCAGTGGTAAGGGTTCAGGTCGGATTTGTGTTCGGGGGCGGCCATGCTCGGCGCTGTCCTGTCACTTTCGCTGCTGATATCATTGACAAAGACATTGTGACGTCACTGGTTACAGCTTGCACATCTCCAAGGTCTCTGACAGCGCTGAGCATCGCCGTCTCCCAGACAAGCTTGGTTGGCATGATATCCACCCGGGTTGGTGTTCGTCGTGGCTGTGGGGACGTACCCAGCATTCTCCAAGCACAAATTTGGCTAACAATTGTTATATGGGGTTATCTGTGGCGCTCAGGCCGCATACCATAATTTAATTTTGACCACGACGAGGGGTCAAAAGTTAGAACCTCAGACAAGCTGGAGGTAGCATGCGACATGGCTCATTTCAAATACATTTTTATCTGCCATGAAAAGCGGTAAACCCAACACAAGACATATTTTGCTACTCTTCATAGCGCATCAAAGCTTGAATCTGGAGTTTTTGTGACTTTGGTTCATGAAAATAAGAAATGAGCTTGTAATCTAGTAAATAGTAGCGCTTCGCACTGCTAGTCTTAGGCGTGATTGTTCCTGAGGATTCAACAAAACAAGTTTCTTAAATATGCCTCAAGGTGGGACACGCCCTTTGAAGTCAGCTGGTGACAAAAATCAGCGTGATAAATTTGACTGTTACCACTTTTACTGAGACCTCCAGCCCCTCCCCTCCCGCTCCAAGGCGGGCGAGGGGCCGACTTAACAGCACACAATTCAAGTGTGACAGCACGTCAGACAGCCCACAATTTAAGAACTGTGATGTTCTTACTGAAAACTGCAAGAACTCACTCCATTGGTTGCAAATACAGCAGTGCATGAAAAATGTCCTGGCTTGGACGGGTCTTCCTTTTCAGAATTTGTCTTACTTCCCATGTAAGACTCGCTCAGGTCGCGGCGCTGCCAGAGACACCACCGGTTTTGGGGTCGCAAGGTCATGTGATCAGTGATGTGTCGCAGCTTGTCTCCTCGCCAGCACGACGCGGCAAACCTCGTGCTGAGAGAAACTTGTTTGACAGCTGACAAGCACGCCCGATCGGTCGAGCTCGTTTGAAAGTGACGGACTGGCTTTGATGTGTTTGAGTGATATAAAGGCATGACGCATAACCCGGATTCAGCTGTGCCGGCTCCAGCACCACCATGCTGTACAGCGTGCTGGTCCGCTGCCTCCTGGTGAGGTTATGAGACATAGTGGTCGTGCACGCACAGAAGGGCTCCGAGCGTTTTCAGCTGTGATCATGCCGACATCTTGTCGCTTCTTGTTGACGAACACGCTCGTTGTCTGCAAAAAGTTGTTCTGCATTCTGAAGTGACGTGTTGATTGTGGGTGGCCGGTACTTGCGTTTAATCGTTGAACATGCTCTAACAAAACTGCCGCCCAATCTGAGCATAAATAATTTGTGGTAGCGATACAGTTGAGCCAATCTCTCAAAATCATCATGCTGTGAGACGTCTAGCTTCCAAGCATTTCAGGGAAAACAGTACAACACAAGCAGCAGGGGCCACACGTCCGTTTTAAATTGTCCACATTGCATTGTTAAAAGATGTATTGAGTTATGAATATGTTGTAAATCATCGACATTCCAGGAAGTCCTACTCGAATGGCGTTAGCACGCACGCATCGATACAAACGATAACAAAGCTCGGCGTTTTAAGTCGCTGGTTAAGGTCGCGAGTGGCAATGCTTGCTTAACAACACCATGCATACCGACGCTTGCTTGCTGACGTTGTTTATGTGTTACCTCCCGGTATCGTAAAAGTTAATTACTGTCGAATTTATAATGCCGAAAAACCAGGAGCTCACAGCTGGTTTTAATCCCGTCAAAAGACGTCTTCAGACCCGCTATAGTTTTATCCAATAATCTCTGCGCAACCGGCGGATTTACAGGGGATTGGCACGCGGTAGTCCTCATTCCTCGCCGCTCCGACTTCGAAGCTTCAAGTGACACGGAGTCGAAGCTGTTTAGTGCATTTACGGCGAACATTATGTATAAAGGCAAGACAGTACTAATAGCCTTATTGTTAGTAGAATAACCAGACGAATAAAGAGATAGATGGATTGATATTTCTGCTTCATGCCTTTATCAAAACGCATATCAGTAGTTGATTTAAAATTGCCTGCTGATCTTGCCCATTTGTCAGATTTTTTAACAGCCAGCGACAGTGTTTGCAGGTCACCAACATTAATGGGATTAAGCAAGAAGCAATTGCCAGCCACTATTACGATGCAGTGGTATCTAACTGAGAATGAAAATGCGTGAAAAAATTGTGTACATGCAAATGAATTTGTGTAAGCAGGCATCACGCATCAAGCGTCAGCCATACATGCGGGCGATTTCAATTAAACAGTCATGGTACATCGCGGAGCAGGCATCATCCATAAGTGTAAACGATTTTAAGCTAGCACGCGTCACACGTCAAGGCACTAATCATATTCACGTGATAGACTATGACTAGACTAGAGATATGATATGATATGACTATGATACAGACTATTATAGACTAGAGATAGACTATAGATGATGAGCGCTGTACCTTAAGTCTGGTCACCGACTTCTCATAACAAAAGATTCGCTTATTTTCCTCTCTGAATGGTCACGCGCGCTGTACATGACTTTGAGCTCTAAAAGATAAGCAGGGTCTGTAGTACAGAACCTATATCTCTGTATAGAACCTATAAGGACCACAGACTATACAGGGTCTACAGGTCCTATATAGGGTCTGTAGTACAGACTCTGTGCCTCCGTCGATTTTAGCCTAAGCGTGCTTTGTCAAAAAAAGGTCTCCGAACCGGGTATTTTCTGTTCTGTTTTTAGCACCTCGCAGGTGTTCATTATTTCTCAAACGAGTAGGCCGCATGAACTCCCCGATAAAGACCACGTCTCCTCCATGCTTTTTGAACAGTAAACACATTCCGTATTATTTTGTACTGATATTTTCGTATCCTTTCGTACATTTTTTGCTTGCAAATTCCTCGAAATCCAGAGTTGCGTAAATGAGACCTATCCGGGCACATAGGCTTCGAGATAGAGTATTTCACCAGAGACTTTCTTAGCTTGCTGTCGTTCTTCCAAGCTATGTGCACGAGCGGTATTGATTTTCCAACGATATGTTTGATTTTCCAAAGCAATTTCTCATCTATATAAGGCAGTGTTAAGAACTCGTCGTCCGACAGGGCGTGTTTCCGTTTCCTACCAAAGTTAAGCAAAAGGTTGTTAATTAATGTACATATATAATAATGGTGTACTTGATTGCTATAAATACTATGAGTGGTTGAAGGTGTATAAACCTGTCTGCCCAGATGCACAAATACACAACCAATCTTTACACCCATGCGCACAGATAAGATAGTTTGGCCTTCGCGTTGTCACCAGCGTTACACTAGCCCTTTTCTACTTATAGTGAATGCTTTTAGGCCAGGTTCTGCAGCAGGCGATGGGGCTAAATAGATTAAGCCCTGGGGAAAGAAGCCAGCTGATACTGGATGTCCAACCGTACCTAGTAATAAAAATTACCAGTTTCCTGCAAACAAAGTCAATGATTAAAAACGTATTGACCCAAGGTTGGATCTGAATCAAACAAGCACCTAACCTTTTCACAACGTATGGTTGTCGGCTTTACCGCACTCCATTCACAAGTAACCCGGCTTTTCTCCCATTCAATCTATGAGGCTGTATATATGTGTTGCTTAAATAGAGGCCTTAGTAGATTGTACACAGCTGGCACATCTGGACTGAGGTCCGAGCTTACATGCATGATATGGAAGAAGTTTGGCATGAAATAATGACCTTCTGAACTTTGAAGTCATCTAAAATCTAACTGCCAAGATAAAATTTTCGCATTCGCATTAGCACGATCACCAGTTACACGATCCATCTCTAGCTAACCAGGTGCTAGGTGTCACAGCAGGCAGGAGTGGACCTAAGTTCCCACTCATCAATCGCTCCCTGCGCCTCCCAACTTTCCAGGGAACGTTGGGTGAAATCCGGGGGAACAATAAGACTACGAGTATATGGATATAAACAACAATCTGTATCTTTCCTATCCCCAGCTGATCTTTGGAACTTGTGCTCCTGACAGCAAGTGCCATCGTTGCGTATCATGTACTAACTTGGGGAGGGAGGGCTGGGTGAACATGGCACCTCTCACTTTGATTACATTAATGCAGGTTATGGGTATTTTGTTCAACTTCATCGTAATGCTACCCATTGACCGCAAAGGTTCGTTCAACTGCACTAGCGAGCGGACAAGTGGAAAATGTTACAATGCTGTGGATTCACTGATACGGAAAGCACCAACAAACGCCGCCATCTTCAGATGATGCCAGGTCGCTGGAGCTGCCAACACCAGATGACTTACATTTATTCTCAGTTTAGCACCGTAGATGGCTTGTATGAGGAAGCTAAAAACAAGGCACAGGGTCAGCTCTATCAGATTCACGGCAGGCGCAGACGGCTCGCCAGACGTGTCGGCCCAGGGGTCTCAACACGGCCCGTTGCGTCGCTCGACGAAGCTCATTTACCAAGTAAAGCCACCGGTGGTATCGACGACGGGAATCACGTGTTCCCCGCGCAGAGGAGGCGGGCGTGGCACAGGTGGGCCGGCGGTCCCAACGACTCGGACTGCTGTACGCCCTAGGCAGTGAGCGCTGTAACATGACGGGCGCCGCCATGTAACGATGCGAACCAAAACCCGGATCTTTTTTGCTGCTGCGAAAAGACTTGGACCATTGTCAAGCGTACAGTTCTTACGATTTGCCGTTTGAAAACCAGTATCAGGGTTGCTGTATTGGAAGTAACCGATTGGAAACAAGTGCGTTAAGTTCGCGAAACTATCAGGAGCCGCAGGGAAACAGGGGCAATACCTTGTGGTTTACAAAGGGATAACTGGAAATCCAAGTGCACGTTTTGGTTCTTACAAAAGGTCACTGACAACCGGAAACCAACAGTAAGAACCAGACAAACTCCGGCATCAGGAACAATCTGGACTAATTACTGTGTTCCTACCGCAGCTAATCGACTGATCTCTTCACATCTGACATGTATGATTTTGAAAACCTTACGGTCTCAAAGACGTATGCGATACTTAAGCGGAAAATTGACAGAGACTGCAAAAGTCATTAATCGTGCAGGAATCAATAACGCTTTCTCCACCAAACCACGAGGCCATGTCGTCCTGTCATGTTCCCTGTCACTCTTCTGTCCTTGGCGGTCAGGATTCTTGGATAGCCTGTTGTTCTGGGCAGTCTGCGCTCCCTGACTTGGCGTTCATGCCATTACGCTTTTCTTGGCACTCAGCCTGTGGTTCCTCACAGTACCGCTGTGCAAGAACGCCTGAAATACCGAGAGAGGAACCGCCGCCGGCTTCCGTCACGTGATCTTCTGGCTGGGTGCGCCACCTGTGACCACTCGCCTGCATGACGGGCGGATGGGGCAGCGCCGCCTTCGACAAGAGTTCAGCGCCGGCGGCCAGGGGCGAGGGGATGGGGAAGGGGGGGGGGGGGGCTTGCTTGGTCTGTCTACGAACTTCGATGACACCGTCAAATCTGCGAAATGCAAGGTAGCCGAAATTGATAGCATCACGAGTAAACTTTCCATCCACGTCAGTCATTCATATGGCTTGGGCCACGCAGATATACCACTTAGTCAGTGAATCAGCGATGCAGCACCCGCTGTCATGGTCATGCACTTGTCTGACGATGGCCACCGCCGTTGATGATCCGAACCGCAGCCGTTGTTCCGTACAGGATGTTCTTGACCTGGTTGTGTCCCCAGTGCTGGCTGTACAACACGCTGCTAGAGGACCCGGCCTCCGAGTGTGACCGTCCCGTGCCTGCGCCCGCGGATGCTGCGTGGCCGGCAAGTGTGTGACCTGCAAGCAGGACTCGCTCCGCAGTCCCAGTCTCGTTTGCGCCGCGCACGAGTGCGTGCAGAGCGCGCTGGACGACCACCGCGCCGGCGCGGCCGTCTGCCTGCAGAACCGCTGTGTCGAGTGTTGCTGCGACGGGGACTGCGCGGGCGGCCGCCGCTGCTCGCTCTACCAGTGTCGGCGGAGGGAGGTGGACGGCGGTCGCTACAACAGCGGCTCCGACTGCGCGTCCGGCTACTGCGCCGACAGTTGCTGCACCGACTGCGCCGACCACTCCCACTGCGGCGCGCTACTCTTCCGCCAGCGCGGCGCGCGCCTGGAGCTGCGCAGAGGCAGGAACAGCCGCTCCGACAGCCAGCAGTGCAGCTCGAACCGCTGCCTGCACGGTGTTTGCACCGAGTGTTCGGCGTCCCATCCGTGTAAACCGCACCAGGTCTGCGACGCCGGCACCCGCAGGGAGCCGGCTGACACCGGCGCCACCTGCTGGGTCAGCTTGTAGTGCAAGTCGGGAATCTGCAGAAAACGACGCTGCGGCGCATGTATGAACCATGAAGACTGCGTCAAAGATAAATTGAGTGATGATGACAAGTGCCAGGAGAAGCGTAAGCCACTATCCCCATGCATGATTCGCAGATGGTGTCTGTCCAACATCTGCAAAGACAACCGAATTTGCGTTGACAGCCTCACCGGTTGGGACTGTCTCGAGGATCATTGCTGCAACGAAAACAGCTGCAAAGCCAAGGACCTGTTCGGGTACAGTTGTCATGAGGATGATCACTATCACTCCCATAAATGCGGCGAGAAGAAAACATGCGTGCGATTTACACAGCACAAGGATTGCGAGCGTGTGGGGGGGGGGGGGGGGGACTGAACGACCGAGGGCACGGCCGGCCGGCCAGGAGCGTAAGGACCTCCAGGGGAGCTGCGACAATGACGACCACTGTCGGTCGGGGCTCCGCGGGCGGTCCGGCGACTGCGACAACTGTCTGTCCAACGCCAATTGCCATCGCTCCCACCGCCGCGACAGGGGCATCTGCGGTCAGCGGCGGTCGCTGCGCGAACGCTGCGATGGCGGCGACGATTGCAAAAGAGCCTTCCTGCTTCCGCGAGCAGTGTGTCAGGTGATCAGGCCTAGCCGGCTGTGACGACAGCCAGTACTGTGGCGCCTCCGGGTGGTGCCTGCCAAAGGTGGGCGAATGCTTGCGCTGTGATGCGGACGTCGAGTGCCTCAGCTGAACACTGTGGGGCGGACAGGGAGCGTGCGTCGCGTGCAGGCCAAAAGTGGGCTGCGATGGAAACAAGTTTTGCAATGATCCCTTCAGGTGTCAGGACAAGATAGCGGACAGGCATTGTTGCTCAGGGCAGAAAATCCTGTCAGTCAGGATTTTGCTCGTCTCTTGGTGGACTCGTTTCCTCCAAACGAAAGCTGAAGCAAGTTTCGGTTCCGTGCTCAGTGGAATTTATCGGGCTGTGTACTTCCACAATCATTATCGCCGAGGAAGTGGTCGTGAGTTCAGTTGAGGAGTAGTCAGAAGACTTTGAACTTCCTGCACACCATCCAATTTCTGAACCATTTCATATATATTAGTTTCGAACTCTTTGGATCTATCTATCTTAAGATTAGTAAACAAATATAATTTTTCGTCATGGATTGCTTGGTCTTCCTTTACAAAATATATTTTGACATGGCTGGAGGATACAATTTAGTTGTGTGTGGCACTAAAACGCCAGCCCAGCGAACTAACGTCGAGGGTACGTCTCTAGGCCAATCGTGGCAGATCAGAACTGGTCCAAAGGTGCCCGATTCTGATTGGTTGAGAGACATCACAAATGTTCGCATGGAAAACATAATTCATAAACATTTTTAAACGATACACATCCCCAAAACCACCGGTCTTTCCTGCACTTCTCTGCAAGGAAGCTGCGCAGGTGCGACAAACAGAATAGGATACAATACATGTGTTTCTCTATGCACGGTGTGCTCGTGTGCGTGTTGACCGATGAGTGGGTGCCTGATGACAGTGTTTGTTTACCGTACCCACGCGATATATAGTTCAATCTCGGCGGTGTTTTGCTGCTTTGGCTTTGCACTTGACTGAAACACTGATGTGTCAGTGGAATGGAATGGTCTTCTGTAGACTTTCACTGCAAGAATAGCAGTTGAAGAATCTGGTTGAAGTCAGGTGCAGTACGTTAGGTCTATGCAAACCAAGGACCAAGAAGGACCAAGAAGACCAAGAGTTCAGGTGTGTAGTTCACTTATATAATTGGGGGACCCAGCGCCCCTTCCCCTCAAGTTGACCTCCACCCACCCCCAACTTTTCAGAGGAAGTCAGCCAAATCCAGGGAGAAACTTTTAGAAGGTAGGTTTAGTCATCTTTCATTGCTTACCCACCTCCAAGTCATTTCGAAAGGCTTGCTACGGAAGCACATAATTTTACGACGGCTGCTTGCGTACGCCAGGTGCCCGCCGCTCGTTGTTAACTGTAGCGGCCAACGCCGCTCGGTTTGATGGAAATTACAGCCCCGGCTATCGATGCTCTTGCTCCCAAAGTTGCGAGCACGCAGCTCAACAACTTGTTATGCAATTTGTCTGACTAGTTGATTCTGAACGAGGATGGACGTCCTCTTCCCGTTACCCCTCTCCACTTTGGCCCCATTTTGACACGCTCTGTTGAACACAAAATAACCTTGCCTTCTCTGGGCAAGTGACCCAATGGGGAAGACACTAGGGATACATTCTATTTTCCGGTCGGGACTAAAGGCAAATTTCATCACAGCGCAGGTGCCTGCCGGCTGCCACGCTGACGACACAGCGGCGGGGTGCCCTGGTCAGTACGAAAGCCTTTAGAGAGACCAATCATGCAACGGTAGCCTGCCTGACGCCGTAGGCCCCATGACCCGAGCATTTGACCCCGTCTCGGTGCAGGAGTTCTGATTTACGCAGCAGGACTCGTCATTGCCGCAAGAGGGCCAATAATTGACACAGATACTCCAGTTCGGCTCAACGAGCCTTTGGCTGAAATGGGGTGGAGGTTCCTTGTTCCGCACTGGGAGCGCTGACTGACACTGACACAGCTGACTGACACAGGTCCCTTCCATTTTCTTATTATGGACTCTCATCAGAAGTTTTCTTATCTCTTTTCATTGTCAGAGGGCCTGATCAGCGCAAGAGGCCCTCTGGCATTTGGGGCACCGTCACTGTTTGTGTTCAGAAAATGTTTTCCTGGCCGAGTCGGGACCCATTGCCGACACAGGACCCTCCGTTAGGTACTGTGCGTACCTGACCGACACAGAGGCCCTCATTGTTTCAGGTATCCGGACCAGTGCAAATCGCGGGTCCCGGGTCTTGCTCCTGCATTAAAAACGGCCTCTCTGGGCTTGGACCGGCACGCTGCCGACTGCTTGGTGTTGGTGGTCTCTGGCCGAAAAAGAGGCCCCAGTGTCCCACGGGGGTCCTCAATCAGTGCAAAGGGTCCTTTGACTGACACCCAAGAGCCCATCTCTGCAGTGACCTGTGATCTACAGCCAGCTCTTCATGCTCTCCACATGGGAACTTGATGGTCAGTTGCAAGGGAACCTTCGGGCCCCTCTGCGGGCCCCCTCGAACAATGCCCAGGCCGACTCTGGGTTCCTTGCCAGTACAGGAATCTTCGCTAGGCACTGTAGTCCTCTGACCGACACAGGGGACCCTTCATTCGGTTCAGGAGCCCAACCGATGTAAATCATGGGCCACGGCCTTGTCCCTGCTGGGAAACGGGCCCTCAGTTCCCAGACTTGACGCTGGAGCAATGTGGTGACGAATCCGTCTTGTCACCGTCGTTCAGCCTCCACCAAAGGTTTTGTAGTTTCGCCAAATAGGATTGAGCGGGACAAACCTAATTCTAGATACACTAGACAATAGGTTTCTCCTCGGATTTGACCCACTTTCCTCTCAACGTTACGGAGTTGGATGCCCCCTCCCCCCTCCCCAGCCGAATAGGAAACCAGGGCTCTGCTTTAATGCGTCTCATTGCTGTGTAACGCCGGAAGATGATGTCGTTTGACGTAAATGTCATTTTGTTTGTCGTCCACTGACGAAATGGGGTTTCGGCATTCGACGCAGGGTCAATGTTATGTTGCTTTATACGTTGTTGGACGTGCACGGTTTCGGGAGTAAATTGTCAGCTGATGTGCGCGACTACTAAAGGCTGCCGTTAAAACGCTACGCTCGCGTTGGGCATATCGAAACAGCTAGTGGTTTTTGTTTTTTGTTGTTGTTTTTTTGTTTGTTTGTTTTTTTGGTGGTCGTCGGACGATAACCGCCATCGATGTAGTCGGCTGTTGCCGATAGTCAGATTTTCGTGCCTGATCTAATATTCACGTCGAAGTGAAGGCCGACACATTTCAAGGACCCTCAAACGTAAACGATTTATAACTTGGTCACGTTTTTGGGACCTAGTATTCGATTTTTTCCATTTCCGATAGTGTGGAAAAATGATGCAACTTGCTGTGGTTTGCAGACACTGAAACATCAATGAAAAATGCAAAACACTCGAACAACAGCGCAAAACTAAGCCACAGTCAGCACGACATATGATTCGTGTGATTAAAAAACATGCAGCATGCAGAAAAAAGCAGCAAATACTGAAGTACACGGGGTATGAATATTGAACTTTAAAAGCATAATTCGCTCAGTCAGCCACACTCAATTAAACATATTCATACGAATGTTCAACATACGAATGCTCAACAAGAGCCCAGACTCTAGAAACTCGTGTCGGAAATTCCTGCCACGTGACACTGCAGTGGTTCACTCCGAGCCGACCGAAAGTTAACAGCATCCACGACTGGACTTTTTATAAAAGCCGTGGTGTCCGTCCTTCATTGCTAATTTCACAGTGCATGTCGGCAGAAATGAAATTCCACCCTCACAGAGCGTCAAGGTCCTGGGCGTGCATAGCCCCGGGTCCTGCGTGTTCAGCGGTGCCATTATTTCCTGGTGGGACCGGCCAGAATAATCCACAATCTACCGATGTGTGCGAAATGTCTTCTGGTGGAAGCTCTCGTCTTTCCTCACAATACGACACTTCCTGACCGTGAATGGAAGCTGTACGTCAGCGCAAGGCCCAGTGCGTTCAGAAGGCGTTCAACTTTGGCGTCCGTATTGTGATTGCCTTTCATCGGCGCACCATAGTGATCCCATCGTTAGTGAGAAAAAGGAGGTATCAATGTGACGGAGCTGTTCTCTCAATGATCATGATGATCACTGATCTCGCTGATCATGATGATCACCGCAATGTAGCATCTCCTCCCTGCCCTCGGTGCCTCTGAATTGCTGTGCGAGCGACTGTTCCGGCGCTCTGATCTGTCTGCCCGCCGCACGCGTACTGCTGACGACGGGCAAGTGCAGCTACCCAAAGTGCGAACAGAATTCGCGCGCCGCATTTTTTTTTTTTTTTTTTTTGCTGGGCCACGGACGCTTGGAATTGCCTGTCGTCGGAAGTAGGACTGCGGACTCCAACGGCGTCTATTTCTAAAATCAGCTGGTGGGGGGAGGGGAAAGCAGGAGTCAATAACGTCCACCCAACCTACCCCCCAATCCTGAGATCTCCCTGGATTTCGGCCACTTGGATTTACGTCCGCGATGCTAAAATTAAAATTTAAAAAATGGGTCGATTCCAAATTGTTTTAATGTTGAGGGATGGCGTTCTTTCCGAAGCCAGTGTGACAGTGACAAGGATAATAGATGATAATGATAATATTGATATTGGTATGTTTAGGTACCTAGTGTACCAGCAGCTCAGACGGCAGTTCAGACATCTCAAATCTCAGAGCTTACTGCACCGATCGCTGTGAGACCCCACCATTGTATGCGCCATGCCTGATAAACGCTTGCAGTTAACAATCTGCTAACCCTTGGTCAGGTCAAAAGTCGTAAAATTTCACAAGTTCCAAACTTCTTGTTTGCAGCCAACTCAGCTCAGAACCTATCGAACCGATCATTGCTCCACCACTGGATGCATCATACCTGCTTCATGTGCCCTGCCTGATCAATACGTGTGGCGTGTCAATACCGTTTATTCGCGATTGTGTACAGGCCTCCTCAGCAGTGTTTTGTTGGTTGCTGGCTCCAAGACGTCCAGAAGTCCGCCGAACCGTATTGAGCCTGGTATTGAGCCTGGGTCGAAACGGGCCGGTTTGGTCAGTCTCTTGCTGTGACAGATGAATGACCTCAGACTGGTCCTTAGGGACATGCTTTCAGCACTCCGTGTACAGCTTGTCACGGAGATACAAGTCCCGTAAGCAAACAGGGGCAAAACTGACGGAAAAGACGTCACTGCTGTAGTAAACGGGAATCTTGAGCCTCACCGTACGTGTCGTGTGCCGCCGTGTCAATTCTTTCTCATTTCGACGATTACGACCTTTCCAAATGTGCCGAGTTAATTATCTCTCGTACAGTGTGCTTCGTGTTTCTTAGCTCACCAAAAAAGCGACGATCTTGCATCAGCGCACAAAATATTTACAAATGTTATTGCTGTAATGTGCGTGACCGCAAAAGTGAAGATAGAAATACTCCCTCGCTTTAGTGCTACAAAGACAACAATAGCGTATGGTTTTATAATATAACTTGCAGCTGCTAGGTATGAGTGCTGAAGGTTTGGAAATGATGGGAGCAACAGTTCCTGAATTAGCTGTCTGCATGTAAAATTTTAGAGTTTATTCAATTTGACAACCTTTGAACCTAACCTAGGGTCACCAAATTTTCCACTGCAAGCAATAATACTAAGTGTGGCACATCCAATGGGGAAGATTTCACGGCGATCGGTGCAGTAGGCTCTGAGATCTGAGTTGTCTGTATTTGCGTGTACAATTTTTCCTTCGCGTTTTCGAGGTGTTTGACTTCAGGTCAGGTCTCGATATTGCCTCCCATGACTCACCTTATTGTACGGAACCGATTGGTGAAGGTTTAGAGGCGATCGGACGAGCTGTTTTGTAGAACGTGCGTGTCTGCCACATATGCCGGTTTTTATACCCTGCCTCTTAAGACACTCGCTGCATTTCATCAGGCCCAGTATTCCCTTCTTCGTTTATATGCATTGAGGGGAGGGGGGGGGGGGGTGACTCCAAAGAGCATTGAAGAGGCTCAATTCAGTGTTGGTGGGGAAGAGGAGGGCCTCATGCACCTCGAACGCACTGCAAAGTAACATCCCTGATAGACTCGCTCCGCCCTGTCCATCGAGCAGAGTCCAGGTGGCGTAACCCAACTTTTCACATCTCCCCGTATCATACGTGCATTTAATTTTGTATGCATGATTTTGCCCGCTCTAAAACCGTAAAAACCACACTTCGGCCAAAATATGCAATATGAAAGCTGTTGGGAGCTGTCAGCATGACAGCAAAGTCAACGAAATCCACGCATTTCGCTTTGATGGTACCCGGAATTCCGCCGGCCAAAATATTCCTCCCCCAGTGGTTTGCTCTTAAAACAGGCCGTGCATCAACGTGAAGTCACATTCCTCATAATATACCTTTTTACGAGGTACACCTTATGCCAGCAAATTCCATTGCCAAACTTTTAACTGAGTACTTGAGAGGATACAAATATGTCTAGAGGTCAACTTTTGGTAAAAACAGCATTGCTGACGTTCGCCCACCTCCTGCACATAATAAACAACCTCACGCTAATGTTCATCCCCTGCATTGTCACAAGCCAGGCACGTCTGTCACCGTGTTTAACAGTTTGTCTGGTGTACAAAGATTCCCTTTATGCAGAATCGCATGCAAATCCAGCGGTATGGCAGCGTGTCTCCTTTTAATAGGGTCATACCATTGTCCTACAGCGTGAGAAATTGGTGGTGAATAGACCGTCCAAAAATCATGTGACGCATTTCTGGCCATTTTCGACGAACATTACGCTTTCCTCGTTTTAGTTTATTACGTTTTGGAGGGAAACGCACATTTGTGGAAAACACTACGGCGTTTTTCCTTCCGTTCATGTGCTTCTGACTCTTCTCACCTTGTTTTTGTCCACCACATTGTCTCGGTTCTCGTTAGCCACAGCACCAAAGTCAACCAGCAGTGCTGAATCCATTGCAGCCGCAATCACAATCGCTAGCCCTCCAAGCTACGCTGAACCGAAGGGATCTTCGCGTCCTGCAGTGCATCATCTGTGATGCCAATACCGTGTGACATTTTGTAGCCATTTCATGCCCGATTCATTCCTTGCTTTTCGTTTCGCTGATTTTCTTTCTATGTTTTGTATTATGTGTTATTCTGGTTTTTCCCTTTTAAGTATTTTCCTCTCAAAGTTTCAGGATTTCTCTTCTGCTCAGGGGTGCAGCCAGAGTATTGGGATTGGGGGAGGGCACAGAATTGACAAAGGGCTTATTGCCGTTGAAAGCCCCCTCCCCAAAAAAGGTATCGGATATGACCCACTTGATTTGAAGAGGCGTACAATTTGTCTTTGTCGAATTTTAGAATTTTCCTTCCAGAAACAGAAGCCAGAAGACACCAAAAGATGCAATTTTGTTTGCATTTTGAAGGCAATATACTGAAGGGACCAGGAGTTAAATAAATACATAAAATAAATCATCGGCATTGTTAGCTTTACATTCGGTCAGTGAACTTTTTCTTTATATAGTATAGTTCTGACCATGCCCGCTCGCAAGTTTTAGAATCCAACAAGTAAGACCTGTCGGCCTTTGGCCAACGACATGGAAGCACCCTTTGGCTGACTTGCTCCTCCGCACGCGCCACCTGCTGACCCCGCCGGCATGAAACCCGCCATGGCACGTCGTCTCTCGCCAACGTTTCTCTTTCACCTGATCAATCCTCTAGCTGCGTTGTAGCTCCTACCCCTGTCCCTCTGCCTGTGCCGTCCTCCATCTGCGGCGCGACCCCTACTCCAGACTCCTCTTTCGACCCTTCCGTCCGCACCGAAGAACGAACGGAAAATAAATTGTATACCGCTGACCGTCGGCGATCGCAGCGCGACAATCTCCAGTCTTTCGCCCGCGCCAAGTGAATGAACGGCAGAAGAATACGCACGTGGGTTTTCCTACGACGTTTTACTTGAATTCTCGGCGGCGGCGACCGGGCGATCAATCGGTGGCATTTCGACGTCGCGAAAAAAAGCGATATCGTAGCCTTTTAGGTAAAGTGGACGTTTAAGCGAAAAAGTGCATATGGTGAGCGAAAAATAGGGTAGCAATTGGAGCCAATGAATCCGCGCGTGCGGTGATGTGAATTTCGCCGCGATCGTGGCGACGGTTTCGACGACGGCGTGTTGCATTGGGCCCCGTTTTTCCAAATCCCGACATGCCCGGCTTGCTCGCCGATTACCGGCGCAACGGAGCTTCGCGCAGTCTCGTGTCGCCCACGTGAAATGTGGACAGTACATGGGTCGACGCGTTGAAATTGGATTCACCCTCCATCGGCTC
The DNA here is from genome assembly GCF_011947565.3 of Pollicipes pollicipes. Lineage (NCBI taxonomy): Eukaryota > Metazoa > Arthropoda > Thecostraca > Pollicipedomorpha > Pollicipedidae > Pollicipes > Pollicipes pollicipes. Next base: position 26,743,697 of record NW_023596225.1, on the reverse strand, counting down.
CGTTTGCCGAGATGTGGCGTAAAACGTGAAAAACGGTCGAAAACGGGAAAATCTGTCTTCGCCGCCGCTGCGCACGTGGCACGTGGCACGTACGCCAAACGTGACATCACGCGATTCCCTGTTGGATTTTCTGTCGAAGGTGCTGATTTTGCGTCGCTCCGACCGCCGGTTGCCGCGATGCGGCCGCTGCTTTGAACGGCCGCTCGCCGATTTTCGTCGAGGTCGCTTTTTCGCGCCGCCCATGCTAAACCAATGGGCCAAAAACTCGCATTCAAACACGCGCCACGCGCGACCCGTCGACTCTACCGCTCCGAAACTCGCCTCAACACGTCGTCACGTGCGCACGTGCATCGTGTCAAAATTTCACCTTCAAGCGACTCGCCATTTGACCTCCACCCGTGTCAACGGCAAAAAACGACCCACAGACAGACAGACAGACGCACCCTACCCAAATTACCGCAAAGTCCGGCGTTACAGTCTCCATGAGTTGGGCGTCGTCGGCTACCTGGCAAACATTACAAGCGGCAGCCAACGGGAGAACGAAAATGGTGACGATTCTGAAAAGTATCTCTGAACGCTTTAATACCTCATTTGTACATTAAAAACTCAGTGGTAGCTCGGGAGTAAGCTAACCTGTGTGATTTTTACATTTGTAAAAAGAACGGACTAGCATTTACAACACCGCAAACCGGTGCTGGCACTTGGTGGAGGAACCGGACAAGTAAAGGTGGAATCTATTCGCGTGTTACCGTAGCTATCAATTAGTACACAGAACAATATAAAAATTATGCAGGTAAAACATATGCCTTAGTCTATTCTTCGAATAGTACTAAGTGATTTTGAAGGACTTTGGGAAGCATAACGTAAGTCGTTGCGTGCATTTGCGAGGAACACGATGCATGTAAATAAGGCAGCAATAATAGCCGCATTCCTCGCAGAATATCTAACAGGATGGAGAGATGGATGCATTGATACTTCGGATACATGCCTTTTTTGAAGCGAATATCAGTGGTAAGTTCAAAATTGCCTGCCAATCCTACTCGATTTCTCATGTTGTTTTTTAAACAGCCGCCAAAGTTTGTACATGTCACCCACATTCAGGCGATTAAAGAAGGGCAATTGCCAGCCATTACTATGACACAGTGCATATCTAACTAAGAGTTAGAATGCGCGAAATATACGTGTACGTGTATCTTCCCATTCTCCGCGATACTTTACGAGTAATACGGCTCTTAGCACTGCCTTATTTAAGAGGCGTTATTTACGACGGTCGTTCTCGTACCCAGTATCACGCCTCTCGTTCTTAGATGCAGCGGTCAACGCCTCTCACAGTTCGATGGCAGCTGTACCCCTGCCAGCGGTGTCTCTGCTCATAAGATTGCGAGCGTGCAAGCTCAAAGCATTTTAATGTAACTTGTTTCAAACCTCCTCAGGCAAGCATGGATTGACTATTTTCTTTTTTTCACCTCATTTCGGTCCACCGCAATAAACACTAAGGAGACCCCCTACCTTTGCCAGGGGAGGGGCCCGTGGATAGATCACTACAGGAAACATCAACTTTCCCGGTAAGGGGCTGAAGCCCCATTTCCCCCCCCAGGGATAACTCACCCATCAGTCCTCTTTCCTGAGGTGGAAGGCCCCTTGACCCCAGCAGTTGGCTTCGGATCGACGCAGGGCCCTCATTGACCCAAACACATTCCTTGTCGCCGCAGGGTCCAAAACGTGACAGAGATTCCAGTGCGGGTTAACGGGTCACTTGCTGAAATGGGGTGAAGGGCGTCCGTTCGGCGTTGGGGACCCTGCCTGACACAGATGTTTATCAATGAAGTAGAGATGTTTATCCATCAGGTATGGAGACCAAAAATATCGCGGCCATGATTTGTATAATACACGAAAATCCCACGCCCTGGTGGCAAAAGTGCTCAGGCGAGCGGCACTCAATGCCGCTGACTGTGGCCCACGCGTCGCAGGGGAATTTTTTTAGCGTGCACCAATAATTTAGCAGCTTTTGAGTAGACTGAATGCGCCGCAGACGCTTCGATAAGGAACTGTAGTGAACATACATTTCGAATTATCTTGTGTTGTTGTTACGCCCCCCCCCCCCCCCCCCCGGCCGAGAGGCAGAGGTTGGGCCCGGGATTTTGGGAGGCTGAACTGTGCTTGATCAATAAAAGGTGATACTTTCCTTCTGTCGCAATTTATTTATCGGTATGCAGGCCGCTTGGCGACGACCATGGAGGCGCGCCAGCGGCGCAGTTCCTCATCTTCCTTTCCACGTTCGTCTGCCGATGTGGATTAGTATAGTGGATTTTCTCGTAACTGACGTAAATGCCCTTTAAGTGATAATAGTGATTAATTTTATTTTGCATCACCAGGAGGGGGTATTCTTCAAGTACTTCATCTTTTTAAGAAGAAGAAAAACCCTGGGATATATTACCCATACAATATAATACCCAACCTACCTAATATAATACCCAGAATACCCAGGAGGGTTGGTATTTTTGCACATCCAGGTTAAAAAGCATGCACATCCTAATATTGAGCCCAGTACTTGCCTGACAGGTCAGAGGGGATTGTCCAGGGTCATGACCTAATGACACGGTTGAAGGCGATCATGGACAAACCAACACAGGAAGGCAATAAAGATGTTCTGAACATCTGACTTGCTGACTGTAAGGAGGTCCAATGTGATGAGATTGCACTCATGCCAGACATGTATATGTGCCCTTGCAATGATGCCACTTACCCCTCTGCTGCCTGCATACAATGCTTTGACAATGCTGTTCTTACTGGACATGAGTCTTTGCTGAACATCAGCTGCTGACTTGGTAGAAGCTAGGAAGAAGCTAGGAAGAAGACCTGGTAGAAGCTCAAGGTCTTCACACAGGTCATGGTCCCTTAATATTGTTTTGTGAAATGGGCTGTGAGTAAAGCAAGCAAATGAGCTGCAAATAAAAAATCTGGGAATTTTTTGGCCATTCTCTAAGTGAATTTGAGCCAAGTTGTTAGGATATTGTTGTTTGATTGCTGATTGGTATGAACACAAGATTGTTGTATGGTGTGAACAAGCATTTTCTGCTATAGGCTCAGAATGAAAACATTATTTTGATGAATTGCATAGTCACATTGTATAGAGACTATGACAACCTCTGATGCATCTGATGATTATATTTTTTTGGCATTAAAAGTCTGGCACTTGAATGATGTTTTGTGATAACCAGAGTATACTTGAATAAAAACTTGAATATCCTGATGTCTGCCACCATTAGCTGTGAGTCATCATGCATACTAGTTCTGATACATGTTATAAGAAGCTATTTAAACATGTAAAGTGACTGCAGAGTATTTCAATCCATGTTTGAGATTATCATTGGGGGTATAGGTGATGCAGGTGCAGTTACAATCTCATTATTTTTTATTTGGAGATGGTTAAGGGAACAAAGGATGTCACAAAATCTATGAATGTGCCTGGAGTGTCTCTGTTTATATGGTGCAAAGCCATCCAGAATAATGTCTTCAGTGCTGTACAGCACTGGGAAGTTACACCACAGGACATGGTTAAACCAGTGAAATAGTCAAAATTGCTGTCCAGAAAATAAGTCAATTTATTACACATATGTGCATTTAAAATGGTTACAGAAAGGAACTGTCAAAATACAATTAGTTCCTGTTGGAAGTTTTGAGAGGATAAAATCAAGCACATAATGCTTATCTCCATCATATTTCAGGATGCTAATCTCCAACCTAGGATCTGTGCCAGGGATCCTGCTCCGGCATGGTCCGGACGGTGCACGGCAGCTGCTGAATGGCATGCTGCTCCGGCCCGCGACCATCTTGGGCCTGCACGCCAGACGCCGCGCACTGCACGCCGGCGTGCTGGAAGCAGCGCGAGCGCACGCCGACCGCACGGCGCTGGTGGACGCCTCGGGCTCGCACACGTACGGCCAGCTTCTGGCCGGCGCCGGCCAGGTGGCAGCACTGGTCGCCGGCGCCGTGTCCGAGCCCGGCTCGCGCGTGTGCTTCATGACGCCCAACGGCCACCAGTACGTGGCCATGCAGTGGGGCATCTGGATGTCCGGCAATGTCGGTAAGCTGGACTACAGCTGGGCTGTGGTGATGTTGCAGTGATGTCTCGGTGTTTGGCTGTCCAGTGTAGAAATGTTCGGTAAGCTAGCCTTACAGTCGGGCTTTGGTCATGTTGCAATGATGTCCCAATGTTTGGCTGTCCAGTGTTGAAATGTTCGGTGAGCTGGCTCTATAGCCGGGCTGTGGTCATGTTGCAATGATGTCCCGATGTTTGGCTGTCCAGTGTTGAAATGTTCGGTAAGCTAGCCTTACAGTCGAGCTGTGGTCATGTTGCGATGATGTCCCAATGTTTGGCTGTCCAGTGTTGAAATGTTCGGTGAGCTGGCTCTATAGCCGGGCTCTGGTCATGTTGCGATGATGTCCCGATGTTTGGCTGTCCAGTGTTGAAATGTTCGGTTAGCTGGCCTTACAGCCGGGCTGTGTTCATGGCGCGATGATGTCCCAGTGTTTGGCTGTCCAATGTAGAAATGTTCGGTGAGCTGGCCTTACAGCCGGGCTGTGTTCATGGCGCGATGATGTCCCAGTGTTTGGCTGTCCAATGTAGAAATGTTCGGCGAGCTGGCCTTACAGCCGGGCTGTGGTCATGTTGCGGCGGTGTCCTGGTGTTTGGCTGTCCAGTGTTGAAATTTTCGGTGAGCTGGCCTTACAGCCGGACTGTATTCACGTTGCGGTGGTGTCCCGGTGTTTGGCTGTCCAGTGTTGAAATTTTCGGTGAGCTGGCCTTACAGCCGGACTGTATTCACGTTGCGGTGGTGTCCCGGTGTTTGGCTGTCCAGTGTTGAAATTTTCGGTGAGCTGGCCCTACAGCCGGACTGTATTCACGTTGCGGTGGTGTCCCGGTGTTTGGCTGTCCAGTGTAGAAATGTTCGGTGAGCTGGCCTTACAGCCGGGCTGTGTTCATGTTGTGGCGATGTCCCAGTGTTTAGCTGCTCAGTGCAGAGATGTTCGGTAGCTCACCAACTGTCCCTGGTTTATTTGACGAATACTGACCGCAGTATGCAGAGAGAGGAAAATGTTCAGAAGCATTGGCAAAGGCATGCTACTATGGAACTCAGAACAAGTACAAGTGTTAATCACGCTGGCCCAATGTCTGTCTCGTTTCCACCAGTATTGCATAATCTGTATTTCTTCATGTGGACGGCTTGCTGCATGTTAATCTGAAACTTTCGTATAACACCCAAGAGGCGGCTCACATAACGACATTGACTAGGGATAGATCCAGTGGGCCAGCGAGGCGTCGATTCTACAGCCCCTGATGACCGGGAGGCAGTCCGGGTGTGGAGAGGCCCGCCGCAGCCCGTGACCAGAGCCCCCCCCCTCCGCAGCCCGTGACCAGAGCCCCCCCTCCGCAGCCCGTGACCAGAGCCCCCCCCCCTCCGCAGCCCGTGACCAGAGCCCCCCCCCCCTCCGCAGCCCGTGACCAGAGCCCCCCCCCCCCTCCGCAGCCGTGCCGCTGTGTCGGGTGCACCCATCGGCCCAGCTGCAGTACTGTCTGGAGGACAGCCGGGCGTCGGCCGTGCTCACCACGCCTGAGCTGGCGGCGCGCCTGGAAGCGGCGGCAGCGGGGGCGGCCGGCGGCGTGCCCCTGCTGGTGGCCGAGCCGGGACAGGGGCGGGAGGAGGCGCCCCAGCCGGCACCGGGCGCCGGTGCCGCGACCGACGCCGACGCCGCCGCCATGATCCTGTACACGAGCGGCACCACCGGGCCCCCCAAAGGTACGGCAGCAGCGGAGCGAAAGGGCTGAAGCGGAGGTCTCCTCCGCGTCGGCGACACGTAGGGCTTCTGGGTCTGGGTGCTCTGGACGTGGATGCCGTCGGCATGTCTGATGATGTTATGTGTGCAGAGATAACCTGGCGCAGGGGGTCGTGCAGTGTGTATGGGTGGAGCGATGCGGGTAGTCCGTGACGCCTTATATCAGCAAGTCTCGCACCACCCTTGCCAGTACTCCTTATCAGTTAAGTGTTAGCCCGTTACCTGGTTTATTTGCCTAATCTGTGTGGGGTCTAATACCTGAATGACAGAAGCTGTGAGTATTTGGAGTTGGACGCCCCCGTGTAGCGCCAGGGCCTGATTGTGTCAAGCGCTCAGGATTTGTGATTGTATCAAGCGTGTGTGCGTATTTTTAAGTGAGCCGCTGTTGGGATCTTTCATCGGCACATCGTCATTTGCCTGTAAAGCGCTATAAAACGCACTGAGGTCAGCTACTACGTCTCCCCGGCATAAGTCCGTCCGCCCCGCTTCCGGCGCCAGGTACGGGCCTCACGAGCGGCGCGTGCCTCTGACTCGTCCGCACCGTCTCCTCCCAGGCGTCGTGCTGTCCCACGGTAACCTGCTGAGTCAGGTGCGCGACATGGTGTCCGCCTGGGAGTGGCGCCCCTCGGACGTGCTGCTACACACCCTGCCGCTCCACCACACGCACGGCATCGTCAACGCTCTGATGTGTCCGCTGTATGTGGGCGCCAGGTGAGAGAGGCCGACAGGCGACCCGCGCGCCAGCGCCACCGGCCGGCGGTGTTGTCGGCGCGCTGCGCGTCCGCGCCATGTGGGGGTCGGCTGAGGGTTGCTGGCCCCACGTGCTGCCGCTTCCCGTCAACATAGCGGGCTATCACCAGGACTAGCGTCGTTCAGGAAGGAGCGTGTCGATGGAGGTTTGCGAAGGCGGACAGCTGTTATGCCCGTGCTTGCCTCTGGAATCCTCGTGTGCCCTGCCACGTGCGCTCTGCCAGAATATGCATGTTCTCTTGTGCATGTTGGAAGCCATGCTACGCTGGAATTCTGCGTCTGCTAACGTGTGAGGCTACCGTCAGTCGAGAGTCCAGGGTGTGTTTCGGTTCCGCTACAGGGACCTGCGACTGCCGTGGCGTTTGCCGCCGGTACAGTGTCGTGCTGCCCCGCCGCAGGTGCGTGATGCTGCCCGAGTTTGATGCAAAGCGCGTATGGTGGGAGCTCCTGGACACTGTGGCAGAGACGGCCGACCAGATCAACATGTTCATGGCTGTGCCCACCATCTACGCCAAGCTGCTGGAGGAGTACAGGAGGAAGAGTAAAAACAACATCGCCTACCAGTCCTTTGTGAAAGACGTGTGCACTTCGAAAATAAGGTGAGTGAAAACGATTTCTGTTGGCTGACGTGGTCATTCGGTGAACGCATGGTGGAAAATTATGGCACGGCCTGGCACTTGGCACGCCAGTTGATGCGACAGTCGTTTGAAGCCGAGAGATGATGAAGCGTTTGATCTTTCCACACTCATGCGAGGCACTCCTGTTTACTCAGAATGACATTGAGGTATGTCGCTGTCTCAAACTGATCGGACTTTGCCCGTCTCAGAACAATAGTCAATACTCGTTTCTACGTCAGACTGATGAGGACAAATTTGTTGCGGAATCAGTCTGACGGCGAGACCCAGGTATCCCCCAGACTTGTAGTGAGAGCAGTAAGGCCCGGTATGCCCCAGACTGGTAGTGAGGACAGTAAGGCCTGGGTATACCCCAGACTGGTAGTGAGGACACTAAGGCCCAGGCATACCCTAGACTGGTAGTGAGGACAGTAGGGCCCAGGTATGCCCCAGACTGGTAGTGAGGACAGTAAGACCCAGGTATACCCCAGACTGGTAGTGAGGACAGTAAGGCCCAGGTATACCCCAGACTGGTAGTGAGGACAGTAAGACCCAGGCATACCCCAGACTGGTTGTGAGGGCAGTAAGGCCCGGGTATGCCCCAGACTGGTTGTGAAGACAGTAAGGCCTCGGTATACCCCAGACTGGTCGTGAGGACAGTAAGGCCTAGGTATACCCCAGACTGGTAGCAGGGACAGTAAGGCCCAGGTATACCCCAGACTGGTAGTGAGGACAGTAAGGCCCAGGTATACCCCAGACTGGTAGTGAGGACAGTAAGGCCCAGGTATACCCCAGCCTGGTAGTGAGGACGGTAAGGCCCAGGTATACCCCAGACTGGTAGTGAGGACTGTAAGGCCCAGGTGTACCCCAGACCGGTTGTGAGGCCCACACGTACCTCAGACTCACGCCGTCTGGGTCCCAGACTTGATGGTGAGCGGGTCGGCGGCCCTGGCCCGACCCATCATGGACGAGTGGGAGGCGGCCACCGGCCACCGGCTGCTGGAACGGTACGGCATGACCGAGACCGGCATGGTGCTCACCAACCCCCTGCACGGAACCAGAGTCCCAGGTCAGTGACGCGCCGACACCGCCGCTGGCACACTGTGTGTGTAGGGTGGGGGGAGGGGTCTCTGCATGATGTTGACTCGTTTAGCGTAGTGTCGATTGGTGCGGAGCATTCTGCTGGGTTGCATTACGAAATCGGGATATATATATATATATATATATATATATATATATATATATATATATGAATATTCTTTTGAAATGACATGTTTTTTTAGCTTGTGGTAACATTTTGCATGCTGTAAGCTATCTTGATATATTTGATTCTAAATTACAAGATTTGAATTACATTGATTTCAAATTACAATTGAAGTTGGTCAATACAGCAGTGAGGAACATGACATACATAAGAGCAATACTAGTGGCCTAATTGATTATTAATGGTTGATGATAAGGTGAAAAATAAAGATACAGTGATGTTTCAGCTACAAGGCTTTGTCAAAACAGCACGTTGATGAGCAGTGGTCGCTGCTCATAAATGTACCAATTATCATGTACATCAATGTACTAAGTGGCTGATCAGCGACGGTCAAAATGAGATAAGAGAGAGGAGAGAGAGAGAGAGAGAAGAGAGTGAGAGAAGAGAGAGAGAGAGAGAGAGAGAGAGGAGAGAGAGAGAGAGGGAGAGTAGTAGGGAAGAAGAGCGAGAGTAGAGAGAGAGAAGAGAGAGAGAGAGATTAGAGAGAGAGAGTAAGAGAGAGATCGATCGAGAGAGAGCACTAGAGAGAGAGCGAGATAAGAGAGATACGAGGATGAGCGAGAGAGCTATGAGAGAATGAGGAGTCGAGAGAGATGATCGAGTGCTAGGGGAGCGTGTCTCTGCTGATCGAGAAGGTGGGGATGGTATCCTCCGCTCTCGCCTCGAGAGAGCGCTCGAGAGCGAAGAGAGAGAGAGAGCGAGCGAGAGAGAAGAAAGATAGATGAGCAGAGAACACAGAACCACACACGCATACACTTCCCTTCTCCCCTCTTACACCAACTACACCCTCCACCCGAAGATTGCCTATGGCTGAACATTTTGTGAGTCGCTTTTATTCTCCCTGCTCGGCTTGCGTTGTTGTTTTGTCATTTTGTTCGAATAGTTACTTTTGCTGTAATGCCAATTTTGGTTTTCAGGTGTTCAGAAGGAGCCTTTATTTATACACATAAAGCTCACTTTCCCCGCCGAAGATTTGATTGCTCCAAATCCGATTACCCGGCTGAATCCGATTACCCGGCTGTAGTGGTGACGTTTACATACGATGCTGGAGAAACGTAATGCAAGGCACAACTTTTGTGAAGAAGTCGTTTTCTTAAGAAAGAAGGCTTATTTTCAGCGGCACTAGTAGTGTAGCGGATGGGGTGAAAGGCAGAAGCATCACCTTACGTCTTAACATAGTATTCAACCAATCAGGTGGAATGCACGCGAACGCCGATGAATTTCGCTTGGAGTGGTACATACCTTGCAGGGTTCTGTGTCGGACCTTACAGGGTGAATAGAAGATCAAAATCCACTGAGTGTGAACCAACAGAAGTGCGTTGGTGAGCTGAGTACAAAACAGGGGTGTCCTGAAAAGAAAATGCTTCATTATTGTGGAATATCCCTTGGCCTCTGCTCCTACTTGTTCTTCAAGACACGTGATGATTTCGAATCTAATTGTCTGTGCCGCGGGTATCAGATGCCTACCCTGCGTTGGTGCTCCCTGACGTCTTTCGGTTGCCTTCTCTGGAGTGAGCGCCTTAAGAAGCTTTCCGGGGCGGCCATTTGAGGGACCTCTTTCTTGGCAGTTTGAGCCCCTTGGTTATTGCTATTGTGCTCTTCACCAGCTCGGCCTCTGCCGGGCGCACGCCCTAGACGACTCGTAGCCCGGGGCCGTCTCGGAGTACATGGCATCACTAGGTGCTAATTAGACGGGAGCATCGTTCAGGGTCCCAGGCTGTTTCCAGGTCCCTCACGGTCTCGTGCGCTGTGAGGTATCATTTGCAGTTGACAGGACACATGGTGGAGCGTCAGCACGTGTTGCGCTGTTTTATAGCGTACTGCGTTTGCGTCAACGGATCCAGAGAGGAACATCCTCCGCTACACTCCCCAAGATTGCCAAAGTCGAGCAAAAATGACAGGTTTTTTTACATGGAAGACAATTTGAATAAATTTTGCTTTGACGCGGTGATGTGTCCTTTACAACACTCCTTGAAGTAAAGCAAAACGAAATCTGATATTTTGGGAAAGATTGGGGCATGCTTTTTTAGAATAAGGTCCCCGAAGGCGCAGCTCTGTATCCGTCCTTACACTGCATACGCGTGCCTGCTGTACCTACCACCAATGCGGTCAAATCAATTTATGCATTTTTTTGAAGCTGGTTTGCTAGTTAGTTACGATAAAAAATGGCATTTGCATAGGTGTTACGAACTGAAAATATGCTTTGGACGCTTGAAGTAAGCCGCAGTGATGTGCTCATGTCGATAAGACAGTAATAGCCTTATCCTTCGTAGAAATACTAGGAGAAAGAGAAATAAACGCATCTATCTCTCTATTCCTTTGGTTTCTCCATGATGAATAAGATTATTACTACTGTATTATCTATGTTTACAATGTTTCTCGCAAACCCACTGGTAGCGCCGTGGTGTAGTCATGTACTATACATCTCTTTCCATGCGTATCATCCTGTACACCCGTCATTGCTCAGTGCCGAAATAGCTCAGTTGGGAGAGCGTTAGACTGAAGATCTAAAGGTCCCCGGTTCGATCCCGGGTTTCGGCAGTTTTCTTTCTTAGAACTTTGCTACTGTTATCGTCAAACCGCTCACGATACCAGCTGATATTGTATAAACAGCGGGTTTTAAAGCTCAGAAATCAGTTGTGCAGCAGGAAGTTTGTTAACATAATGACGTTAGTTCGCAAGTTTCTAAATTTCATACAGAAGGCGAACATAGTGTTACCGCGGTAGATTCCTCACTGCGAATCGTGGACCAGAGGAAGATAACGGATGCACGGTAAGTGGCACTGTGGCCCCAGTGCGGTGGAACTTACCGTGATTGACATGCCACCAAATTTCGGTTACTCCATCGATAGCAAATTAGCGGCCTGGTTCGCGTGAACCGTGCCGCCCGCCGCTCCAGCCTTGTGCGACGACACCCTGTGCGTCGCAGGTGCCGTCGGCCGGCCGTTCCCGTCCGTGGAGGTGCGGCTGGCCCGGTTCAAGCCCGGCTCCGGGGAGCAGTACGACGTGCTGGCGGAGGGCAACAGCCGCGGCACCACCGTCACGCCGGGCTGTGAGGGCCAGGTACGGAGAGAGCGTGCCGTGTTGGCGAGGGCTGGGCGTAAACCGGCCGGAGAGCGGCTCCAGAGGGCAGGTAATAGGGATTGCTAATAGTGAGAACAGAGACCGGAAAGTGCGGACTTTGTCGGGGAGCTGCCACAGAGCTGGACTGTTTGAAAATAGCAATGCAGCATACCGATCACGCATCATAATTTAAAGCTGCTCTAGTGCATATGCTTCGTACAGGTGGCGAGTGAGTGACGGATTTTTATCGATCGATTTTATGGTGCATCTACACCCGCTTGTGTTAGTGACGTGGTGATGGGAATGCCTGGACATGTTCGAGGATGGAGCTAAAATACACTATCACAGCTGCAATGGTGCCCGGCCCCGCTCAATATTTCTCCAGCTGCCCCGAGCCGGCTGGGAGCCCCCTGTGAAATCCCCTCCCCTTAGGAGGGTAAGCTGCTGGTGCGCGGTCCGTCCGTCTTCAGCGGCTACTGGCAGCGGCCGGAGGTGACCCCTCGTGTGATCCCCTCCCCCCAGGAGGGTGAGCTGCTGGTGCGCGGTCCGTCCGTCTTCAGCGGCTACTGGCAGCGGCCGGAGGTCACGCGCCGCGAGTTCGCGCCCGACGGCTGGTTCCGCACCGGCGACACGGCCGCCCTCACCGGCGACGACGGCCTCTTCCGCATCCTCGGCCGCACCTCGGTCGACATCATCAAGTCGGGCGGCTTCAAGGTCAGCGCCCTGGATGTGGAGCGCCGCCTGCTGGAGCACGCGACGTGCAGGACGTGGCCGTGGTCGGCCTGCCCGACCTCACCTGGGGCCAAAAGGTGGGTGGCTGTGGCTGACGCCCGCCCAGTGTTACGGAGTGTCGCGCTCGGTGCCGACATGGTTTCGGCTGACACCCATCCAGTGTCACGGAGTGTCGCGCTCGGTGCCGACACGGGCTCGGCTGACACCCGCCCAGGGTCACGGAGTGTCGCGCCCGTGTGGCGGCATGGGCTGAGCTGACACCCGCCCAGTGTCACGGAGTGTCGCGCGCGGCGGCGATATGGGCTTGGCTGACGCCCGCTCAGTGCCACGGAGTGTCGCGCTCGGCGGCGGCATGGGCTCGGCTGTCACCCGCCCAGGGTCACGGAGTGTCGCGCTCCCGGCGGCGGCATGGGCTCAGAAGCTTCTGGCGGAATTCGCGGCACCGTCGCCTGATGTGGGCCTAAAGTACGCGACGTCTAACGCGACCAGAGAGGCTCTGTGAGTCGTGCTTGCGCGAAGAAAGGCTAGGGATGAAGAATACGGCCATACCAGTGTCACGGCGGTGTTTTTTCAGGGGGGGGGGGGGGGAGTTACCTCCGTCCCCGTCGCAAGATGTGACCGTCACTCGTCTGTCTGCTCGGTTCCTGTCCGGCCTTGCTCATCACTGTTAGCTTTGGGTCGGACTCGCTGTGCCCACTCGGGGCTTGACGGCGTATGACATTAAGCTGCGCACATGCCCCAGGTGGTGACCTTTACTGACGACACCACCTGGTGGTCCAGGCGTAACCTCTACTGACACGCGCCCTGGCCTCAGATTGCAGCTGTGGTGGTGGCTTCTGCCGACCTGGACCTCGCCCAGCTGAAGGAGTGGTGCAAGGAGAAGCTGCCCCCGTACGCGGCACCCACTGTGCTGCGGCTGGTGCCCCAGCTGCCTCGTAATGTCATGGGCAAGGTCAACAAGAAGGAGCTCGTCAAGACCATGTTCCCGCAGTCGCGCGCCGGGGTGTAGGTCGCGGCCCGGGCGCTAGGCGGCGCGGCGATCGCCTGTGCCGGGAATCACGCCTCGCGGCGAGGTGGCGGCTTGTGACGGTGATCGCATGCTGGGAGTGACAGGTGCCATCGGTGCGGTTTGGTCTGTCGCTTGTGTATGCTGGGTGGCTCAGTTAGGCATGCTATTCTGCGATGACAAAATGCGAGGATGGATTTCTTCCAGCATATGCCAGTTGCTGCTCTGATTTGGCAGGTGGCATTTGTGCCTGTGTTCCGCAGGCTCATTGACTCTTCGTCAATAGAGTGTCTGTTCAGTGGTGGTGAGCTGCTCATCACGAACACAACAGCTTGTCTGTAATTGGAGGTGATATTGGGGGTACAGTCACTCAGGACTAGGGCAATGGTGGTGCTTGCACTGCCCAGAATTCACTAATATTAGCTGTAGAGGAAGGCCCTGTGATAACTTGGAATGTGATTTTATAGCAGCTGCACTGATGTCTCAGTGAGCTATACATTGATCATTGATTGGTGACATTTTGTGTCGTTGTACTGTTTGTTCCCTGGGACTCATAGTGGACAGTACCGGACGTGGACGTGATCCATGACTACAATAATTGCGTGACAATAGTTAGCAAGTGTTATGCGTTTTTGGGAGCTATGTGCAGATGGTCTGGACTTGACAGGTATAGCTGCATGATGCTTAAATGCTTATGGCTCGCAAAATATAGAGCGATCGATGCAGGACTGTATCCTTCGTGCATGAACTGCGTAATGCCAAAGCTGAGTCAATGGAGAGCCCGAAATGGTGGCGAGCTCCAAGGTCAGTCCATCTGGTGTTAGTGCGTAACGCAGAGACATAACTTTGGATCACCATTGAGACATGCTTACGGTGAACAGATGGTGTGAAAATAATGGGGAAATCGACCTATTATCCAGCTTCTCACCGTTGATAATTGCTCATGATAGTTCACTGTCCGCGTGATGGTCATAGTATGAGAGTTTCCCAGATCTCGTTCGTATGTACCGTTTTAACAGCAACTGGAAACAAACTTAAACACTGACGGCTCGGCTATCAGGATCTATATTGTAAAAACAGGAGCGTGCATTTGATGAGCCGCTTCCTTCGGCGGGCCAGTACGTGGCACCAATAATGAGTAAAAAAGACTGCAGACCCACGAGTTTCTCACCCTCAGTATTGTCTGAATGGCCGACGCGATGTTTGGGCGCCCAATCAGCACCAATAGCAACGCAGCGACGCCTGTGAGCGGTTGAGGGTGACGGGCAGGACCATGCCGGGATATTGCCGGTGTCAGAGATTGCTATGGGGTAGATGTACTGAAGGCCGGTATCAGGGAGTGTTAGTCTGGGCTGGATGCACTGAAGGCCTGCAGTAGTGAAGACACCGCCTGACCCTTACCGGCTGCTGGTCGCTACTCATGCACGCAGACGCATGCCGCTACGGTGTGGATGCCGACCAGTTTTGCGTAGCGGGCACGTTAGCCAGAATTGTACTCACCGAGGCCAAACGTAAAACTATCCTCAAAATCTCAAGGAATTGGACCAATTTTCGATGAAGGGGTGGAGCGGCGTGGCCTTTCCTTTGACTACATACTTTGTTTGGCGGGACATTCTCGCATCCAGCTTGCACCGCACCCTTTGCTCCCTAAATCTACCAACAGATGTCGCCAGTATCTGGCCCGCTGCCCAGTTCGTCGCGCCGTCCAGAGATGTCGCGGCGGGCGGCGGCGAGCCCTATCGATCCCGTCGGCCGTGGCGGTCGTGGCCGGCTGGCCGGCGGTGCTGTCGGCGCCCGTGGCGCCAGCCGAGGCGGCGCGAGTGAGGGCCGCGCCGGCTCGGCACGCCTGTGGTGACAACATCGGCCATGCAGGCCGGGGAGGGCCTCTTCTCGCCCAAGTCGGGCCGCCGGCTCGCGGCCAAGACGCCCGAGAAGAGGCAGCCGGAGAGCGCGCCGGACGACGCCCAGG
Organism: Pollicipes pollicipes; assembly: GCF_011947565.3. Classification (NCBI taxonomy): domain Eukaryota; kingdom Metazoa; phylum Arthropoda; class Thecostraca; order Pollicipedomorpha; family Pollicipedidae; genus Pollicipes; species Pollicipes pollicipes. The sequence goes on along the minus strand of NW_023596225.1, from coordinate 26,728,461 downwards.
TGGGTCAGCGTTCGGCCAAGGGTGCGGCATGGCCTGGCGCCGGCGTGTGTAGGGTCGCTTAGCAGTTGGTACGCTTGGAATGGTGTTTCACTGCTGCGGTGCTGGAATGGGGTTTCACTGCTTCACATGACCATGGCTGGCTCAGCACTGTAGGGCATGTGTGTACTTACTGAGGAGCTGGGGAAACATATCCTCAAATTTCCCAGAATTACTTCACCCTCATAAGCTGTCACGTAGAATTCAGGTTTTCTACGTGCTCCCATTCAAAACGTCATGTTTAGGTAAGGCTGCTCAGATTCTAGTTTCTACTGTAATTCTGCTTTGCTCCGCACCCCCCCCCCCCTCAATCTTAGAACCTATGGTGCCAGGTGAATCCAGGTAAACCCCGGTAGGTAAAGCTTTTGCAAACGTCCGGAGAAGAAACTGTGACAATGATTCCAGAGGTGTGGGTATACCAGCAAATGGTGCATTGGCTCATACATTACCGTTCGGATATTATAAACTTCAAAAAGTGGAGATGGACCCCAAGCTCTTACGACCTTGTCTTAACTCTAAACCCTAGCATTGTCGTTTTAACCCATTTCGAACTCCGTTAGAAGCCCATAAACAGCAGCCTGCTAAGGTGTAACACAGATGATTAGCACACTGCGAAACAGCCTTTAATTTTGGAAACGGACATTGTGCAGGACGAGAAACTGGCACGTGCATTGAACTCAGCCCGCCGTAACAAGCCGCTGCTCAGTACATTGCTTACCCCACTTACGGCATCCGTGACTGGCTAGCCCTCTAACTTGGCGAGGACGTGCTCCAGCATTTGAGCCTTTGCTTCCGCCAACAGCATGGGCAATGAAACGTAGCTGAGCACTTTTTGAGAGTGCCCTTTTCTTCAAGCACTTGTTTTCGTCCGACGCGAACCCGTAGTTATGTGAGCACAAAACGCCGTAAGTGGAATATGCATTTAAACTGGGCCGCCCTCCTGATCCCATCGTCCTGTGGTTCCAGTAAAGCACAGACGCGCATACACTGACGGATCCATAACAAGAAAGTTCGCAAAAAGCCGCATTTGGCCGGCCCGGCCGACCCGTGCTTTGGCCCGGAACTCGGACGCGACGTCAGCGGGAACATTCCATCCTCGCGAGTCATAGGATTGGGTCTCCGCAGGCTCGCGCCAGGCCAGCGCACACCAGTCGCCTTTAGACGAGCGCCATTTGGTGGTGGGACCATGGTGGGACCCTGACAGAATGTCTGGGGTGGGAAGTTGGCAGCTGCGCGGACGCTGGTGTGCATGGCTGGTCATGGACTCCCGGCCAGCGGGCGGGAGTTTTCTGTTATTATATTCACACTCAGTGCCCAGAAATGACCGTCCAGCAGAAGATGACAGGCGTAATGTAGGGACCAAAGCGCGTCTGTGGGTGCCGCCCAAGACTCCATTGCACAACCACGATCCGTCTCCACGCGTACTGTCGAAGCAGGTGACGTGATCACAGCCTCTGCTCACGTGCACCGTCTCGAGCATGGTGAGTGGTGACGCAACCACAGTCTTTCCCCGGTTAAACCGTCCTAGGGAAAGCCATACCGTGACGTTGCCAGGGAAAGTTCCCCTTCCGCGATGCGTGTTTCGTGACGTCATCGTGTGCCGAACCTTGCTTGATTAACCTTGCCAGATCAAAGTCGTCATACTTTGTAAAAGCATGCTCGCTCCAATTCAAGCATGCCTTCCCTCCTGTCCAACCTCAAACGCAATCATGCTCAGGGATATTTGTCTGTTTATGATGTTCGGAAATTGTTTAATGAACCTCCTTGCTCTTGCCAAGAGACGATTTTCCTCCATCGTGAAAATTGCTACTAAGGCTGACCACGGACGAAATAATGCTTGGAAAGGTCGCCTACGATTTAAATCAATTTGTTTAACATCAGGGTGGGCCTAAGCCTACATTTGTCAGGACAAAGCTGGAACTTAAACCGCCACTTTCTGGGACTGAACCAAATGGCAAACCAAATGTTGCCAAGTGGCAAACCAAACGGCAGCAACCAAACGGTCAGACAGACCAGACGGGTTCGGCGGATACTAAAGATGGCGGGGATCGAACAGCAGACCAAAAGGTGGACCTACGAATGGTACACGGAGAAGGATGACTGGCATAAACCGAAGAAGGGAGAAGTCCGACAGACAGACAAAGCGCTCGTTTAGGGAGAAAACAAAAAATGAGCGAAAATGACAGAGATGTTGATGAAAGAGAAGGTTCGGAAGAGACGAGGGAATTTTCAAAGAGGAGGCTGGGAGAAGAGGAGGGCCAGGGTTAATTATAACGGTGTGAAATGGGTGGGCCGTGACCCTTCTGTCTGGGCGATCCGTTTACCAAACGCCTCCAGACGGGATCGAATCGATTATGGGGCGGGTAAAGAGCGCCGCGTGTGATCCATTACCGCCCGGCCACATCTGCATCACGGCAGCGGCCGGAGGGCCGGGCCGCCGCCTCCGAGAGTGATCAGGGGAGAGGCCGTAGAGAGGGCAGAGAGAGAGAGAGAGAGAGAGAGAGAGAGAGAGAGAGAGAGAGAGAGAGAGAGAGAGAGAGAGAGAGAGAGAGAGAGAGAGAGAGAGAGAGAGAGAGAGAGAGAGAGAGAGAGGGACGAGAGAGGATGAGAGGGAGAGAGAGAGGGTAGGAAGAGGGGGAAGAGAGGAGACAAGTGAGAGGGGAAGGAGGAGAGGAGAAAGCGAGAGGGGAATAGGAGATAAGCCAAACAAGTAGGCTGTAGAATGGTAGGTGAAACCGCGAGACAGCGTATATTTAGGTTTCGGGGATATACAGACGCGTCATGTCAAACAATGACAACTTACTGGTGTATTCATATCGAGCTTGCTGTCGCAGTTAACAACTAACCTGCTCCACTCACTTGAGGCATTCATTTTTGGAGTTTTGAACTATGGCACTTTTCTGTGAGCCGCTGTTATACGAAGCAATTTGTCCGCCATGGCCCTGTTTGATACTCTGTTTTACTACTAGACTGTTACAAATATGGTTTGTTTCAAACAGGCCCCTCAATAGGTCGTGTTAAAAAGCGAGTCAGTTCCCCACCGTGTTTGCTTATCTCGTGCGGTGCACCTGGTCGCGTTCATCAATTATTCCTTCGTGTCCTGGACGTCGACCGTCAAAAGGCGAGAGCGCCATCAATCAGCTGGTGATATCCGATTTCCCATCTTGTAGCGGCAGTCTGCTGCTATCGATCCGAATTAATCAAAGCTTGATGAAAGAGCCCATGCGTATGGAAACACCCTGTTGGCTGAGCCGGAGCGCGGGGAGCGCCGCGCGCCGCCTTGCCGAGGGCGGCTGGGACCTGGACTCTCTCACACCTGGGGGAGCTCCGCGTGCTGCCTGACCGAGGGCGGCTAGGACTCGGACCCTCTCACGCCTGGGGGAGCTCCGAGTGCTGCCTGACCGAGGGCGGCTAGGACTCGGACCCTCTCACGCCTGGGGGAGCGCCGCGGGCTGCCTGACCGAGGGCGGCTAGGACTCGGACCCTCTCACGCCTGGGGGAGCTCCGAGTGCTGCCTGACCGAGGGCGGCTAGGACTCGGACCCTCTCACGCCTGGGGGAGCGCCGCGGGCTGCCTGACCGAGGGCGGCTAGGACTCGGACCCTCTCACGCCTGGGGGAGCTCCGAGTGCTGCCTGACCGAGGGCGGCTAGGACTCGGACCCTCTCACGCCTGGGGGGGCGCCGCGGGCTGCCTGACCGAGGGCGGCTAGGACTCGGACCCTCTCACGCCTGGGGGAGCTCCGAGTGCTGCCTGACCGAGGGCGGCTAGGACTCGGACCCTCTCACGCCTGGGGGAGCGCCGTGGGCTGCCTGACCGAGGGCGGCTGGGACTCCGACCCTATCACGGCTCTCCTGCGTTACGACCACATCGCGTGTCGTTTCCAGGTCATGTCACACGCCGTGCGTGTACTTGCCAGCTCATCGAGCTCGTTTGCGTGGTGAACCAGCTCACTGAGAGTAGTCATTTGTCGGTCATCAATCATGCGCGTGAGTAAAAACGCGCCGTCTGTCACCTACCGGTGACCGCGATGGATTGCCTTTCACCTCAGGTCACCGGACGGGCACCGTGCACGCGGAAGGGGCCACCAGTCACGCGGGAGGGGCCATCTGTCAACGAGACTTTGTGCTACAGGTACGGCAAAGAGGGTCCACTGACTTGTGTTGCGTACATCACAGACTTCTCGACGAGCATGCGAAGGGACGTGCTTTTGCTCCCAGCCCCCTCCCCGCTTCCCCGTTCCCCTACGTTGCTATCTGGAAGTCCTGGTCGTTCCAGCGCGGTCCCTGGACGTCCGGCTCAGTGAGCGCGCTCAGCGTCCGTCTCCAGTCGTCCGACGGCCCCGGCGCCGCGTCCAGCTGCGGCACCGTCGGCTGACCGGACTCTGTCACGGACTGATTAGCATGAGGCTCGTCAGGGAAGCGCCCCCTGGTGGGCGCGACCAGGCGCCGTGCCGCCTGCTCCGGCGATGTCCGGCGCACAGACACGGCCTGCCTGGCGGACACCGAGCTGTCGTTCGACCAGCGTCTCCGTCACCCGCGGCATTAAGCATTAAGCGCAGGCATTAAGCAGCTGGAGAGACGAGGAGGCGCGCCGCGCTCACGACCTGCCACGCGGAAGTCATGCAAAGTGTTGGCATCCTTGAAGGCGGCGTCCGAACCTCGCCCCCGGGCACGCGCGGCCTCTTGACGTGAATCGGAGCACTAGATGCGTCCTTGTCTCGCCTTTTCACATGTCTCAATGCGATTCAGGGACGTGGACCACTCACCGCACCGTAATCGGATCGCCAGGGACGCTGGGCATTCGACGTTAAAAGGTTCTGCAGCGGAGGCCGCACCCAGTGCCAGTCTGTTTCCTTGTCTCAGTCCGCGTGGCATGACCACGTCGGGCGGCATGGGTGACAAAAAATCGACCTAGGCTATGGATCAGCCTTCGTGACATAGTGCGTCGTTGCATCAATTATATAACCCCGTAAATCGTTTAGAATTCAGCTTGGCCCATGTAGCTGCCAGTCACCCTCGCTTAGGCATAGGCTTGCCTTCGCTATGCCACATGTAGGCATAGTTTCCGCCTGGGGAAGATATTGAACGACCTGCTGCACACATGACTTGCGGCTCGTGAAATCGTGACTCGTTAGTATCGACACCGCGACTCGTTACATGGTGACTAGGGAATCACGAAGACGCAGTTCGTGCAGTCATCAGTCGTGACTTCCCGTCCTTCTCTGGCCGGGAACAGCCCGCCAGTCTCGGGTGAGGCGAAGTCTCCGGTGACACGTGCCCCTGACAAGCCGGTGGTCGGCCGGGCTGGTGCGGCGGTCGCCCCGGCGGCGCCAGCCACGCCGTGTGCCGCCAGCCACCGGACCGCCGCGACCGTCGTGACCCCCGGACTGACCGTCACGGGTCAGAACGCCGGTCGTTCGAGGCTGCCGCTACCTCCCTGGCGCCGCGAGCCGGGATGTGACGGCCGCCGCGACGCCGTGTGTGGCCGGGCCGTCGGTTTTCCTTGAGCGGCCGCCGAGCAGAGCCGATCGCCGTTCGGTGTGGCAAGGTCGGCAGCCGAGCGGAGCGGCCGTTTTTCCGGGGATTGTTGCTCGGTTGGCCGCTCTAGTCTGTCGCCCCTCCTTGCTCTACTGACGCCGTGAGCCGTGGACCATCACTCATCGCCTTAGTGACCCGGTGAGCGCGCTCACCACCGTCCCTCCCCGCAGCCGATGCGGCAAAGATGGCTGCCTCCAGATCGCGAGCAGGCGTTCGCCAGCCGCAGCGGACGTTCCCTGGCCGCGGCCTGATGCGGCCAGGCGGTCTAGCGCGGTGTTCGGCAGTTTTTCATCGATCTGCAGCCACCTCGGCCGTTCCCGGACTCTCCATCAGCGGCCACGTGCCTGTGATCACCGCGGCCGCCCAGCCCTCCCCCCCCCCCCCGCTCGCCTCCTCTGCTGCTCCTCCCCGAGCTTCCGAGCTCGCGTCCATAAAGTGCTGACGAACTGGTCCCGGGAGGGCTAATGTCGAGCTGGCCGTCCGCCGCCGCGCTCCGCCGGCTGGGTCTTAACTGAGCACCGGCCGGGGTGCTGCCAGGTGGAGGTAGGAGCACGTTGCGCTGCACCAGTTCGATTTTATCGGCGGCTGCTTTCGTGAGCCGCCATCCAGTTTCAATACTGGACGCAAAATGACCTTGGCAGTCGGCGAGCCATTAAGCACCAATAACTTACCACTTCCGTCCGACGCCGAAGTCTGATTGGTTCACACATCAGCTTGGGGCAAAGCCATGTGTCCAGCCGCGGCCCAGGTCAGCACATTGCAGTGCTGACATTTTAGAGCGGCTCCCATGCCGGACAGCACTTGAACCTTGCCCTTGTGCTATGCTCATTTACGATGTGAGTCCGGAGGTTAAAACACGGACTCAACGTGAAAATGGCGTGATCGTGAAAAGCTGCCTCGTCCCGGCATTGCCCTCCCCCGGCCACCTACGCTTGGCCAATCGTAGAGGTGGGCAGATGGCGTTATTTCCGACACCACCTTGCCGGAGATAAAGTCCGGGTGCTGCTGTACTTGAAACCGCCCGTCCGTGTGCACCACGCAAACACGCGGCCGCACATGCCGGCCTCGCACTGGCCACCCCCTCCCCTCTCTCCCACCACCATATCCGTGACGGATCGAGCGTGAATTACTGCTGGAATGTGTCACGCTTGTCATGGCTGCTTGACATGGCACAGGCGTGGCATGGCACGGCACCGCTCCACGCCTCCTGATCACCGCTAGCAGGGCTTATTGCGTGATGTGGTAGTCCCAACGGATGGTTGATTACATTTTGCTATTTACGAAAGATGCAATAGAGTTCTCGCGAATCCGCACAATGTGGCGTGGGTTTGGTTAAGTCCACAGTTCCATGCTTACAACGCCAGACTACGTTTCAAACTGGAACTTGTGAATTGCTGCGACCTCCGCCATACTAATAAGCAGCCATCTAAACCGCCTCACGTTGCTACTGGGGTCCTGGAATATAGAACACAAACAGTCCATCACTAAGTCAATCAAGTCATCGAGAACACAAATTGTTTTCGCTTCCAGGGCAGAGTTCCAAAGCGCGCTAGCACACACCTCCGTGTGCCGTGCCAACCATGGTGACTGCCCCACGTAGGAAGCCCCTCTCCTGGCCGCTGTCTGAGTCCGCCCCGTGAGTCCGCCGCCTGAGTCCGCCCACGTGAATCCGCCGCCCGAGTCCGCCCCCGTGAATCCGTCGCCCGAGTCCGCCCCCATGAGTCCGCCGCCCGAGTCCACCCCGTGAGTTCGCCGTCCGAGTCCGCCCCCGGAGTCCGCCGCCCGAGTCCGCCTCCGTGAATCCGCCCGAGTCCGTTCCGTGTCCCGTTTCGACGTGCCCTGCATAACGCCACTGGTAGGGCTGATGGGCGGTTGTGCCGCGCGGGTAGCAATCACGGCGTCCGACGGCGGACAGCCGGAACGGACCGCCGCGCAAGCTCGGACAGCGGCCGGTATTACCCGGCCGACGGCGGGTATGTGGCTCCACAGCCGCCACCCAGCCTCACGGCTTGCCGCGTCCACCGGCGGGTGATCCGATCGAACGTCGTCGCCTGCGAACACCGGACTCTGACGTCGCGTATGCAGATGGCGACGCCACGACAGACATCTTCCTCGAGAGCGGCACTTGATTTCCGGTGGGAAGCTATATTTTTGATGGAAATGGCGTGTTTCGATGGGGTCCAAGCCTGGTCTGCCGCCATGGTTTCATCTGCATCGCTGCCGCAAAGCTTCGGTGAGGTTCTGCACGACGGTGAAGGAATTCGCTCACTGTTAGTCGACGGGTGAGGCCTATTTACTTCATGCTCAGCACGATTTTGGCATAGTTGGGCATGCCCGTTGTCGACCGAGGGAATTCCACGGCTGGCAAGCTGCGGCAGACCGGTCCCGTCCAGCGGTTATCTCCTCTGTGATCAAGGAGGGCAGCCCTGCTCCCATGCTTCCCGTCGGGGAGTGTCTGCACTGGCTGGACGGATCGGCTATTGTTCGCGGCTGTCCGGTGCAGTGGCCCCGTCCGCTGCGCCAGATAGTCCACACTCTGCCGCTATCCCGATCCGGATCGATTAGTCCACGCTCTGCCGCTATCCTGGTCCGAATCAGGCCACGCTCTGCCGCTATCCCGATCCGGATCGATCACTTTATACTCTGTCGTTATCCCGATCTGGATCGATCAGTCCACGCGCTGCCGCTATCCAGATCCGGATCGATCTCTCCATGTTATGTCGCTATCCCGATCCGGATCAATCAACCCACGCTCTGCCGCTATTCCCATCCGGATCGACCAGTCCATGCTCTGTCGTTATCCCGATCCGGATCGATCTATTAGGGATCTGGACGGTACCCACTCCGAACTCGCTCGCTTGCAGCCGGGCCCCGCTCTGAATGATTGAACGCACGGTCGGTGCGGTCTGGGCAGACCGCTGTCCGTGTGAGTGACAACGCCCCAGTTGGTCGTCCTCGGTGTTCAGGCGGGCGGGTGTTGTCAGCACCGTCGCCGACGCACCGTGTGAGTGACATCTTCCTAGTTGGCCGTTCTCAGCACTCAGACGGGCGGGTGTTGTCAACGCCGTCGCTGACACTCGGTGTGAGTGACATGGCCCCAGATGGCCGTCCTCAGTGCTTAAGCGGGCGGGTGTTGTCAGCGCCATCGCCGACACTTAGTGTGAGTGACATTTCCCCAGTTTGCAGTCCTCAGCGCTCAGGCGGGCGGGTGTTGTCAGCACCGTCGCTGACACTCGTTGTGAGCGACATCTTCCCAGCTGGTCATCCTCGGTGTTCAGGCGGACGGGTGTTGTCAGCGCCGTTGCTGACACTCCGTGTGAGCGACATCTTCCCAGATGGCCGTCCTCAGCACTCGAACGGGCGGGTGTTGGCAATGCCGTCGCTGACACTCGGTGTGAGCGACTTCTCCCCAGTTGGCCGTCCTCGGTGTTCAGGCGGGCGGGTGTTCGGGCGGGTGTTGTCAGCTCCGCTGCCGGCAGTTCGCTGGCGTGGCGGGTGTTGTCAGCTCCGCTGCCGGCAGTCTGCCGGCGTGGCCGACGCTGGCGCGGCTTCCCGCAGTCAGTCAAACTCGTCCGCGGTCGCCGTGAGGCCGACAGAGCCCCGTTCTCAGCGTGCCAGCCGGCGCCGCTGGGTGGGTCCGTCACGCGCCTGGCGGCCGGGCTGGTGGTCCCGGCCCACCCGTGAGGCCTGGCCCGGCCGCGGGGCCTGAGGCCGGGAGGTAGCCCCTGTTGAAGGACGCTAGGTATTCAGAGACAGTGTGCGGCAGGGCCCCGCTCCTACTAAACACAGACTGAAGTGGACGGGTGCAATATATTCGCAGCTCCCAGTTGGATGCGAACTGGCCTGTGGGTTGTTCTCGAGCTTTCGTTTGCGACATAATTTTATTGCTGAAACATTTTTGTGTAGGTCGTCATGCAGAAGAAACATTATTTGCATGGAATGGTATGCTATTGTGAATGGGTGAGCAAGGCACGTGACATGAATCGTGTTGCGTAAATCCATAGGAGATATAGGGTTTATATCGTCCGTGAGGAAGTGAGAGCCTTAGCCATGCAGCATCTGCGGCCACGCTTTTTTATTCATGTGCTTGACAAATGGCGATTCGGCAGCAGGACTGTTTGCTGTACAATAGCATAAGAACGTGGCGACTGATCAATGACGCCACCGGTCCAAACCTACCGACTCGCGAATTCTTGTGATGGCTGCCATTTCAAAATATATCTTGCTGCAGCAATCCATATCGGTTAGAACTGGGGGTAGAATGTAGTCTGCATCGGTCTGGAAACACAGAATATCATCACTTTTGCACGGCGACAATCACACCTTCAAAGTAATATAAATGTAGTTGTTTAAGAACAGGGCACACAAGAATGGTTAGGAAAATACAGGCCCTCAATAAACTTTCAGGATCATTGCAGTCCCTTTATCAGAATGATTTTCGTTATTATATAATTGTGAGACATATACATTTGATGTTTAAACGTGCCAGATTACTGCGCGCATAAATAGTTCCGTGATCTGTTCACACTAAAGGTTTTAGCTCGCAAGCACGCAACATGTTTGTGTAAGGCTGTTTTGATTCAGCTAGCTTAGCTTTGATGAGTTAAACTAAATGATCGCTTCGCAGCAGGGCGATATTGCTTGTCAAGCTGCAAAGCGGCCAGGCAATTATTGCTCACCAAAGCTAGGTAAAAATGAGCTTGCACAAACATCTGGACACTGGGACGACACATTGAGCTGGACCGAATGGAAGAAACAAGTCGATATCAGAGATATGCATTGAGCCGTTGCTATTCAGGCATGTTTCTATGTAGGTCTGGCCTAACCTACCAAAAGTAACGGATCGTTGTACGTGTGCTTGCCGTAAATGCATCAGCTCCGAACCCGTAAGGATGCTTCGTAGAGCATTTTGATCACTCCCAACATCGTGCTTCGATTACTTCAGTGCAAGCTAAATGGTGAAAATGGCTTCTACAGTGCTTAGCTGTGTAATCGTCCGCTAGCCGAGAATAATTTGCTTTTTTAAAGTTATAAAGGAAGGCATCCTTATATCGAAATCATTGTTTTGTTGGCTCATTGATCTATCTTAACACCAGCACATTAATAGTGGGAGCAGGTGCGCGAACTATATTAATGGGGGCTCTATTGTCGAGAAAGTCCCTATATGTGTAGGTATGTCAGGGCTGCGCACTTGTGATTGGGGATTTACGACGCACTCAGCTTCTGAGGCAATGTGACGTCACCAGGGTCTCAACCTAGCAGGAAGGGCGGGTATCGCGGGAAATCGAACCCCGTGCCTTATGTCAGACCTGTAACCCCATCGTTGGGCATAACTCAGCGTGTTGAAAAGATTTAGTTTTGTCAGAACCTCACTTCATCTCGGAATGCCGATGTAGTTTCGTCCGTATAAACATGCCAGATACGCTGATGCGATATTTTCACGTCCAAGCAAATAATTTGACCAAAAAAATGGTAGAAGCGATCATTTTTCATCCAGGCTAGTTACCTTTATTCGTTTTGGTAACGGTAATGGAAAACTTGGACATGCGGAATACGTAAGGTAAACATGAACAAGATGGCTGTCTCGAGTGGAGCGCCCGGCATGATTTTATCAGTATCGCACGACTTTTCATCATGGTTCTGATAGCCTGTTAACTAAAGGCCCCTGTGCATTTGTACTGGCATGTCCAATAGCGCGCAATGGTGCTGAGAATACAATACACATTTCAAACTCATTTCGACTTCGCTTGCGTCACGCCCGTTCACAGACTTTTCAGCGCGTCAGACGTGAGCCGAGAGCCAGTGACGTCATGAGGAAAAAGTGACGCGTAATGCATAGCCGAGGGTGTTCATCAGTCACAAATGAAAACTGCAATCGCCAAACCACCGCTAATCACTTACAAATACAAGAAAAATAAGTTGTGCGACAGGCGTCCAAACATATAGCCCAAAACGGGAGGTGGGAGAGCAACGGCGATATTTGTCCAAGTGTGAAACGTTCAGCAAAAGTATGACATTGGTCGGTGCACGGTTTATGGCTTAGGGTTATGTACACGCTTCCGATGTCCAAAGCGCTTCTAAAAAAACGACAGAAAATGTGAGGCAATGCACCTAAATGGTTTACTTCTGTGGCTTACATAAATGAACGCCTTTCCTTAGACAACGAAACTCTAAAACTTGGCTCCACTATACCACAAATACATCGCGCCTTTTTGCATCTTACGACAGCCTCATGGTACTACACACACATTTTGGTTGACGGGAGAAGCTTATGGCACGTAACGCGTTATGGGGGCCAAAACGTGTATCTCAAGCACGTGCTCTGCAGTTGTCTTGTTCGGCAGAACCGTTTCAAAGTAAGTCAGAGCTGTCCATTTCATAAAACTGTGCCGAGAATAATCCTGAAGTATTTCAGCTGTCGATGTTCAGAAATTCCGGGCGCACATAGTGCTGAATGAAGGGCACTTTGAGCAAAAGGCTGTAGTGTGTAGATGACATTGCACGCAATGCAACGAACATTATATTGCGATGCAAAACGCATACGAGCATTGTCTCAACTTTCAGTATCGCCTTATCCACGGAAATGTTCTACTCGTGGTAGATGGGCATGGTGTAAAATGTCCTTTTCGGATGGGCTATTCATTTCCACTTCCTATGAAATATTCTTGAAAACTTTGAGTATAATTGGGGTGTCTTAGGAGAGTGCTGCTTGAGTTACGGAATTGGACACGCCGATACCCGACTTGTTATTAAAAGTCATAGGGTTTGCTGAATATCAACAGCCTCTCGTTGAACGTTAATGAGTGCATCTCGCCCCAGTCTACTAATTTAGAGTTTATACCACGTAAAATGCATATCATGAAGACTGCCTACAATCTGGAATGAGGCGGATCGATCGAATATCAAACAATAGTACAATCAACAGTTCTTACTTGGAGGGTGGCTTTTGACTTTTACTCCGCTTTCTGCTGCAGGAGCGTCGTGTCTTCTTTCTCCTTCGAGATGACTTCCTCCTACTTCTCTGGCTTTTGGATCTCCTGCACTTGGATCTCCTGCTCTTGGACCTCCTGCTCTTGGACCGCCGATGGCCTGACTTTTTCCTACTTTTTGACCTTGTCTCTCGCGCCTTGCTTTTTGATTTCCTCGAGCGACTTTTGCTTCGCCCAGTTCGCACTGCACAGCCACGTGATCCACCCCGACCTCGATTTGACCTTCGGCTGCGTGCCCTTGACGTGCAGTGCGAGTGCCTAGATTTGCTGCGAAACGGTCTCGAACAGGCCACATTCATTTTGTCCCTCCACCTGCCTGGTGTGGTTTGCTCGAGGCGCCCCACGGACATGTCTTTACGGTAATATTTATCGTATTATGGCTAGTTGAGAACAAACTGTGCAAATGAACGCGATAAATGGTGAAGTTATTGAGTGCAATTTGTTTCAAGAGGTTTAATTTTATAGCATTATGTCGCACTAGGCACTGGATTTTGCGTCAAATGTATTTTTAGCCGTGCGATTTGATCACTGGTAGACAAAACTGGCGTCTTGTATTGTGTGTAATCAACCCATATGGCACGTGGAATTACTCATATGTAGCTTACACTACCGGCTTAAGAAGACTTAATAGAGGCGGTACCCGCCGTTAACAGCATAAAAGAGATCATCAAAATGAGTGGTCATGATTGAATAATTATTTCATATGGTCACAGCTACCATTCAGGGTAAATATCCGACCTAAAATTAACAAAATTTATGTGCTTCGCACGGTCAGGCTGCAAGGCTTTACTTATTGAGCGTTTTGGATATTTCCGAACACTGTGGTATAAATAGTGTTTCACAGTTCATGCATATTTCTTCTTTACGTGCAAGGTGGAAAATGGCCGCGTCGGATCCGTGAAATGTCTCAAACAGCATCGAAATCCTTTGGTGTCGTAGTTAATTCTGATCGTCATTCACTGTCACCCACGTGCACCAAACTACAATAAATGTTTGGAAAGATAGTGATGCATGCCGTTTTCTTCACCCCCAACATTAAATACCGACTTTTCCCTCAGATTTCATCCTCGATCTTTGTCTTTCCTCACATCCCGTGAAATGCGCATAATTCGGCGCATCTGAGATTACCGCATGCAGCGCGCTTATCCCAGCACTCTTGTCTCCGCAGTCAAGCGACGCAAATATGTTCCGCAATTCCATCCATCTCACATCTGTAGCAACATACTGTGCACCGTTCGATGTGCAAACAACCGTCCGCATCTGCAGCACCGTGGCAAACCTCTTGCGCTACATACTGAACGTCCTATTCCACCCCTCCATTTCCTGAATAAAAACGTACCTTTTGATTGAGCAACGTTTTGGAATTCAGGCAAATCGACACAACTAAATTATGTATTACAAGTTTGGAGTTCGCCGGAGGTGCACTGTCAAGCCATTTACTTCACACGCTCATGCTGCGGCATTCGCCCAACCTGGCATTAAATGGGCATCAATCAGGCATACTTATAACACACGGGGCCACTTTCACCCAGGCGTCGTCTACTGATCATGTGGGCTAATGACCCACCCAACGCGGAAGAAAGGCCCATCGTTCCGGTCTCGTGGTGCCCCTCTAGCGTCGCTTGCGTTTACGATGAACCTCCGTAGAGGTGACAAGGCTGTTTTTATGCAATTTGTGTTGAATGTAAAAATACACAACTTTTAGGGACAAACAAGAGCGGGCAAAGACAAGCAATCACCCAAATCATGCGAGGAGAAACCATGCAGACAGTTGCGTCGATTACAAAAAAGAATATGACTGTAGAAACGTGTCAGAAAAAGACTAACAAGACATATGAAAGTGAATCGTACTGTCTTGATGCGCTAAAAAGCTTGGATGATACCAGGCTGTATTGTTGAACGTTAGTAGCCTCAGGGTTGACAACGTTAGTCAGGATCGCACAGAAGTGCGGGTTCTTCCTATTCATTCGGCTTTACTCCCAAATATAAAAAGAAGTTTAACGGATATTGATTCAAATTTGGACATGCTTTAGGCAGACTTGTGCTTAAACCCAGGTGAAATGAACGCTGGTTTCGTGATGAACCGAACGTTACATTGGGTCCAGGTGTTGATTCTTTTTGAAAACTAGACAGAGCCCTTGTTCAGCCTGAAATCATTATTATCTGAAGCGAATTATCAGCCGACTTAGAAACTCTGAGATGTGTTATAGACGGAACATAAGATATGTTGGTGTCTTACCATCAAAACCGATACCAAAATTAAAATTACAAAATTGCTATCGAAAAAAAAGATTATTTGTTGACCATCACTACTATGCCGCTCGAATAAATGACTTGTTGACGAGTGATAAAACGAATTAACTTTCATCAAAGTAAGTGAGTTAACTATGTTGCTGAACATGCAACTGGGCATGCTATAAGCTGTGGGGCACTCGTCCCCCCCCCCCCTTCCCCACGCAATCCTTTACACAAAGCAACGCCCCTAGCGGGGAATACGAATTCACAATGGCCGTGGCCTTACGAAGTACCTGCTGTAACGGGGGACGGAATCCATGAGACAACAGGGCCACATTTCCACGGGAAGCCAGCACAATTTGATCGCATGCCTCACTTTAATGAGAGGCCACGGCCTCTAGCGGCCGAAACTAATGGATGCTCCCGGCGACGGTGGCAGCTCTGCTCGATGAAGAGTGACTCCGTCGTAATTGGACGGGCACGCCCTGGATGTATGCACGTGATTGATGTCCATCACGTGCGGCACCTTCCACGAGCAACGGCTCTTGCTCACGTGTGGAGCGGACTGCTCGAGGCTGGGGCATCTGGTACGTGCACCGCTGACACAACCAACGACAGTCCCGATGTGGTTCCGCTCGACCGATTGGACAGAAACAAGGTTTCGCCCACGTTTGATCGTGATGTTGAACGGGTGGTCGAACTGTAACTGGATCTTCTGTTGAAATGAGCTTTCAACCCCATATCCGGCGAGCCGATGACATCAAAGCATTCTGGTGAGGTGAAGTCTAAGTCCACCTCCAAATGCTCGGCGTTTCTAGACTTACTTCTGCGGGTATCTGATTACGCCGGCGTGCACCGGACCGCCCGCTGCTCCTGACCTGACTGCAAGCAGCGCGACACAGAGTAGCTCACCTAGCCTGCTGACGTTTGTCAGGCAAAGCCGTCTTTGAACTCTCGAAAGCTTACGAGCGGTGTAAGAGCGGAAAAATACATGTTAAATCTCTCTGTCGCGGCAAATGAGCTATGTGCCGTTGGCTTGAGAAATGTCGCCGACACGATGCTTCGACATTTGGTGAAATCGCACACCGACATGCGATGCTGTATGGAGATCTGAACACCACTTTTGCGACATACCGCCAGCGCCAAGGTTTTTTGGTGAGATGACCAGCTCGTGACTCGACCCAGGCCCAGCCGATGACATCATTCATACCCCGAACAGGGATGGTTGCATGAGGACTGCGCCACAATCTGATCGCAGTGGAAGATTGCATCTTATGCCGATGCATATGGACATTATCGTCTGGTCCCCAAATAGAAATGGATACTGTAACTGGATCAGACATCGCCACATAGGCACTAACACTGAACATAGCCCGGTGCGCCAAGACTCCCTGTTACCGATCGACGCCTAATGCGCTTCCCTTGCGCTCGGCGTGATATGCGACCGCGATATGGGGACCAGCTTACTGATGCTGTTGGCTCCGGGCCTGTTTGCTTTGGGTCTGAGTGTACCTGGCCAGATGAAGACCCGCCGGGGTTGCGACCCAGGTCCCGTGACTGCACCACACGTCGCGCATCAGACGGCTGTGACGCGGGCCACAACACTCTGTTTCACTGCGTGTATCAATATTTGCCGAGCCGCGATGATATTATGATTCCGTAGTGGGGCGCTTCTGTAAGCATTCGGCGCACCTGTCGCTGCTATGCACATTTCGTGAGTAGTGTCTCAAGTGCCAGTGTTACGCAGCTGCCGTGTTGTAGTACTCCCTCCTCTCCACCAGTGCTCTCTCCCCGTCACCAGTGCTCTCTCCCCGTCACCAGTGCTTTCTCCCTGTCACCAGTGCTCTTTCCCCGTCACCAGTGCTCTCTCCTCTTCACCAGTGCTCTCTCCCTGTCATCAGTGCTCTCTCCCCGTCACCAGTGTGCACATGAGGATGGGGTCATATGTCGCTATAGCCATGTCGATTATCGGAGACAATCAACCCAGCGGACTTCCCCCCCCCCCTTCACCCCCACACATATGACACCAAGATACTGACCAAAGCGCTTCGTTTAGGAACATGTGTTAAGTGCCGCTCCTCCTCGTCTGCCGACCCTTCCGGGTCCACTGTGCCTGTCCAGTCCCGGCATTCCTGCCCTCCTGCAAGGCGTCTCCCCTCACCTTCAGGCGACCAGCTGGGTGCGTCGCTCGAGCGGGGGAGCCGCCGAGACAGTACGGCAGCAGCGGCGTGCCGTCCCCTCACCGCACGGGAGCGGACCATCGCCGCCCGAGCAGGGGGGGGGGGGGGGGCGCCGAGACAGTACGGCAGCAGCGGCGTGCCGTCCCCTCACCGAACGGGAGCGGACCATCACCGCCCGAGCGGGGGAACCGCCGAGACAGTACGGCAGCAGCGGCGTGCCGTCCCCTCACCGTACGGGAGCGGACCATCACCGCCCGAGCGGGGGAACCGCCGAGACAGTACGGCAGCAGCGGCGTGCCGTCCCCTCACCGCACGGGAGCGGACCATCACCGCCCGAGCGGGGGAGCCGCCGAGACAGTACGGCAGCAGCGGCGTGCCGTCCCCTCACCGTACGGGAGCGGACCATCACCGCCCGAGCGGGGGAACCGCCGAGACAGTACGGCAGCAGCGGCGTGCCGTCCCCTCACCGAACGGGAGCGGACCATCACCGCCCGAGCGGGGGAACCGCCGAGACAGTACGGCAGCAGCGGCGTGCCGTCCCCTCACCGCACGGGAGCGGACCATCACCGCCCGAGCGGGGGAACCGCCGAGACAGTACGGCAGCAGCGGCGTGCCGTCCCCTCACCGTACGGGAGCGGACCATCACCGCCCGAGCGGGGGAGCCGCCGAGACAGTACGGCAGCAGCGGCGTGCCGTCCCCTCACCGCACGGGAGCGGACCATCACCGCCCGAGCAGGGGGGGGGGGGCGCCGAGACAGTACGGCAGCAGCGGCGTGCCGTCCCCTCACCGTACGGGAGCGGACCATCACCGCCCGACGAGCAGGGGGGGGGGGGGGGGCGCCGAGACAGTACGGCAGCAGCGGCGTGCCGTCCCCTCACCGCACGGGAGCGGACCATCACAGCCTGAGCGGCCCCGGCCTCGCACGTGAAGCCGGCGGCGGCACCAGACCGCGCGTCGATTATACATGCGCGCGGGAGGAGAACGTGCCGGGTTTGGAGTGATGCATACTCAGTGAGCCGGTCCCGGCCGGCACATGCTGTCGGTTGCGTATAGAGCGCCCCGGCCGGAGAAAGAGGCTAATTTTAGCCGACATGCGCCGAAGCGAGCGTGTTTGGAGGGCGGCGGGGCCCGCATGCAGCGGCTGGAGGGGGAGGGTCAGTGTCGAGGAGGGGGGGGGGGGGGGGGGGGTTCCGGCGCGAAAGGTCTTCCAACGATGCTTCAGATCGCCGTGTGAAGGCCGTAACGCATTGAAGAGCTGCTTACTGAGTTGTTCAAACGGGACGCCCCCATGAGCGCCCCGTAGGTGGTGGGACAATGGCTGACCGTATGCAATTTCGTGCGGTTCCGCCGCGTAGGTTGTTAATCAGCGATAACGCGAGTGACCGCCCACTCCGCCCACTCCGTCCTCGCTAAGTGTTCACGGCGCATCGCCCTTGCACCTTCCCGCCCACCGCCATATCGACCGCCCTGCACCACAGCATGACTCAGGTGCCCGTACAGTAAAGCCACAGCGTCCCTCCGTACGTGAATCAGCGACGCCGACCTGCACCAGCCCGCCGACTAACGGCTGACTGACCCGCTCGGCAGGCGGCTCAGCTGGAGCGGACGCGGCCCGACAAGGCGACCTTGACCCGGCCCGAGGAGGACCGCCGCCGGCGCACCATCCTCATCGAGAAGCTGCAGGGCTCCTTCGGCTTCACCATCCAGGTGAGGCGCGCCCGGACAGCGCAGGCGGCCAGCTGAGGCAAGGCGGCGCTGAAACCATTCGTCCGCTTTTGCTCATGTTTGCACCGGATTTACGAGAACAGCGACGCATCGGCTTTGTTTGTGCCCTGCTCCCAGGATGCACAGCGTTTATCTTCTCCGCCGCCGCGGCGACTGAGATGCAGGAAAATAGGGAATAGGCGCAGCTCAATGCGCTGCTCTCTCCCCTCACATCGTGCACGGCAGCAAAAGATTGGGAAATTTCATCTTAGCTCAGAACGCTGCCCGGACTTCTTATGGCCATGCAAAGAGTAAACTGGAACGCAGCCAATGAAGTGTCTCTAAGTAAATAACAGAATTCGCTTATGATAGGTGCCGAAGTGGTCAATGGGGAGTCATTTGTTTACGTATCTCATGACGTGCGTTTTGTACGGGAGGCTCGAAGCAAGGCCCGTCTGGTCCGGTTTCCTGCCATCGCCTCGTTAAACCCAGTGGGAATTATCAGATCAGATCTCCTGTTGCCTCAAGGCGGGTGAAAAGACCAAATTGTGCTGTAGCGTTTTCCTCGGATGCTGAAGTATTGCAGCTTTGATTAAGACCATGGGAAGCCGTCACATGTGCCCTAAGCGTTGCCTCATGAGTGCGCCCAGGTCCGTAGAGGTTTTAGTTTCATGGCCACTGGACTTCCGCAGTGTCAAACAGTGGTTGGGAAAGACGCACGCCTGCTACGCGACGCTGGCTGCTGTGCCTGTGCTGGCTGCTGTGCCTGTGCTGTGCGCTATCACAGCTGCAGACCGCCGGCAGCACTCGGTCGTCACCGGGACCCCGGCGGGGTCGTGACAGATCTACGCCATTGGCTAGCTGTCACGACGCCGGCGGTCGTTTGCCGGTGTGATAACACGCAAGTGCCCTTGACACTAGTAATAACACTACACTAATAATGCTGCACGAACTGTCTCTATGTCCAGCTGTCTCTAGAAAATACGCTAGCAAAATATTGCGATGTGGCTTGTTCTTGTTCGATGAACATGCTTAGACAACTCACCCACTGGCGCAGTGGCGCAGACAGGAGGGAGGGGCACAGGGGGCACGTGCCTCCCCGCTTAGGCTTCGAGGGGCCATCGAGCCGCTCAGAACCTACGATTAGGAGCCCGAAAAGCCAGCCGGAGGTCTCATTCAGGGGCCCCGGCTTCAGAGCGGTGCACTCCTATGTCAGCCAGAGGGCCCTAAGTGGTGATCAGGGACCCACTGGGTCGATAAGGGCCTATATTTCGTTCAGACGCCACTAGTAACGCGCAGTAGGCTCTGTGGCGGCATGGGCCTGAGGGACCATTTCCCAAGCAGGGACAGGGCCGGAGCCAGCGATTTGCATTGTTCGGAGACCCAAAGCGCCTAACAGGAGCCCTGTGTTGTCAATGGGCCCCGAGTCGGCCAAAGGCGGCCAAAGGCGTGGACGCACGAAGAGCTCAGAGGGCCTACCGGGTCCGATGATCAAGGGCCCGATTGAAGAGTCTAATAAGGGCATAAAGGGCTTGTCGCAGTCTTATCCAGGGGCCCCGACCTGCGAAGACGGAGCCACAAGTAAGGGGGCAGAGGGGCCTTTACGCCGATTTGGGACCCCTGAGTGGATATGGGCCTATATGTCGGTCAGGTGCCACCGTACCACATAGTCGGCTGCGTGTCGGTATGGGCCTGAGGACCTACTTACCAATCAGCTATAAAGCCGGGACCAGTGATTTACACTGTCGGAGATCTTGTATTTGTCAGGGGTCCATAGCGCCTAACAAAGGGCCTTGTGCTCGAAAGGGCTTCGAGCCGACCAAGGGAAGTGTTCGATGAGGCCCTTATAGGGCCCAGGGCGGCCCACCGGAACCGACGATGAAATGCCCGGTTGGAGGGCTTAAGGGCCTGAAGGACTGGCTATAGGTCACATAAAGAATCGTAGTAGCCCCGTAAGACCGGACCTGAAATATCAGCCAGAGGTCCTCTTGCACCGATTGAGGAACCCTGAGATAATGTGGGTGTTTAAGTCGGTCGGAGACCACGAACACCCATGTCCGTCTGAGCTCTTGAGACCCACTTCCCAAGCAGAAACGAGGCCGGGGTCCGTGATTTGCAATGTTCGGGGTCCCTGACACAATGAGAGGCTCCTGTATCGATTAGGGGTCACAATACCGAACAGAGGTCTTGTAGCGGCAAATGACCCAGAGTCGGAGCGGTTTTTGAGTGGCCGGAAAAGGTTTCTCGAGACCAAAGGTCAAGGGCCTGATGAGATGGCTGGAGGGTCCGAAGGACTGGCTGCAGGTCATGTTAAGGACGCCCGCCCATAGGGTCGTGATCTTAAATGTCAGTAAGATGATTTCTTACACCGATAGTGACCTCTGAAACAGAGCGTTCCTCTTTTTTGGCCAGAGATCGCTAACAAGGATAAGTCGTCTCCGTTTCGGTCTGAGCTCTGGAGCTCATTTTCCAAGAAGGGACAAGGCCGGGCCCACGATTTGCATTGTCGGGCTCCTGTATCGTTCAGGTGTCCACAATGCCTAACGGGATATTCTATGTCAACAAGGGGCCTCGAATCGGTCAGGGGAAGATTCGCTCAACGGAGACGGGGACGGGGGCCCGAATGACAGGGGTCTCTTGCGTCGGTCGGGGCGCTCTGACAATTGAAGGAAACAAGAGAACTGATGATGAGTGCTATGTTGAGGTAACAAGGGAGTCCTGTGTCGGTCAGGGCCCCCAGTACGGAACGGCGGGCTCACCTATTCCTATTCCAACATGGGTCGTTAAACCAGCTGGAATCTATGTGCCAATTATTTGAGCACCTGCTGCAGGCGGGAATGTTGTTGCGTTAATGAGGGTTCGTGCGTCAATCCAGGGTCAACTGCGCGAGTCAGAAGGCCTCCCGCCTCAGTGAGCGGATTAAAGTGATATGGTGCATCCCTCCAAGGGCCTCCGGATCGACCGGGGGATGCCGCCCCGTGTCACCAGAACGACGGCCGGAAGACACCCTGCGATGGGACAGAATGGCCATTTAGCCCCTGACCGGGAACAATAATGTGTTCCGTAGTGTTGTACTTAGTGGGCCGCCTTACCGGTAAGAAATAAGGGGTCCCATTAGTGCTCAATGGAGTGGGTCGAAATGGGACACGCAGAGGGCCTTCCCATGTTTCCCTGAAAACGCCCATTCTTTGCAGGATCGACGAGTGGAACAAATACCATCAAAAGGTTTGAGCCTACGCTGTGGGTGCCGATAGTGTAGTAAAAAACGCTCCTGCGTTAACCACTGTGCGTCTGGGAAACCACAGGTACGGGTTTCGATTCCCCACGGTGCCCGTCCTTCTCTCCAGGGTGAGAGGCGGGCGGCGCCATCTAGCCCCAGCAGCTGAGCGCGTCATAAAGTTCCAACGACACGTCCGCAATTTCGGGGAGCAAGGTTAGCGATGGCTTGGGTCGCAGGTTTCACAAAGCCGAACGGCGTTGGCCACCGCAGGTGACGCCAGGGGGTGGGCGCCCAGCGCGCGACAATGATTATCGTAAAATAATGCTCATGAATTCTTTCAAAATTAATTCGTACAGTTCAAAGATTACGCTGCGCGAATCTGTTTCTTACGACTTGGAGGTTATCTATCCTCTGGACAGATTAACAGTTATGGCAATACGAAAGTAGAGATTTTGCATTTCTTCTTCCAGTTCAATCGCCAGATTCCAGCACCTTTTCGCGGTGCTGTGAAGACCGATGCGTTATTGTTATGAATCTAAACACTGCGCAGGTGAAATATACGCCGAGAATATCTCTAAAGGCACGATTTGGTGTCCAAAAGCTTTCAAAGATACTTCTTTCAAATGCGTCGACATTTTCGTTCACCCGTGGGCCATGGCCCCAACCGCGGGGCCGACGCTGCGTGGCCTAAGGAGACTGCAACGCCTGGCGTCGAGCTTTTTGTTTCGAAGAGATGCGAGCACATGTGGTCAAAACTACGTCACATGATTTGCACCACTTATCAGTTCTGACTGAATGTTAAAGATATCCAGACAAACATGGCTTGGCCATGCTAATACAAATTGTTCACCCATTTTTATCTTTAATCTACATTCACGGAATCCTCCTTATATCTGTACAACCCAGATCAAAGTTCTGGCGATGTTTTTTAGTTTTATTGGCTTAAAAAGAGTCCACTGAACCATTGTTAACTGAAGAGCGCCAGCGAACCATTTCATGCAGTCATTTAACGCATGATTGATCAGTTTATTTGCCATAAACTTAGAGCAGAATTGGTCTCGCGGTAACTTTTGAATGATATTCCAATTATAAGAAGGAACAATGCATTTTATATGTATATATATATATATATATATATATATATATATATATATATATATATATATACATGTATATATATATATGTATGTATATATATATATCTCTCTCTCTCTCCCTCTCTCTCTCTTTCTCCCTCTCGCTCTCTCTCTCTCTCTCTCTCTCTCTCTCTCTCTCTCTCTCTCTCTCTCTCTCTCTCTCTCTCTCTCTCTCTCTCTCTCTCTCTCTCTCTCTCTCTCTCTCTCTCTCTTTCTCAGTACAACCCGGATCAATACTATGTATACATATATATGGTCTCATTTATAATTTCGATTCCAGTTCCATTGTACATATAATAGCAAGTGGCCATATCCGGGAATTTTTGGGAGGCCCTTTTGTCAACCCTGTGCCCCCTTTGCCAAGGCTCTGGCCGCGCCGCTGCACTGGTGCCGAGCCAAGGGTGATGATGGGTTATCGTGACCTTTGCGACGATCGTAAACTTGAGCAGCTATGAACGATTGTCCGTTGAATATGGAAATCATCAATCGATTAATCAAAACCTCACGGATACGCCGTGTGAATGACGTCAAAAAACAGTTTGAGGTAGTTGCTTATGCATCGTTTATCAAACGAATGCATTTTGCGCCCTTATCATGCGCACGAACGTTCAGTGGAACAGTAGCAGCCAGCATGCACCCACAGGGTAGATTGGGAGGAGCGAACAGAAGCAGCTAGCCTGCACCCACAAGATGGATCAGGAGTGGACACGTCTTTTTAAATACAATTATGTCCTATGCGTCTGAACTGCAATGTAAATGGTGTCCTAGGTTCACAATCTGCCGTCCGTTTCTGGCGGAATTATTCGGAAACTGCGCGTACTTCAGCGACTGAATTAAGTTCCTGAATACGTGGTTTGTTTCCTTACCCCAATCACCAAATCGCCAGTCGACGCTAATCCTGAGTATTAGTCAACAAAAAATCCAGTTCTGGTCTCGCGAAGTGAAAGAAATGCTTAATTTCGTATGACCTTCGTCAGACGCTCCGGCCTCTGTTTCGCGGCGCCACGCCGGCGGCGGAGGCGCGCCACCACGAGCGCACGGCGCCGGCTCCTGCTGGAGCTTGTGGCAGTGGGCGCAGCGCCAAGAGGGGCCGGGGGGGGGGGGGCGGGGGGAGGGGAGGGGATCGGCAGGGTGCAGCTGGCAGGTGCGGCACGCCAGCTCGCGGCCTCCAGCAGAGGCTGGGGTCCGCACGCCAGGCATGCCTCTCGCGTGGATGACGCAGTTCTCGATTTGCGCCAGGTTCCGCATCTTCCCGGATTCTTCCCAGCACTCGTAATGCAAACCCGTGACGTCAGCTGCGAGGTGTGAGGAGAGCTTATGCAGCAGGGACTGCGTCCGAACCATTTTCCGCACGAGCGCGTACCCTAGCGCCCCCGGATGACTCATCTGCCGGCGGCGACGCTGGTACCCCCGCTAACATTTGATCGCGCACTGCGCAGTGCCACGCCTGGGGACTGTTGTACAAGGCATCCAGCGGGAACCCGGCTGTTTAGGTGTCCGGGGGTGGCGCCGGAGAGTGCAGAGGGCGGCTGTCGACCTGTTTGTATGTCAAGGCCGCCCCGGCGACAGGTGCCACGTGGGGACGGGACGAGTTTGGCAACCTCACTCCAAAAACAGGCGGCGTGAGCCATCATGCGTATTCAGAATTTCGCCGCTTGGTGGCCGTTTGCAAATATGACTGCAGCGACGAACAGGAGACCATGACAAACACTGCAGATTCATAAACGTTACGTTTTTGTAAGCTAATTTAAATGACCTATGATTTGACCAGATAATATGAAAAAATAAATAATACGAAAATACGAAAACGAGTGTGTGTGTGTGTGTGTGTGTGTGTGTGTGTGTGTGTGTGTGTGTGTGTGTGTGTGTGTGTGTGTGTGTGTGTGTGTGTGTGTGTGCGTGTGTGTGTGTGTGTGTGTATTCGTGCGTGCGTACGTGCGTGCGTGCGTGTGTGTGCGTGCATGTGTGCATGGGTGTGTGCGTGCGCGTGCGTGCGTGCATGCCTGTGTGTCAGCGCGCCTTCAAGTCACCTTCAGCGACTCGAAGCATGCGTTCCTTCAGCGTGAGCTAGGTGTTCCATGACTAGGCACGGCTGGTATGAGCGACGTGCTCTGCGCACTGCCAGTCATAACATCACTCAAGCTCATGTGATGCGGATAGCCAGGGCCGCCCGTCCGGCATGCCGGCACATTTGTACCGCGTCACTGCAGCTGTTGAGGTCACTGTCTGCTGTTTACGTGTGCTTGTGAGTGCGAGGTGTGTACCAACAGTGCGTTATCGTGCTTGTGAGCGCGAGGTGTGTACCAACAGTGCGTTATCGTGCTTGTGGGCGCGATGTGTGTACCAACAGTGCGTTATCGTGCTTGTGGGCGCAAGGTGTGTACCAACAGTGCGTTATCGTGCTTGTGGGCGCGATGTGTGTACCAACAGTGCGTTATCGTGCTTGTGGGCGCGATGTGTGTACCAACAGTGCGTTATCGTGCTTGTGAGCGCAAGGTGTGTACCAACAGTGCGTTATCGTGCTTGTGAGTGCGAGGTGTGCACCAACAGTACGTTATCGTGCTTGTGAGCGCGAGGTGTGTACCAACAGTGCGTTATCGTGCTTGTGGGCGCGATGTGTGTACCAACAGTGCGTTATCGTGCTTGTGGGCGCGATGTGTGTACCAACAGTGCGTTATCGTGCTTGTGGGCGCGATGTGTGTACCAACAGTGCGTTATCGTGCTTGTGAGCGCAAGGTGTGTACCAACAGTGCGTTATCGTGCTTGTGAGTGCGAGGTGTGCACCAACAGTGCGTTATCATGCTTGTGAGCGCGAGGTATGTACCAACAGTGCGTTATCTGCCCGCGTAGAGTCGCGTTTTAGCATTGTGCCTGTCATCCTGTCGGTCGCTTAGGGAAACGACCATCCCACGGTCATGCCACGTGTTGCGGTCTGCAACACGCACATGATGCCTGTTACATTCCTTGACCATCCTCTTGGCGGACGCGTTACTGTACAGATACCCACACCCGCCTTCACCCCGTGTTAAAACTTGAAAACGAGCCAGATCGCTCCACGAAACCTCAAAACAGAACCGATTTAAACAGAAACGGCCAGCAAATTATTTATATTCGCATATTGTGTGCTAATTTGGAAGTCGCCTTTCAAAACTGTTAGCGCATGTCACAGGGCATCATTTACGAGCATAGCCATCGATGACGGAGCTCTCGGTTTTAACTCTCGTGGGTTGCAATTCTTTCCCTGAGTTGTCATTTTTCACATCATATTCGTCGTCGTCATTGGGGCTTTACGACGCACTTAGCTGCTGAGGCAGTATGGTGTTGCCTGCCTCTCACCCTGGCAGGAAGGGTGGCACCGCAAGGAATCGAACCCGTGCCACAGGCTTCCCACACACCATCAGCTACCCGACCCCGCATCGCATCGAATAGGACATAAACCAAACAGCACGACTGGTGATGTACATACCATGAGATGACATGGAAACAAGATTCGTAACTGTGATTATGATTACGTTAACGCCGCGTAAGCCTTTATATTTCGATCTCATGATAAGCTCAATAGCTCGTTATCAGCAGTTTTTTTTCTGAAAAACTCATAATAGTTATGTTGTCATTAGACCAATAAGAGCACCGAAGCCCATGTTTCTGTCTATTCGCAGACCTCGCCTGAGTTTAGCTCCAGATGAGGCCAAATGACCGTGTATTTTCGTCGCCGGCAGAGCTACGGTATCCAGTACCGTCGCGACACCGAGGTGGAGATCATCACCTACATTGATCACGTCGAGCAGGGCGGACCCGCCGCCAAGGCCGGCATGCGCGAGGGTAGGTCTGCGCTGCTCTGCGGCGGTCTGCAGTGGTCTGGAGGTCTGGTGGCATGCCGGTGCGGTGATCCAGAGGTCTGGCGGCATGCTGGTGCGGTGGTCCGAAGGTCTGGCGGCATGCTGGTGTTGTGGTGCGGAGGTCTGGTGGCATGCTGGTGTGGTGGTCTGGAGGTCTGGCGGCATACTGATGTGTCCGCCTGCTGGTCTGGTGGTCCGGAGGTCTGGTGGCATGCTGATATGGTGGTCTGGAGGTCTGGTGGCACACTGATGTGTCCGCCTGCTGGTCTGGTGGTCCGGAGGTCTGGTAGCATGCTGGTGTGGTGGTCCGGAGGTTTGGTGGCATACTGATGTGTCCGCCTACTGGTGCGGTGGTCCGGAGGTCTAGCGGCACGCTGGTGTGGTGATCCAAAGGTCTGTTGTTCCGCTGACAAACCGACTGCTGGGGCCACCTGGGTGAGCCCTCTGCAGGCCACACACTTGTCCTACCGGCTCACAGCCGCCTGCTAATCTTGTCTTTGCTTCCTGATTTACCCAAAACTTTTGTGGCGTATGTTGGGGTTGTGTGGAACAGCCGATTATTGGCCGATAAATAGTGTGTGTGTGTCTGTGCGTGTTTGGTGATAATGATGGATAATCTAGCTCAGTGAGTCCTTGTGTACACTGGCCAGCTCCAGCGGATGTGACATGAAACCTCGTTAAGATCATCAGCTGATGGCTGTGATGCAACGGTCTCATGGGATCAACAAGTAATGGGTGTCTGACGCAACCCGTACCTGTTACTGCAACTTTGCCTTGATAAATGACGAAAGTTCAGATCCTTATTCCTCGGAGAAAAAAAAAACCAGGAGAATGGAGATGCAGTTGGATTGATATTTCAACGTGCCTTTATCGGCACAATGCGGCAACATGCCTTCATCGAAACAATAACAGAAGTGAATTCACTTATGCTATTGTATAGAAGTATTGTAAGACTTCTGCTTTTGTTTCGATAAAGGCATGTTGCCGAAATATCAACCCAACTATATTTCCATTCTCCTGGTTTTCTCCAGAGGAATAAGGTATTACTATTGTCTTATCTATGTGAATACTGTTCCTCGCTAATGCACTGAACAACTTACATGACGAAAGCCGGTGAGCTTCGGCTCTCTCGGAGTGTGTCACGTATTCTCAGCGTCATGATGACGCTCTTCCGCGTTCGCAGGTGATGTCATCCTCTGCATCAACGGTCAGGACATGGAGCAATACGACCACCAAGCTCTGGTGGGTTTCATCAAGCAGTGCCCAGACCGGTTACGAATGGTCGTCTTGTTCGAGGACTGCGTGAGGAAGGTAACTGCGCCGGATCCGTCGATGCGTGGAGAACGGTACAGCGACTGCTGCCAATTCTGATGATGCAGTAGCTGTACGCGCAAACACCAACGTCCGTCGCGCCTTCCGCGCTGGACGAACGTGATGAATCCACATGCGTGAATGTAAATACGAGAGTGGCGTTGGGAGACACTGGCGGAGACCACACGCGCGCGTCAGATGGCGTGACGGGCAGGACCTTCGGCCGGTCACTGCTTGTCGCTGTTCATGACTGCAGACGCAAGGCCGATTACCTACGGGGAGCCTCCAAATAGAACCAAACGCTTCCAGTCTTACGCTTGATATTGCGTCTAATGCGACCTCCTGCATCCTGTGAGTTTGAGCTGAGTTTGACCCGGTGTGACCGCGGCCGCAGGTGAGCCTGCACATGCGGTACATCCAGCTGCAGCGGCAGCTCACCGACAGGATGTACGCGCTCGAGCAGCTCTGCGAACAGGAGAAACACTTCATCGCCAGTTAGTGAACCCGCGCTGGCGTAGTGTAGCTCTTGATACGCTGGTTTGATTTGGCATGATCACATATATCTACGATCGTTTCCACAGCGGACCATTCATACTCGATAAAGTTGTTTATGTTTTGTAATGTCTCACATCCTGGTCAGACAAGACTGACAATAGTCTATGGTTATGGGTCTTAATTTTGTCCGATTCAGGATATACCCTTTGCAATTGATTGGGCCTCATTTGAATCATTCACGGCGTCGCGTAACGACGGGTCAGGCCGTCGTGGTTCTGTTCGTGATTATGTCATTCAAAAGGGCAATGTCTTAATTCAAAACCATGACATTCAAAGGAGGGCGATGCTCAACAACCCTTGAAGCTGAGTGATCCCTAACGTCCCACCCTGCACGGCCCGATCTCCCTGCCTGACGCCGCTCTGTCCACGCTGTCCTCCCCTTGTGACGCCGCTCTGTGCGAGCTGCCCTGCCTCTGTGATGCCGTTCTGTCCGAGCTGTCCTTCCTCTATGACGCTTCTCTGCCTGAGCTGTCCTGCCTCTCCGACGCCGCTCTGTGCGAGCTGTCTTGCCTCTATGACGCCGCTCTGTCCGAGCTGTCCTGCCTCTGTGACGCCGCTCTGTGCGAGCTGTCCTACCTCTGTGATGCCGCTCTGTGCGAGCAGCTCTGCCTCTATGACGCCGTTTTTGCCGGGCAGGTCTGCGGGCGCAGGGCCGCCGCGTGCCCGCCTTCTATCCGGCGCAGGCGGGCTACGGCGGCCGGGCGTCGGCGTCGCAGCTGCCGCACGGTCCGCCGCCCAGCTACGCCGAGGCCGTGGGCCGCCGGCCGGCGGCGCGCTACCTCTGCTACCACCGGCGGCCGGGCGAGCCGCGCTGGCCGCCCGAGCCGCGCCGGCCGCCGGAGCCGTGGCGCGGGCGCGGCCAGTCCTGGGATAACCTGGCCGGCGAGGCGGCGCGCCGCGAGCCGCGCTGGCGACCGGACGCCGGCGACCGTCAGCTGCTGCTCGACGGCGGCTTCCCGGCGCTGCACCGGGCGCGCGCCAAGGCCGCCAAGTCCGCCGAGAGCCTGCTGGCACCCGGCTCCGAGTTCGACACGAGCTGCTTCAGCTGCGACTGTCTGCGCACGTTCCCGGGCGAGCCACGCAGGCCCTTTACCAAGCCCAAGTCGGTCGAGAGCCTGCTGGCGGCGGCGCGCGGCGGCGGCGGCGGCGGCGGAAGCGGCAGCGGCAGCGGCAGCGGCAGCGGCGGCGGCGGCGTTGGCAGCGGGGGTGGCAGCGGCGGCGGCGGCGGCAGTGTGGACTCGATCCGGAGAGAGAAGCGGCGCTCCAGTCTGAAGCTGGGCCGCAGGGGCTCGCGCTCGGCGCTCGTGCCGGGGGACGACTCGAGCGAGCGCTCAGAGCGCGTCTGACAGCCAGACCGGTAGCCGGGGACGGCGTCCGCTGGGTGCCGCTCCAGCAGCGCCCGACCGGACCGGTAGCCGGGGACGGCGTCCGCTGGGTGCCGCTCCAGCAGCGCCCGATCGCGCCCACCCACAGGCTAACGGCGGCTATCTGAATCCATTGAGACGCGGTCTCTGGCTGCCTGCAATGCAGCTCTCGTTGACCCCGGGCGTTGGAGGTCACTGAGTGGTCCTCTGGCTCAGGTCGGTGTTGACAGCGCGAACGACCAGTGGGCGTCATGCCCAAACTTTCTCGGAGGTGGACTCTGGAGGGTCGATCTCCGACTGCGATGACTGCTGCCAGAGCTCAGTTGCACGATATTGCTGTGCCGCTGCCAGCGCTCTGTTCGCTACTCTTCAACGAGATGCCAAAGTTAGTGCTTCGTTTTCTATCTCCATGCAGCATCCGTATCTTCCCGTTGATAGAGGTCGCCGCGGGGCAGTCTTCGAACTTTTTACCCTCATTGAGCTCCGTTTGGTGGCGTGCTATGACGAGCGCCACCCCCAGACCTGCTCCGCGATCGAGAAGTCGGGTATGAGAGTCGTGATGAGCAAGCTCTCGGGCTGCTCACCCTAGGTCATAATTGATCGGTGCACGGCGGGGCGTGGCGGCGCAGTGCGACTCATGAAGCCAAATGATGGGAATGTGGCACTGCCATCTGGTGTCTCTTTGTTGCGAGCGCCTCCGCGGGCGGAGATTTTCATTCCGTGTTCGGTTGGCGCAGGTTTGTGATGCACCTCCCCCGGTGGTGTGCTGCTGTGTGAGACGCGCCGCGGCGACATCCGGGCCCGGGCGACCCGGGGCCGGTCCCGCCGCGGGCTCGTGACTCGGCCTCCGCCTTTTCGGGGCGTCCTTGATAGTTTACACCCTGTTTGTGTGACCGTATGCGAGGTTTTCTCGTATGTGGGAGGAACGAACTGCTTCGTAGATTGGTTTCAGACAGCTTTAATGCCCTGGTTATGTTATTTATTGTGATGCGTTAGAGCTAATGTCTTTAAAAGAAGAAACATATGAATAGTGAAAACGATGGCTTTCTGTTTTGATGAGAAAACTCTGCAAAGAATATGTATGTTTATTTGCTCACCTAAAAAAGTTGCAATCGGCCAGGGGCACATCCACATCGAAAAGCCCATGCGAGCATTAGGCCTACGTGACGTTCATAAAACTCTAAAAAAACAAACAGCACACTGACACAATACAACTGTAACAAAGCAACACGAGCTTCGTAAAATTGGCACATGTCAAAATGCGGGGCTTCACGGAAACAGCTGCGGGATGTTGGCTGTGGGGGGGGGGGGGGCAACACGTCCTGCCTCCGCCACCAGGACGCACCCCGCCCCACACCCTGACTCCGCCTCCAGGGCACGCCCCGCCCACACTGGGCGGGGCGTGCGGAAACGTCAGCACAAGCGCGCAGCAGGTCGCAGACAGGTGGAAAACGTGAACAGCTGGCTAGTGACGTCACTAGACCGGTGCAGTCGTCCTCTGCCTCGCAGGGCTCAGCTCGGGGGCCCAGCCCGCCGTTGCCGCATCGCCCACCGCGCCCCTCGGCGGCCCGGCACGGCACATGTCGAGCTGCCGTGTCTCAAACGCAAGTATGGAAGGAATGTTAAGACTTGATCCCCGGAGTTACTAAGGAACAGCTGCCAAACGTTCGAAACACACTATATATGCATATGTATATCACATCTGGGAGCTGATCGATTAGCGGTTCCATCGCGACCTCGTTTGTAAACACTTAGCGATGCACTCAGTCATGAATAGTTAGTACTCCCTTCCGTCTTACAATTACCTATGGCAGTCCCCGAAGTATTAATTACGCGCAGCTACGCACGACTCGACAACCGAGTGCGTCACAGTTACAGGCACTCTAGTTTGAAAGGCTTCGTACAGAATTCACTTCTTCTTAACCGCCTTTTCGACTAATTTCTCTGCCTTCTTTTGTAGCTTGTCCTTCTCCTTTTTCTCCTTCTCGGCCTGCTTCTTATCACGCGCTATTTGCAGTTTGAGTTCTTTCAGCTTGCGCTTCACCTGCAAGCGACACGAGTCACCGGCCGCCAACACACGACTGAGATCGACTAGAAAACCGTATGCGAACGAATACTAAGCACTCAGGGTCCAATCGATTAAAAAGATCAAATATTTAACGCGTAAAGGCACCACGTTTGTGGAAGACAACTTTACGACGTATGGTACACACATGCCACATCTCAAACCAAGCCCAGAGCCATTTGCGTGTCCTTGACCTACCTTGACCTTGTCATCGCCGTCGAGACCAAGCTGTTTAAACTGTTTGGAGTCGAGAGTGAGCAGGTGTGCGCCACTGATGTTCTGGTCCATGAAGGTTGCGGTGTGCTGCTCCAAGCCCAGTGCCAGAAGCCACTGTCCCACCTGACAGTATCAGAGGGGTCAGCGGGCGGTCACCAGGGTCACAGGAGGGACATCAAAAGGGGTCAGCGGGCGGTCACCAGGGTCACATGATGGTCATCAAAAGGGGTCAGCGGGCGGTCACCAGGGTCACATAGGGGTCATCAAAAGGGGTCAGCAGACGGTCACCAGGGTCACATGAGGGTCATCAAAAGGGGTCAGCGGAGGTCCCCAAAGTCACAGGAGGGTCATCAAAAGGGGTCAGCGGGCGGTCGCCAGGGTCACAAGAGCGTCATCAAAGCCAACAGATGCATACCCCAAAGGTCCGTGTCAAGCCGGAAATATGTGGAGGTACCTACACTCCTGTATTTTATCGTTCTCTGAGAATGCATTTTCGCCCGCTACGTTTATATCAGTTCGCTTTCTATGTAAGATTGGCTAATGTCAAGATTCTTGTAGGTCCAACTTATCAAATCCTATATGCTAGGAGGATAGTGTGGCTATGACGCTGAAAAGCAAAAAGCGAATGGTCCAGCATTTGGACATCTAAATATGTTAACCCAAAATGTTTTAACACTTGACAACATCTCCCAGACTTTTAATATTTTCGCCGGAAGACATTAACCTACTACCATCATCACCAACAAGTTTGCTGTTCGCTATCATCAAGTCGATAACCTATGCAGTCAGAATAAATGCGATGCTTGTATTACGTTGCAGCGCGGCTTTACGAGCGCGGATTTACGATTTAATTAATTATCGTACAAGCGGTGCCAACTGCGGGGTTTTCCTCTCAGCGCGTAGGGTGGGGGTGGGGTGGGGGGGGGGGGGGACTGCAAGCGGACGGGGAGGGAGGGACAAACGGCCTTCTGGGTACAATGGATTTACTGAACAACGGAATAATGTTGTCTAAGTCCACCGTAGTTTCACTCAAAGGAGCCGAGTAGCAGAATCATAAGTTAATGGCGCCGTGGCGTGGCATGAATGCTTCCAAATGGTTCCTCCCGCAAATAGTTCATGGGTTGCACAGAAGCGATTGCTACTGCGGCCAAGTCGGGTCAGCTCACAGCAGCCAACTCGGACACACGGCGCGGGGTCACGTGACGACGCGTGTTCCCGTCCGTCACGGTACGTCACGTCACCCATCACGCCAACAGAGCTGGGGCGATGACCCCCCAGGTCTGGGCAGGACCGGGACGGCACGGGTGGTCCGGCCGGCACTGCCAGCAGCCGAAGGGAGAGAAACACTTACAGTACCACGCAGAAACCATATTTTTGGTCAGAGACTGGGCAGATAGAACCAAGCACCAACTGGGTAGATAAAAACGGCACGCAGCGAGTGCCAACAGACGATTTTCTATGAAGGCACGTTCAACCAAGGCACGTTCAACGTGAGCACATCCAGGCATCTCACTGCTTTGCTTCTCAGTGCGCATGGCAACGAATTATTTACTAACTCAGAAATTCACTGATGAGCAAAGCAGACTCTGTTTACCAAAACACGCTTCAGGCTTTAGGTGCACAAGCATTTCGCAACCAGCGAAAGCAAGAGCCGCCCCACACTGAGCAGCTTCATTTTGCGCATCAGAGCTGACCGGACCGGCCTTTGGACAGCGCCGTCTATCGGCAGCAGCCAGTCCGGCTAGGGCGCGCCACTGACCTGCTCCTTGGACCAGTCGTGCACGGGGCCGCCCTGCCACACGTGGGGACCGGGCCGCTTGTGCTCGCCGGCGACGGCCGGCACCGCGCCGGCCGCGCTCCCCGACGACGGAGAGAACGAGGCCGCGTGCAGGTGAGATGGCCGGGGCAGCGGCTGCTCGTCTGCAACGGCCGTTCGCCCACGGTCAGTGTTACTGTCACCGTCACCGTCACCGTCACCATCGCGGGCCACCCACGACCAGCTCCGTCACGTCACGGTCACGGACAGGTCACTGGAAGGTCACCGAGACTGGCCTCCTTTGATCAGTCGGTGCATAAGCAAATAACGGCCCGTCGGAGGCTGCCGTCAACTGGAAGACATATGAAAGCCAGGTCACAATAAGGTCAAGGACGGATTACCATCGGACCAGTGGGGTCAAGGTGACGCATAAGGCACACACCAATCAGATCACAGTCGTGTCAGGGTCGAGGTAGTTGCAGAGACGTCAAGGTCATATCACGGTCAGGTTAGATCAGATCACAAGACCAAGAACCTGTCAAGGTCGGGTCCCCATCGCGGCAGTGTCGTGGTCAGGTCGGAGCTAGACCCTGTCAGGCCACGGCCCCGCTCCGGAAGTTAACGGACACCTCAAGGTCACGAACGTTCGGGTCAGGTCGCGCTCACGTCACCGACGAATCACACTCGGAATCCGTCCACGACATTCTGAAAAGGTCCTTGGGCACATCCGCAAGAAGCTCTTCTCACTGCGCAGGACCTGCCCATGCGCATGTTTCTTGAGCAGATCGCCCTCGCAGGGTCGACAACTTTCGAAACCACTGAGCAGAAAACATCCAAGCAAAAACTGCATTGAATGCAAAGGGTAGTCTGTAAATTACGTTACGAATGTTCGGCGGTTTTTCAACATTCCCTCCTCTGGTCACGCACTGGGCCCGCTACACTAAGCGTAATATCCAAAAAGATAATGTCCCCTGGACATTTCACCACTACATGACAGTGTGAAAAACTGAGGCGCTACCGGTCCCAAGCGCCGTGTGGTGTACTCCTCCGCGCCGTTCCCACCTCTGGTCTGCGGCGCAGGCAGGCTGGTGTCCAGGGGTCTCTGACTGAGCAGCACGATACCGCCGCCGTCAGGCTTCCTAGCGCCGGCGTTCTCCCTGGGTCCGCCACCCCTGGAGACGGGTGCCTCGCCCGGCGGGTACTGCTGGCCCTGCCACACCGAGGAGGAGCCTGGCCGCCGGCCCAGAGCACCGGTCACACGGGCTGGGGCACGGGTCACAAGGGCAGGGGCACGGGTTACAAGGGTTGGGGCACGGGTCACAAGGGCTGGGGCACGGGTCACAAGGGCAGGGGCACAGGTCACATGGGCTGGGGCACGGGTCACAAGGGCAGGGGCACAGGTCACATGGGCTGGGGCACGGGTCACAAGGGCTGGGGCACGGGTCACAAGGGCAGGGGCACGGGTCACAAGGGCTGGGGCACGGGTCACAAGGGCAGGGGCACGGGTCACAAGGGCTGGGGCACGGGTCACAAGGGCAGGGGCACGGGTTACAAGGGTTGGGGCACGGGCCACACAGGCTGGGGCACGGGTCACAAGGGCTGGGGCACGGGCCACACAGGCTGGGGCACGGGTCACAAGGGCTGGGGCACAGGTCACATGGGCTGGGGCACGGTCACACGGGCTGGGGCACAGGTCACATGGGCTGGGGCACGGGTCACACGGGCTGGGGCACGGGTCACAAGGGCTGGGGCACGGGCCACAAAGGCTGGGGCACGGGTCACAAGGGCTGGGGCACGGGCCACACAGGCTGGAGCACGGGTCACAAGGGCTGGGGCACAGGTCACATGGGCTGGGGCACGGGTCACACGGGCTGGGGCACAGGTCACAGAGGCAGAGGTGCCAGGCCGCTCGCAGTATATCGGTAACATACGAGCGCTGTCTACTCGTGCTCGGCATTGCCAACGCGCGCTACACCAGTAGCTTCTAAGGACGCTCAGAAGCACGGCACCAGTGTGTCACACTTCGGGTTTGGGTAGCACACCAGAAGGCCGGCGAATAACGTAAATATCATGGAAGTGATCAGCGGGACTTCTACTGATGCACTCCATCGGGAGCTCTAAGAATGCGTCTGACCTCTGACCCGGCTGACCCGGCGCTCCACTGACCCGGCTTTCTCGGCGAATACTGGCCGGAGGTGCGCGAGTCGTGCACGGCGTTCCTCAGCTCGTCCATCAGGCCGCGCGGCATCTGCAGCTTGGGGTCGACGCCCGGTGAGAGGCCCTGGTGTGTCTCGGGCGAGCTGTCCTCCCTGTGTGGCGGGGGCGAACGCCTCAGGCTGATGCTCCGGAGCGGTACCAGCACGGCCCAGCGCGGAGACAGGCCAATACCGGGAGATTACAAGCCACATTAAACATGTTTAAGTGAGCATAATATATAAAGTCCTGTCAGATGACATAACTTGTGCTGAGTGCCTCCAAATCTAAACAGCATATTTCACTTAAGTTTAAGTCACCCTCGGCTTATTTTGAAACCCCCATGTTGTTCCCAACGTCAGACCACCTTAAAAACATATGCTGAGCGCAGCATGCCGAAACTACACTGGTATTGGCGCAAGACAAACCGCAAAACCAAACCAAACCAAACCAAACCCAAACCACTAGACTGTGGACACGTGAACTTTGTCATATGTCAGTTACCAGGCATCACCGCTTCTTGTTCCACGGAACAGCAGAAGACAGCAGTAGACGAGCTTGTGTTGCTGTTTGCGAGCAGCCCCGACTTACCGCGGCGTGCCCTGAGGCGGGGGCAGACCCGCGGAGCGCGGGCTGGGCTGAGGAGCCGGCGGCTCGCGGTACGGGATTTCCGGCCGGCTGCCTCGCGGCGGGCTCCGGGACTCCAACTGTGCCGGTCCGCCGTGAGGCGGCGCTGGCATCGGCGCCCGACCAGGTGGCCGTGGCGGGGACGACTGGTTTGCGGACGTAGGGCTGAGAACCATACAGATATATCAGCAAGGATGTAGGCCTGTTGTAAGTCAAGCCGCAATGTCATCTAGGAGGGGTTCGTTTGGGTCCTATTTCAGTATGCAAGGACAAGTCCCAGTATCTCCAGTTGCAGCGTTTGAGACAAGCTAAACCCAGATCGTGCATGTCACCACATGGAGGAATCCTAGATAACCATATTGGAGGGGGGGGAGGGGCACCGTGCCAGATGCCACCCCGCCAACTCACCGCGAGTTGAACGTTATGTCACCTCCCCAAATCGGCATTACTTTTGACATGCTTAAACAACCTGGGAAGCATCTGTCCCTTGCAACGTAAAATACTATGAAGCCCACAGTACAAGCCGGCATGAGCAGGCATGCAGTGTCAAACAACGCATAGAAAGAGCTCGAAACTACGGTGTCCGCTCACATGGGTATTCCGAGCGGCTGCAAACCAGGGTCCCGCTGATTGGGCGGCATCTGCTGCTGGTGCTGGTGCTGTTGCTGGTGCTGCTGATGGTGCTGGTGGTGGTGCCGACCCGAACTCCGCGGCGTCGCGTTCACCAGAATGTCTGGGTACTCCTGGCCAATGTCGTTGAAGTTCTGGTCCTGCGCGCCGCGGCGGCATCGGTCAGCGAAACGGCTGGCGTTCTAAACCGTGGCCTGGGTGTGAAACCGGGCCGCAGCCGCACAACCGCGGCCAAGACCGGCGGTGTCTTAACACAGAGTTCAATCGGGCATGCCGCTTCCCATCGTCATCAATATGAGGCTGGGCTCCGTCTGCTGGGACTCGCTAGCCGGACGGGTTTTGATGCTGTCCCGGCCGTCCCGTCAGGCCCCGTCGGGCCCTGTCAGGCCCCGTCAGGCCCCGGCCGGCCCGTCAGGCCCCGTCAGGACAAAGGAGCGTGGCTCAGCCGCCCGACGGCCGACTTCGCTCCCCCCTCCTCCCCTCCTCCTCCTTCAGCCTGCTGGCCGGCCCTCACCACGCTGCCGGCGCTGCTAGAGCTGGTGTTGCGCTTGAGGTGGGGCGGCTGGCGCTGCGAGAGGCTACCCTTGCTGGCCAGCTCTGCGCGACTGCGGCTGGCCGAGGTATCCAGCAGCTCGTGCGGCGGCACGGCCCGGTCCAGCTCCTCCTTAAGCTGCCGGCGGGGACGGCAGGGCTGTCACGAAGGGTTACCGGTTTGGGGTGTCACGGAGGGCAACCGGGCCGGGGCGTCACGGAATCCTGTCAGGCTGGGGCGCCATCGAGGGCTATCAGACCGGGGTGTCACCGAGGGCTACCAGGCTGGGGTGTCACCGAGGGCTATCAGACTGGGGGATCACCGAGGGCTTCCAGGCTGGGGTGTCGCTAAGGGCTACCAGGCCGGGGTGTCACCGAGGGCTGCCAGACAGGAGTATCACCGAGGGCTATCAGACTGGGGGATCACCGAAGGTTTCCAGGCTGGGGTGTCGCTAAGGGCTACCAGGCCGGGGCGTCATGGAGGAAGGTCAGACAGGGCGTTTTCGGCGTTTCACAGACAGAACGGATCAACAAGTGTGGTGGACAAACACCTAAATAGATGCGTCAAAGGCAATGCTTTCTGTGGAAGGATCCTTAGACGGGTTTGTCACAGATCACAATCTAGGCATGGGTGTTACCAACGTGTGATGAGAGCGCAAGTTTTGGAGGGAAGACTCTGGGACTTTCTTCCCGGCCTAGCCAAGTCAAAGAGTGCCATAACAGCCATTGAGAACGGGTTATTGTAATGTACGGACAATACAATCATAGCCTAGCGCAGCTGGCGTAAAATAATGCGAACTAGACAAACTAATGAATGCGTGCGGTTTTGAATAATAAAAAGAAAGAATATATGTGGTTCTGAATGGCATTAATAGCTGAACTGACGCTCATTAGCAACCGATGTAAACAGATGCACCACTGTGCAAGTTTTATTACGTTTTGTTTAAGACTACGTAAATTCCTCGCAATGCCTAAAATGAAATGATCAAGCCTAGAGCGTGGAGACCTCGGTCAAAGTCTGCTGCCGGAAAGCGGCGTGCCCAGCTGCTGCGGCGCGCGGCCACTGACCCGACTATCGCCGGAGCGACGCGCCGGCCGCTCGCCGACCGGCGGCGGCGCCTCCGCGTCCGACAGCTCAGACGTGTCGAGTCGCTCGAGCCGCGGCCGCGGCGGCGAGGCGCGTCGCGGCGGCCCAGCGGCCCAGCGGCGCCGGCAGCTGCACGGCCAGGCCGGCGCTCCGCTGCGTCTCCGCCAGATGCCGCTCCAGCAGCTGCAGCCGCTCGCTGAGCAGCTGCACGGCGCGCTCGTACTCGCGCTCGCGCCCGGCCTGGCGCTCCTCGCGCTGCAGCATGCCCGCCTCGCGCCGCTGGAACTCGCCGATCAGACGCTTGGCCTTCTGGTACTTGCGCTCCAGCTGCTCGGACAGCTGCCGCTGGGCCAGCAGCGTGTTGTGGTGGTTGGCCGCCTCGAGCCGGGCGGCCTCCAGACTCTGTTCGCAGCGCGACAGCTGGTCCCGCGCCTCCGCCAGCTGACGCCGCTCCTCCTGCGAGGCGGACAGCAGCGCCTCCAGCTCGCCGATCTGTACCAGTCAGACGGCACAGGTCAATAACGGGGTTCATCAGAGGGCAGAGGTCACTGGCAGAGGTCGTCAGCGGGCACAGAAAAGAGTCAAGGCCATAGGCAACGATGTGAGGTCAGGGTCAGGTGTCAGAGACAAAGGTTCCGGCTTACAATCAGAGGTCACGGCCAGGGAATCTCAGTGAAAGGTCATGACCGCAGGTCAAGGTTAGAGCGCCGGTCACGACTGAAGACCACAACAGAAGGCGACAAGCAAAGGCCATAGCCATGCCTCATGGTCAAAAGTTGGTAGGGTTAACAGCCCCTAGCCTCATAGCCAAATCGATGGGCTAACTGATGGTTAAGCACGATCATATACGAAAAACACTAAGAAACTTTTGTTGAACGTGTACCATGTTGATATTTTTAACGTAACGTCCACAAACATTTCAAAAATCCTAAACTGACTATATCTTCGAATGGAGCAGCTTACCCTGATTTTTAGCTTTGATATCTCTGATTCAAACTTGTGATGTTTGTCCAAAGCCTGCAAAGATTCATACACAGCTGTTAAACACATGCACTGACGAATCACTGTTAAATCATGTTATCGCATATAAATATAAATCACATATCACACATAAATCGCTGTTAAACACATGCACTGACAAAACAAACACTGACGAATCGACCCAGTCAACCCTGCCCCTACTGCATTCACAACCAAATGACGCAACCCTGTCATACATCGAGGTGGATGCGGATAACCTTCAAAGAGACGACAGACTGTGCCGCTTAAAGAAGCTGCACAATCTTGCACCAAAATCACTTGCGCTTGCACATCAATCAATCACAGTCTGGCAGCAGTCCAGCGTCTGTCCGCTGGTTTTTCCGTCGGCCTTGACCCCGGACCCACCTGCTGCAGTTTGCCCTGTAACTCCAGCTCCGCGGCGCTGGGCTCCGGTACCGCCTCGGGCGGCGGCGCGGGCGCGGCGACCTCTGTGACCTCCGCCTCGGCCGCGGGCGTTGCTTCACGGTTGGTCGCCTCCTGACGGACCGGGGTCGAACAGGTCATAGGTGAAGGCACTCGGGACGCTGAGGGCAACGCTGGTTGAGTCCGCGGCAGGGACAATGAGAGCATGATCTAATCCGGCGACGACGGAGACAATTAGTGAACACCGAGTGAAACATAATTGCCAGCGGTCTTTCACTCACTGACTGACTAGCCAAACGTGAAGTCGACGGTCCATTGGAGTTTCAAGCCATACAGTGGCAAATCATGCAGTAATTCTTACTATCCTCTATGCAAAAGGGGCGGCTTGCGCCAAACTGATTCAACATGGGCACACACATGTGAAATGGCTATGACTGCGACACACGTTTTGATTTGACAATGGACACGATTCTCTATAGCGCTAAACCACAAGAGGTGTAATCATTGCTAGCGAATAGATTAGTAGTCGATCGATCCGATTAATCAATTGATGGTTAATGCCACCCATCCACCCACCAGCAGGGGAGGGGGGGGGGGGGGGCGATTGACGGCAACATCACAGTAACTGGCTGCCTCTCTCTGCGAAGGAGAGCACCACTCACGCATTTGCCAGCTAATCCCACAAATGTTTCCAACGCCAGCCACCCGATTGAGCCCAGTCCCCGCAAATCACATCCTGGACGCCTGGCCAGTGTCCGTGTGAGGGTTCGGACTGGGTCACGGGGGCGTGACCTCGGACCTGATAGGACGGAGGCGGCGTCTGGCCCTGCTTGATCTGCTCCAGCAGGCGCTGTTGCTGGTCGAAGTCGCGCTGCAGCGCCTTCTGTCGGTCCTCGCGGTCCTTGTCGGCCCGCAGCGACTGCCTGATCAGCTGGGCCACCTACCGGGGGTCACATCGAGGTCACCTCCTGGTCTGAGGATGTCTTTAACGGCCACATTTGTCGTGGAATGTCAAAACGCATTCCTCCAGGCATGTGGTGAGGCGTCGTGCCCAGACCACCTCCTCATGGCCTTATCAAGTGTTAAAAGCCAGATTTGACATTTTCGGTGCGACACAGTAGCAAACCAAAGGGCACAAGGAGAGTATGTTTCCTATCGGATGTCATGCACCGTCCCACTGCGTGTCACGTGTCCCCTAGCGGGTGTGGCCCGTACCTCGCTGTTCTCGGGGTCCGTCTCCCGGCCGATCATGAACTTGACGTGACCCGAGGCGTTGCGCAGCACGGAGGCGGCGTACGCCTGCGTCACACCCACCAGGGATTTGCCGTCCACCTCGATGATCTGGTCATTGACCTGCCGGCGAGCACAGCGTCAGACACGGCGACTCGAGGCACGAGGCGACTCGAGTCGCGACTCCGCAACGACGCTGTGGTGTCACGCGCTGTCCGCCTGCGGCGCCGTGCTGTGCCGAAGTCAGGCCGCGGGACTGTGGTTGGCATCACTGAATCACCCCGGCTCTGAACCTGAATCACCCGGGCTCTGAACAGACCACCCTTGCCACCTTGCAGCTGCCAATGAGGCAAGCCTCAAGTTACAAACGAAATATCTCGGCCATTTAAGAAAAGTCTGTTTAAGATGAGCGAACGTCACCATAGCTCGCGTGAATACTAACGAGATATCTTCTCGTCTTCCATTTCATATGCTATATAAAAACCAAACAGTAAAACAACAAAGAAACAAAATACGGAGACCTGACGCAGAAGAAAAAAACTTACATTAGAACGCCAATACCGACGCTACAAAGACAAAAGAGAGTGAATGTCGCAGCACCGCCGTAGCAGCGGTTGCCCGGCAGCAGTAGCCCGCTGCGCTGACCTGTATGCGGCCGTCCTTGTGAGCTGCACCGCCCTCTGTGATGGTCTTGACGAAGATGCCGAGCTTCTCCAGCCCAGCGTCAGCGCCCACGCCCATACCGATGATGCTGAGGCCCAGACCCTCGGCGCCCTTGTCAAACTCCACCTCGAACACGTTCATCTTCTCCACGCCTGCGCCACAGGGACGGCCGGTCAGGCGGGATGTTTAAGGGTTAAGAGGGCGCACGGGTGACAGCCTACGGTGTCGGCCTCATTATGAGCACGCTTGGTGAGCTGTCACGTAACGTTACGCATTGGCAGCACGCCAGGGAGAGCAGGAGGAGGGCGGGACGATGTCGGCAGGAGGCCATCCTACCGTAGACTGCTTGGAGAGAGAGAGAGAGAGAGAGAGAGAGAGAGAGAGAGAGAGAGAGAGAGAGAGAGAGAGAGAGAGAGAGAGAGGAGAGAGAGAGAGAGAGAGAGAGAGAGAGAGAGAGAGGAGAGAGAGAGAGAGAGAGAGAGAGAGAGAGAGAGAGAGAGCAGAGACAGAGACAGAGACAGAGACAGAGACAGAGACAGAGACAGAGACAGAGACAGAGACAGATGACAGAGACAGAGACAGAGACAGAGACAGAGACAGAGACAGAGACAGAGACAGAGACAGAGACAGAGAGCCAGAGACAGAGACAGAGACAGAGACAGAGACAGAGACAGAGACAGAGACAGAGACAGAGACAGAGACAGAGACAGAGACAGAGACAGAGACAGAGACAGAGACAGAGACAGAGACAGATGACAGAGACAGAGACAGAGACAGAGACAGAGACAGAGACAGAGACAGAGACAGAGACAGAGACAGAGACAGAGACAGAGACAGAGACAGAGACAGAGACAGAGACAGAGACTGAGACAGAGACTGAGACAGAGACAGAGACAGAGACGGAGACGGAGACAGAGACGGAGACAAGAGACAGAGACAGAGACAGAGACAGAGACAGAGACAGAGACAGAGACAGAGACAGAGACAGAGACAGAGACAGAGACAGAGACAGAGACAGAGACAGAGACAGAGACAGAGACAGAAGACAGAGACAGAGACAGAGACAGAGACAGAGACAGAGACAGAGACAGAGACAGAGACAGAGACGAGACGACAGAGACGGAGACTGAGACGGAGACGGAGACGGAGACGGAGACGGAGACGGAGACGGAGACGGAGACGGAGACGGAGACGAGACGGAGACGGAGACGGAGACGGAGACGGAGAGAGAGAGAGAGAGAGAGAGAGAGAGAGAGAGAGAGAGAGAGAGAGAGAGAGAGAGAGAGAGAGAGAGAGAGAGAGAGAGGAGAGAGAGATAGAGAGAGAGAGAGAGAACGCGGTACTCAGCACAGCCACGATGACGGATGTTGTGTTAACGTCAAATGGCCGAGCAGCCCACGTTTGAATTTCGCTGTGATTCAGGACTGCTTTCAATGTCGTATGAAATGCAAAACAGGACGATCCATTTTTTCGCGTCACGACATCAGCAGCTGGTCTCCAAATTTGGGTTACTGACGGTATCGAAGATCACTACCAATAAATCACATGACGGGTAAACTCACGTTTCTCCAGCTCGTACTCCGCAGAGGCGGCCACTGGATCCACGTCCTCGTTCCTCCGGTCGTATTCGACGGACGTGAAGGTGCTGTAGACCTGTATACAGATGAGGTCAGAAACGATGAATGACTTTAAATCGCAGGGGCCACAGCGAGTTCTGCACGCCGTTGTATTTCAAAAGAGCTAAGGGGATAATAGATCAAGCATTTCGCTTTGCACTCACGGTGATTTACGTAACCATTTGGACAGAGCACGCTCGGCTCAACACTAAGCCCGGCTCCGGGTGGGGGGG
Source organism: Pollicipes pollicipes (assembly GCF_011947565.3). Taxonomy (NCBI): domain Eukaryota; kingdom Metazoa; phylum Arthropoda; class Thecostraca; order Pollicipedomorpha; family Pollicipedidae; genus Pollicipes; species Pollicipes pollicipes. Next base: position 26,684,102 of record NW_023596225.1, on the reverse strand, counting down.
GGGGGGGGGAGGAGGGGGAGAGAGCGGCAGGACGCACCCGCACGGGGTCGCGGCTGAAGCAGACTCTGGTGGGCGGCTTGTAAGCGGCGGTGGCTACCGGCTCCTCCTGGTCGGCGGCCGGAAGCGGCGGCCCGTCCTCCCAGTAGTGGCCGTCCTCCAGGAAATGGACGCCGTCCTCCACCAGCACCTGACGGCCCGGGTAGCCGGTCACCGACGGTTGTGGTTACACTCCATCGGGGGAGACAGGGGCGTCACCGAACTCACAGCAGACCACGGTCACCTACCTGTGTGATTCCATTTAGTCTATGCAAGGTGAGCTAAAAAAAGCAGTTTTCAAACTAAATCAGCCGTGGGGAGCAAAGATCTCACCATTTTACCTGGCAACTAGCGGCACGAAACCGCATTTTAAAAAAACACTCATCCTGACCGCGCCAAATAGCTCATGAAGCCTCGGCAAAAGTCGCCGGGTTCATTTAACGCCCACAAGCTCAAAACTCATAAAGCTTGTCCTTTGCATTGTCAGTGTTAGTTCGCTGTTGATGACTGACCTCTTCGAAGTAGGCCACCGGAGGGGAGTCATCGTCGTAGATGACGTCCACGACCAGGTCATCGGTCACGAGACGCTCGCTTCTGATTCCAGCCGGACCGGCGTTGCAAATCAGTGACTGGCTGCCGTTCTGGTCCTCTGTCTCCCATTGGTCCATATTTGGAGCCCTCTCCGGTGATTGGTCAACGTCGTCGGCGGTGGCGGGTGATTGCACGTCCGGCTGTAGTCTGTCCGCTATGTGAGGCGCGTTCAGAATTCGCTCCGCCTCCAGCGCCTGAGCATCCGAGAGCAGTTCCTTCGATCTGGGGACGAGAAGATCGTTTTGCGGTCGCTGAACATGAGAACACAATCAGTCTGCAGCCATTTGCGATTCTTCGAGTCATGACGATAGTCCATAGACTTCTATGATGCAAAAGTATCGATACCTAGACCGATAATGTTTGCAAGCTGGCCTAGCAATATAGCATATACCTGTGCCGGTATAAAATGAATTAATCCCGCAAACACTGATGCAGCATACGCAGAGTGGGTCCGACCAGCTCATGCCGTGACCCCGAGCCTTGGGCGCCTGGCAGACTTACCGGTCTTTTCTCTGAAGGATTCTGTGGGGCAGGGAAGACACTGGTTAGTACGGAGTGCACAGGTGCCGACGCCCGCAGGCTGTCTCGAGGATCAACCCGTGGTGGCTGTTAGGCACATGCGACCCACTGGGCATCATTCCAATAGAGTCAAAGGATTGCGTTTGCCCATGCAAGAAGCCGGCGGGGTTTACGGGCCCACGATGCGCAGCAGTTGGAGCGAGGATAGGTCATATATAGGTCATAGGCCAGATAGGTCATAGGCCAGAGATCATTCATGAAACACCTAACGTAGGTTGGGTTAGGCGATATCGGGTGGAAACAGAACACGGATTGGTTATAAGATGGTTCTATTTCAGCAGCTAAAGCGGCAGGCGTTTCTCGCATTCACGAAACGTGTTAGAGATCAGTTGGAACACCAGTTGTAGATCGAAACATGCCCGTAAGGCGACAAGCCATCGTTAAAAATGTTATCCGTATCACCGACGCAGGCTGGGCCGTGCCACCAACCGTGAGCTGAGGAACTGGTCGGCCTCCGCTAGCGTCATCGACTCGGGGTCCCCGGACTCCCAGGCCTCCTCCAGCGCCACCGGCGACGAGTCGAACTGAAACAACATCCGAAACAGCGCTGCCAGGCCGAGTGGCGGGGAGGCCGCGCCAAATCACCCCGGTCCATCGCCCGGTGTTCCACTCACGGATCGCTGCGACACGCACTGTCAATGACTCGAAACCAAGTGGCAAATATCCTTGGGTTGCGTGTGCTCATGGCCGGCCAGGTCAGTAAGCAGTTGAAAGTAAGGGTAGACCCGTCTTATTAGTTCTCGTCAGCACGCGGAGGAACTTTTGTATCTTAGTGGAAGGGCTTTGGCCCCTGTGCTGGAGAAGACTTGTCCCCCGTCCCCAGCAAAGTCCTTGACGCTCCGCTCACGTTTCAGACACAGACCGCCGCATTGGGCTTTCTCACATCCGCCTGGGGCACACAAAGACCGACCCTGGTGGGCAGACGGCTCAGTGACAGCGCAGGCGGCTCACCGTGCGTTACACAACGAGACGCTTCACCACCTCTCACCTGCATGTGCTCCGTGTCGGCGCTGGTGACCGTCTCGTCATACATCGCCGTCCCCTGCGGCCAGCCCCACGCCGCGTCGGCCGGACAGGGCGCCGGTGGCGGCGCCTCCTCGGCCAGCGGCGGCGGCAGCGGTGGCGCCTCTTCGGCCGGCGGCGGCGGCGGAGGCGGTGGCGGCGGCGGCTCCGGTGAGTCCTCGCGGCCCGGGCCGGCCACTAGGCGCTCCAGCTGCAGCAGCGCTGCCGACTCCACGTCCCGCGACGGCACCTGGTCCAGCGATTCATCTGACGCCGAGCTCGACTCGTGCGCTGCCGGCAGCGGTGGCGGCGGCGGCGGCGGCGGCGGTGGTGAGGGCGCCGCCGGCCGGGGCTCCGCGGTCGTCGGTGGAGCGCGCAGACTCTCCGGCTTGGGCGGCCGGGCCGGCGCCGCCGCCGCCGGGAAGAGGCGGGGCGTCGGCACCTGCTCCATCTCATGCTCCAGCTCCAGCTCCAGTCCCAGCCAGCGGCGCGCCTCGCTTGCAGGCGTGCCCGCCGGCGAGAGCGGGCCCATACCGTCGGAGGAGCCCCGGCGCGCCGCCCCGGACGCGTCCGGAGACAGCGCGCCCGGTGAATGGCCGGCTCTGTCAGAGGCCGGCGACTGAGGCTCGCACGGCGCCGGCGGCGGCTGGACGGCCCCCTGCGCCGGCAGCTGTCTGCGCTCCATGTGCGGCTGTGGGGGCGATGTCTTGTGCACCGGTTTGGAAGCGCGGTCAGCTATGAACACGTCATCTGACATCAGCTGGGATCTGACGTGCACAGGTGTTTGGGGCGAGGTCACCTCCTGCACCGGCTTGTGCCCGCGCTCCACCTTTGGCTGTGGCGATGTGGGATCTTGCGCTGGCTTGTGACTGCGGTCCACACGCGGCTGCGGTGGCGATGTATCCTGGGCTGACTTGAAACTTCGGTCCACGTACGGCTTCTCCGCCGGCCGCACGTGCGTGCGGGCTGTAACGGACCGTGGAATTCACGGTCATGTTGGGGATTATGAGTTGCGGAGTTCCACAGCATGTGTTCCGACCACATGGCACCGTATACTAAGCTCCAAGTAATGCAACCAATGGCATTCATTGCGTCACATTACGTGTACAGGAAGGTCAGCACATTAGCTGGCCGAAAAAAGCGGTCGATCGCGATGAGGCATCGCCAAACATTACCAAATTCTGCGCGGCGTTCTCAAGGCGGCGAGAGTGGTACAGCGAAGAATGTCATTTTGAGGATATCTAAGCATGCTATCGGGAAGATGATCTCTAGAAATACCATTCCTTCAGCGAGCCGCGCGGTTACCGCATGTAATCCCGAGGCCCGGCCACTAGCTGAATGTTAATCGGTGGCAAAATCCCGATCTAGGTTATTTATGCATTTTTTGACGTTAAACACTGAAGGATTGCGGATGGACGTTGGGCTTTTGAGATGTTTTAGCATTGGCCGCGTGGAACATAAAGCCGATAACGTTTAAAAAATGTCGCACAGCTTTAGCAATGAAGAGGCAGATGTCTTCCGCGGTCGAACACATAACTACCTGCCGCCGAGCGGAGGAAAGGCGGCGACTGACAAAGTGGTTAGTAGCTATCGGCTGAGAGAGTGCTAGTGACAGGCGGCCTCGGGGCGGGCGGCCACTTACACCTCGGCAGACAACTACGTCCTTGCCACTTGCGGCTAATTGCATGACTTTCATCACCTGGAAGGACAACAGCCTTCAGCTAAGCACGCTACTGCGCAAGGGCGAGGAGATGACTATGCTATATTTGTCCACGTGTGAGGTTTCCGACGCAACAGCAGACATATGCGGCCGCCCGGCCGGACCGCTTATTGTGATCGCGTGGACGATCACCTACTGAGCAGTCGGTCACCCCCGCTGACAGCTGCTTGTGACTGATAGGACAGCTGTCCGTGACCGAGCGAACAGCTGCCTGTGACGGCGCGGACAGCTGCCCGTGATCGGGCGGACAGCTGCCCATGACCGAGCGGACAGCTGCCCATGACCGAGCGGACAGCTGCCGTGACCGAGCGGACAGCTGCCCGTGACCGAGCGGACAGCTGCCCGTGACCGAGCGGACAGCTGCCGTGACCGAGCGGACAGCTGCCCGTGACCGAGCGGACAGCTGTCCGTGACCGAGCAGACAGCTGCCCGTCACCGAGCGGACAGCTGCCGCGATCGGGCGCGGCACCCGGCGCCTCCGGACCATCTGACCTGCTGGCGAGTCGGCGGCGCCGTTCCATGGCTCGGAGAGGCGCCGGTCGGGCTCCGCGTCGCGCTCCCCGCGCCGCCCGGTGAAGTGCAGGATCCAGTTCCGCTGCCGGTTAACCAGCTCGCGGCTGGAGAGGGGCCGCTTCTCGGCGGCGCCGGGCGAGGTCAGGTCGTCGGCGCAGCTGGGGCCGCGGGTGGGGACCTCGTCCAGGCCGCGGCCGACGGCCGGGGGCCCACTGACCGGCCGGCCGCCGGCGCCGCATCCGCTCTTGGTTAGCGGGTCGCGCAGCAGCGCCACGCCGTCCGTCTCGGAGTCTGGCGAGAGGCCGTCGCTCGCGCGCTCGCGCTCCTTGCAGCCGCCGTTGGCCGTCCGGTCGCGGCCCTGCAGCGTGCCGTTTGCGGTCGCGTGAGAGCGGCCACGGGGCGTGTGGCCGGCGCGCGCGGGCCGGCCGAGCGGCGAACGGTAGCAGGCGCCCGGCGGCGGCTCGGACACGCCCCGGTCGGGCCGCGCGCCGCCGTCGCTCAGCCGGCGGCACTCGGCCGGCGGCGACGGTGAGCGCGAGCCGGCCAGCCGCGACGCCGCCGACGCCGAGCGCGACGCGGCGCCGCACAGCGACGTCGGCCGCGAACGCTCCTTGGCGCTCTGGCGTCGCTCCACCGGCCGCTCGGCCATGCTCTCGAACATGGCGCGCGCGCTGTGGAAGCGCGCCAGGTGGCTCTCGGAGCGGACGAGCGGAGCGTCGCGCTCCAGGCTCCTGTCGCGCCGGCGCGGCGAGCTGTCCGCCGTCTGGCCGCCGCTCCGCTGGAACAGCGTCGCCATCTCCGTCACCTTGCGCGAGCCGCCGCTGCCGCTGCTGCTGCTGGAGCTCGTGGAGGTGGCCGTGGCGCGCCATTCCTCGCCGCGGCTCACCTGCGAAGGAGCGCGGGGTTAGTGACGTCATGTCGGGACGGCACCGCTGCGGCCAAATGTGACGCATGCGTTGGAAGATGAGCACGGCACGTGGTTGGTGGGGCTCTCGTAAACAACATGTGGTGCACAGATCACCCGATCACCAGATCGCCAGATGAGGTATCCAGGTCACCAAAATGCATAGCTAACCCGAATTTCATTCATTTCTGGTACGACGAATGGCTGAGATAGCGCATGTTCTCGTGCATAATCGGATGACAATGTGATCTATCAAGAATATGCACGACCTATTGCAACAATGAGAACAATGAAACGAGTTGAATCTCGTAGTACAAAGCAACTGAAGGACGTATAACTGTAATAGACTTGTTTTGAGATCATCAAGTAGGTCTATCATACCCCTCCCCCCTCGTTCTGTCAAGGATGGGGACAAATGATGAGACAGCCCTGATTGTTCAAGGGCGAGATAATTGGTCAAACGAATTCCTTTCGGGAGCTTCTTTTGACGCTTGTGAAGAGTAAAGGTCAACGTGTTGCTCAAACTCAACCGGAAATATGGTGATAAGGATAATTCATAACAGCATACAGTAACGTTTCACAAATCTAGCACCTGAACCGCATATCACTCATCAACATAATCAACAATATCCGCATATCGGCAATAGGGTCGCAAGAGGTCGCTCCAAGCCCCTAGCAATCGTTACCACCGATCACCACCAAAGGGCCAACACGCCTGCCTCGCTGCCCCGCTGCCTGAGGCTGGGACCACCGTCGTCAGGTGAGTGATACCCGACTGCGGAAGTCACCAGGGCCGCCATCACTCGGACCAGATCAAAACAAACACCAGCAGCGGCGCAGTCAGCCAACACTCGGCCGGTGTCAGTCCCCCACAATGGCATTCTGCGCTTCGCATTCGCCCGGCCGGCCGCCCTCCCTTCCCGTGAGCTGCCTCCGCGCCTGGGCGAGCGGCGCGCGGGCCGCAGGTGCTGCCACCTGTCGGGCCGGTGCTCGGCGCCACCGCCGCTGGCGTGCCGTTCCTCAGCGGCTGTCAGGCACTGTTAGCGCGCGTGGCGGCCAGCGGCCGGCGGCCGGGGGCGGGCGGCGGTGACCAGGCGGCCGGACTGGTACCGCAGGAGACGCCCCAGACCACGCGACAGGGATCGTCTGCAGCGGACCGCAACGGTCGGCCAAGGGAGCAGTCGAATCACGTGACGCCAATCAGCCTCGCCTTGGTCCACCCGACGGGTACCCTCAAGTGAAGCCCAGACAATGTGGAGAGTCGTCCGCCATTCTTTCCTCATTTACGCTTCATCGTAAGGCCGCAACATCCCGTTGCCAAGAAGTGCATAATGACAAGTTGCATGCATCAGCCATCAGAAGGCCTAGCAGCTCCCTTCCCCCGCTCGAGCGTCCACACAAACCGCGAAAAGTGCGCGGAAGTCTCGGTGGCGGAGGATTCTCAAATGCGATGGTATTGCCCCACCGTTCTTCACCGCCCTTCATCTCATGGCAGTGAAATTACGAATACTGTCCCAGAGGGCTCCAATCCTAACCAATCCAAACCACACCAAAAATACCAGGAATATTCCATTACGCCACCTGACGCTTCTTGCAGCTCCACCCTATCAAAAAATGGCATGGGATAGAGATCCAACGCATCGCACCGAGGAAAAACCGGTTACATTCAGGAAACTGACAGCAGTCCAGCGAATCAGGGCGCAAGGTGAGCGCAAGGTGAGCGCAAGATGAGCACAAGGTGAGCGCAAGATGAGCACAAGGTGAGCGCAAGGTGAGCGCATGGTGAGCGCATGGTGAGCACAAGGTGAGCACAAGGTGAGCGCATGGTGAGCGCAAGATGAGCACAAGATAAGCGCATGGTGAGCACAAGGTGAGCACAAGGTGAGCACAAGGTGAGCGCAAGGTGAGTGCATGGTGACCGCAAGGTGAGCGCATGGTGAGCGCATGGTGAGGTCGGACACTGGAACTGCCCAGTAAGAACCACCGAGGCTGGTGTGCAGTGACGAATCAGGCATACCAAGCTGATCGCATGACCTGACGTGGAGTCATCATAACAAAATGGCAGACTAGAAAAGAATGTCCACTTCCAGCATCGCATACTTTCGCGAGCGACCAGGGCATCGTCTGAAGCGGGCGGGTACGGCAGAAGTCATACGAGAATGAGAGCAAATGGAGCCTGAGCAGAACACAGCAACCGAGCCCGCCCGATCTACATAGAGACACAACGGCTGAAAAATTATCAGAAGAACGTCCCCAGGCACATGCAGAACGCACAACCGAGCACGCGGCAACTGCGACGTGCAACTCAGCAAACCGCGCATCCGGAAAACTTCACCATTCGTTCGAGCAGCGTAGCTCCGCCCTCGAACGTGCGTCGGACTTTTGGACACCAGCAGCCGTGCGTGACCGCACGCGTCTGTTGTCTGCCCCAGTGGCCTGGGGTGCCGCCTGGGGCCAAGCGCGGCGTTTGCGTCGCTCCCCGATCTCTGATGCCGGACTTCATTCAGTACCCCGACCAGCACCAGCAGGCGTCCCACGCATGATTGTCGGAATCGAACAAAAAAGGCGGCGGAGGCGACAGGTGAGTGTAGTCCGGCGCCGTTGTTGCGGGATGACTCGGCAGGCGGGAGATGACTCTCTGCCCGGCCGTGTCAAACGCGCCGCAGAGCGGTGCTCTGAGTGACTCACCGCACCATCAGCTCGGAGGTACCGCCACCACACAATGGGGAAAGTGAAGTGAGCCGTGCTGCCTCGCAGACGGCCGACGCAATTGTGCACGGTCGTGCTTGCCTCAGCGGGGCTCCCCGGCACACACTGCACGTGCAAGCGTATGCAGATCTGCTCCTGGGATCTGATATACCGGGTGGCGGGCGCCGTTGCGAGGGCGGACGCTCAACAGGGCTCCCCGGCACACGGCGCACGTGCCAGCGTGTGCAGACCTGCTCCTGGAGTCTGGTATACCGGGTGGCAGACGCTCAGCGGGGCTCCCTGCACACGGCGCACGTGCCAGCGTGTGCAGACCTGCTCCTGGAGTCTGGTATACCGGGTGGCAGACGCTCAGCGGGGCTCCCCGGCACACGGCGCACGTGCCAGCGTATGCAGACATGCTCCTGGGGTCTGGTATACCGGGTGGCAGACGCTCAGCGGGGCTCCCCGGCACACGGCGCACGTGCCAGCGTGTGCAGACTTGCTCCTGGGGTCTTCTATACTGCCGCGGGTGCCGCCACGAGAAGCAGACGCTTTCGTGGAGGCTGACCCGCCCCGACCGGCGGGCTTGGTTAATTGCTACGTGGCCTCACACCTGCGACCTCAATTATGTGGCTCGATTTTTCACGAGCCGAGGTGTAGGAGGCGCATTCTTTAAGAAACGCATGGGAAAACAACAGGCCGTGACCTCAGAGAACAGCGTCGTGTTATCTGAAACTACTGAAACGCTTCGGCTGGACCTGTGAGACATCCGACGTTTTGTAGGAGAATGTAGACCGGAGTGAGAAGTTAAGTGGTTTGGACGATTGTTTTTTTCAAAGATTTCTAGATCAAAAGCTGTAAGGGTTAATTGCACCTCCCTGGTTTCCCGAAAGTGTGAGCATTGCAATGACCTTCAGACGCGATCATCGATAAATGCAATATTTACGCCGGAGACTGGCGTTATGAAATAACCTGACTGCATAAGCATTGTGTATTTGTAATATTTCGTCACGAAACAAAAGCTGATACTGAGACTTTTGATTTCCACTATCACTGAACCAGCACTGGCCGTGGCTTCTCCGTAGCAGCGCCCCTGCACCTGACACAGGCCCGGCTTGCCCGCGCAAGCTGCTTCTCCCCGTTCGATGACTGCCGCCAACCCAACCAGCACTCGCTTCAGCTTTCGCAGCGTTGTTGGGGCGGCCCTTCGGACCCCTGGGCTCGCCATCCACCGGACCACCGGACCGCCGGACCACCTGGACCACCAGACCACCGGACCACCGGACCACCGGACTACCGGACCACCGGACCACCTGGACCACCGGACCACCTGGACCACCGGACCACCGGACCACCTGGACCACCGGACCACCTGGACCACCTGGACCGCCGGACCTCCAAGTCCAGCGGCGACGGGCGGCATGCAGGCCGTGTGAAGGACGTGGGAGGGCTGATGCCGCGGTCGCCGAGCCTCTCTGGCAGCCTGGACCGCACGGCGAGGGTGGTGTGCTCGGCCGTACCATCTTGTTACCTGTGCTGCCAGTTCGCTGCAGGCGCGCGTACTCAAGGCTGACGCTAACCCCGAGGTAGCAGCCAGCAGGTCTCAACAGCGACCGCCTCGCTCTAAGGTAGCAGCCAGCAGCTTTGATCAGCAACCATCTCGCTCTGAAGTAGCAGCCAGCAGGTCTCACCAGCGACCACCTCGTTCTAACGTAGCAGCCAGCGGCTTTGATCAGCGACCATCTCGCTCTGAAGTAGCAGCCAGCAGGTCTCACTGGTGACCGCCTCGCTCTTAAGTAGCAGCCCGCAGCTTTGATCAGCGACCATCTCGTTCTGAAGTAGCAGCCAGCAGGTCTCACTGGTGACCGCCTCGCTCTAAAGTAGCAGCCAGCAGGTCTCACTGGTGACCGTCTCGCTCTAAGGTAGCAGCCAGCAGGTCTCACTGGTGACCGTCTCGCTCTAAGGTAGCAGTCAGCAGACCTGACCGAAGACCGTCCCGTCCGCGCCAAACTAAAGGGTCATGATTTGACCTTTCACAATGGCGGCCCAGCGCATCGCCTTTTTTCCCGCCTCGGACTCGGCACGTACCGGTCACATCAGGGTTGCGTGCTGCCCAGTACCGTTCATTTGGCTTATTAGCGTTTGTTTCAGCGATAACCATTTTCACCAGTCCAAATTACAGTCTTTTTACTCCACCCACCCGGTCTAGGAGCCACTGGCAGAAAAGGATCCGGTGCGCCTTGTGCCTGAGAGTGAGAGGCACGACAGCGTCTGGTTTGTAGAGGCACCTTAACAGTTTCTTCCACAGTTCTCCGCACGCCGCTAACAGCGATGTCAAGCAGCCTGGCTTCCATGACGGGGTGCATATGCTTCCCGCTTCCGGACTGGATGGATAACATTCCGCGCGCTGTCGACCAGGCCTGATCAGAGAGCGCGGCCGCCCGCCACGCTGCACGTGCGGCCGGGTGAGGGCTGCGGTTTCGATGAATCGGTCAACCGGTCTTTTGAGAGCATCAAGCCTAGGCATTTGCTCTGCAGATAATCCGCACCGCGCACGGTATTTCCTCCGAGCAGCGGCAGTGCTGCGAAGCGCACCACATTCAGGATTACCCACGTCTTCTGGTCGACTGAAGCAACGAGTGAGCGTCCCCATGAATGCGCACTAGCTGCAAACAGGAAGTCCATGAGTATGAAAATGTCCCTCTTTTTTGTTGTGGACACAACTTTTATGTATTTGTTTACGATGGTTGAATTTCCATGGTGTGATACACTCATATTTAACGTAGAAGACTCTATAGCCAACCATTTGGAGGGCAAATTTCGGGCAAGATCGTGTAAAGCATTCAAATCCATACCACCAGATGAGTTTTTCATACATCATCTCCCACAGCAATAAGTCCAGCGTACATGCTAAAACATAAGGTTTTAACCATCATATCAAAGGAAAGACGTTTTGATATCGCTTGAAATGTGCAGCTTACACTCCTATGAAAATAATTACACCGAACCAACAAACAGTTGGATAAAATAAAGCAATTTGTAGAATATTAACTATACGCCACAGGCTACCAATTGTCATAATTATATCTAGCCATTACTGCACAGGCGACACAGTTGCGACACAGGTCAGTGAGGTCTCAGTCCGGCTGACCGGGGCTCGTGCAGGCCAGGGGTCAGCGGGGGCAAGCACCGGCCCTGGGCTGGGGCCGGGGTGTCCGAACCCAGCGCTGCACGCGCTGTGGTTCGCTACGGGAGGCCACGGGCTTGCGTTTGGGCTGAAGTTCCGCGAGTTTCGATATTAAGCTGCAACTCGCTGCTGCCTCGGACGCTTTTTTAATCCGTAGGGACTTTCACAACAAGGCTATCGCAGGTCTGGCCCTCGACACGTTTGAACGCTACGGGAACACGTCAACGCTCCTGACAACAGTCAAAATGTCTCGGGTCATAAACGTGTTGCTGTGGGCTGAACGTTACAGTTCGTGTTGTCCGCACCAGTACAGCCTGGACGTCATAGCTCGAGGCCGCGTAGTCAGTGCGCGTTCGAGTCCAGACACTGTAGCGGTGTCAGGGGCGCCCTGCCGCGCCGGCCGGTCCGCCAGCTGCCGTGTATGGAGCGGCTGGAACGGCCCCGCCCACGCGCCACGGCCGCCGTCCGGGACAGCGGGTCCGGCGGCGCAGCGCGCTGGGTCCAGACAGCCCACGCGCTGCGGCCGCCGCACGGAACAGCGGGTCCAACGGCACAGCGAGCTGGGTCCAGACAGCCCACGCGCCGCGGCCGCCACCCGGGACAGCGGGTCCAGCGGCGCAGCGAGCTGGGTCCAGACAGCCCACGCGCTGCGGCCGCCGCACGGAACAGCGGGTCCAACGGCACAGCGAGCTAGGTCCAGACAGCCCACGCGCCGCGGCCGCCACCCGGGACAGCGAGTCCGGCGGCGCAGCGAGCTGAGTCCAGACAGCCCACGCGCCGCGGTCGCCGCCCGGGACAGCGGGTCCGGCGGCACGGGCCCAGGCAGCCCACGCACCGCGGCCGCCGCCAGGAACAGCGTGTCCGGCGGCGCGGGCCCAGACAGCCCGCGCCGGGCCCAGCTTGGAGAGCTTAAGACAGTGAGCCAAAGCCGCGCCTCACACGGCTGAGCTTACAGAACCTGCAGGGAGTCAGGACCGGTCTCCTGCGGGCTTAGCCATGTCACGTGCAGCCATCCGGGGCTACAGAGGCTTCACACTCAGAAGTTCGGGGATGACGGACCCGGTAAGACGGAGATATAGGAGCAGTGCTCAGCTTTGGAAGAGACGGCATTAACCTCGACTAGGATACGATATTAAATGGCGTAACATGGGCAGAGGCATTATCAGTTCGTAGATTAAAGGGGAACTGCACAAGTCTGACTAGAAGCACCTTGCGGCGTCTACAGGATTTCGCAACATTTTAATCTTGGGCAGAAAACAGCATTCTAGCGCGCCAAACGCGTGCAATCTTGCTTTGCTTTGATTGTTGCATGACGTTAAAAACACGGCATGCTTTCAATTTATATATTTGTACGGGCTTCTCTCGCTTCTTAAATTCTCAACAACTCTTTACAGATGTGTAAAAGTTTGATACGGGATACATGCCTACGGTGTATTTCCCCTCTGGAATACTCCCCCTGAGCGTACCGGCATTTAAGGAACGCGGAGTACGTCGCTTAGGCTCTCAAAAATCCACCACCAACAAGCCTTTTCTTGCTGCGGGTCAGTTGTGACAGGACATGAAGGGTCAGGCTCACGCCAGCTGCGTCTCTACCTGCGACTATCACCAGCGGAACATGAGGTGATAGATCTGTGCCAGCCGCGTCTCTGCCTGCGACTATCACCAGCGGAACATGAGGTGATAGATCTGTGCCAGCCGCGTCTCTGCCTGCGACTATCACCAGCGGAGCATGAGCTGATAGATCTGTGCCAGCTGCGTCTCTGCCTGCGGCTGTCACCAGCGGAGCATGAGCTGATACATCTGTGCCAGCTGCGTCTCTGCCTGCCGCTGTCACCAGCGGAGCATGAGCTGATAGATCTGTGCCAGCTGCGTCTCTGCCTGCCGCTGTCACCAGCGGAGCATGAGCTGATACATCTGTGCCAGCTGTGTACCTGTGTATCTCTACCTGCGGCCATCACCAGGGGACAGCTGGCATACCTTCTAGGCGGCCGGCTTTCGGAGAGGGTCCACTGATTTGAGGTCACGTGATCGGCCACCTGTACTGTGGGGATTTCTAACGGGCACGGAATGCTTCCAGTAGCTGGTGTCCCCTTTTTATCATCCTCACGGGCCACATTGGGAAAGGAACATCTTCAACATGGTCTGTCTCCTCGCAGCGTCCCTGTCCCTGTCCTTGTCCGTGCATCCGTGACCTGGACCCCATCCGGGGAAGCGCGGGTCCCGGACGCACCGTTTTTAGAGGTGGGGGAGACCGGATCTAGTCGTTCCCACGACGAACTGTTTAAGTGTTGATATCACTGAACCGTGAAAATCGGTGGTGCCAAAAACACGGTCGTGCTTTGCGCGAGAACCGAATACGTTTCAATGTAGTTTAAGGTCGTTGTGGCCGCTATTTCAGTAATCATAGCCCATCACCTCATTTTTTACGGCCGACTGTAATTTTCAGACATATGAGTGCTAACTGTTTATGATCAAGCCGCAGACTTTTGCTTAATGTGACGGGGAAAGCAAATATATTTGTTCACCTCTGCGTTTGGAGGACCAAATAAATATTAGACCAGCATTACAAACACTTGTGTTTGAACGTGACATGAGGGGGGCAGAGCAAGTTGTAACGTAATTACAGTGATGAAGAGGGCAGGGTCTGTTGAGAGTGGCTGTCAGGGAGCGTCATGTACGCGCAAGCAATCAACAGGACCTCGTCATCTGCATTGAAACAAAACTATCTATACCGTCAGACGCTAAAAATATTTATTTTCAAATAATTTCACGTATGAAACTTGCACCAAGCTAGTGTGTCTTGCCTGCGGTGAACACAGCTTGTTCGGGTACAGAACTACCAGAACATAAACCAAATGGTACGTTGTGCATGCCTTTTTTCTCGAGTCGTCAGGATCAGCTGAAAAAACAACAGACGCACCAAGGACTAATTCCGCTACCGGAACACTGTCATGAGGTGCCCTGTTAACGGGTATACTGATGTCCATTAGCAATAATGTTAGACTACAATCAGCACTCATTTTAACCACAATATTTCATTACATTACAAATGAGATCAATCAACTCAAAATGTTCTGGGGCATCCCGATTTGAGAATAGCATTTTATGTATGTGCGAACAACCACCTGGCATGCTTCAGCCATACGGGGAACCAGCGCATGCCTGAATCAAATATGGTTAAGACATTGCATTGTCTCAGCTGAAGCTGGTCGCTTTTACCCAGCGCTGGTACTCGATCCGGATCGCCGTGACACGTCAGCAGGCCAGGCCCACATCCAGGTGTGCCACCTCAATCCGAGAAGGAGTATCGTGTTTGTATTCCTCACATTCCCCCCGACCGCTGCCGTGATGGCTGAGGACAAAGCGGGCGAGTGCGGCGCACCTGACGCAGCTCGGGTGCCGCCCATGTGAGCCCCACGTGCCATGTGTGAGCCCCACGAGCTCGGTTCCGTCAGTCTTTTACCACGGCGACGGCAAGACGGCCACGGCTGTAAAACTGCGTCAGAAAAGTGTCGGGCGTGGTCGGTCAGCACAATCAACCCATAAAACTTGCTTCAGTTCGTTGGAGATCAAGAGCCAACCACGTCACGGAAGCCACTGTTCAGGCGGATATGGAAGCTCTCCATGGACACGGTGCCTTCCGCGGCGATCACGGCGCAAGATATCAACACGGCGGCGACGTGCGTAGCGCAGGAGACGAAATAACTTCACCAGTCGTAGTGCATGGCTCCCTTGGGGAATGTTTTTTGGTCTGCTGGCATTGTTATACAGATGGCATGTGTGGTACCAAATTGCGGGGAAGAACACACTTAGGGCAAAGCATGGTTGCTCTGAATTATCGAATCAGAGCACAGTACTAGGCTGAGCTTGATCACAAGCCTGACAATGTCAAACCGCGGTGAGTGCGGTTCAAGGAAATAAGACGTACTTGGCACGCATTGCTCACTTCTAGCCAGATACATTCTGCAGTCCCCTTTCCGCAGTATTCCACAAACAGCCACATGACTAAGCCATCGCTCACTGACCAACGTTAATGCGTCACCAGCCACAGGAAACGAATCAGAAGAGGGCTGTGGGCTGCGCCACCCCTGCACCTGCTGACTGTGTCCGTATCGTCAGAACGGGGCCGGCGTCCTTAGAGCACAAGGTCTGGCAGGAGATACGGACGCGTGCATGCCCCCCGGCGCTATCCTGCAAAACAAACTACACTGGGCAAACACGACGCCCCCGACACAAAGAAGCCGGCTGAGCCGGCAGGAAAGTGGCTGCCCTGCAGATAAGCTGCGATATCTATTTGCAACACAGTTCTGATCAAGTCTAAATCAAAGGGCCATGTTTCAGACGGCTACATATTATTCCCAAAGCCAACTGTCAGCCAGGTAATGGCATACCGCATTACTGCCAGACGTGAAATATCGACAAATTTCCCCTTTATGCCGGCACTAGACGCATTACACGCGTGCGCAAAATGACCGCTGCGCTTGGGCCGGCCTTAAAACCCAAATACCATACCAAAGCATTACACGTGTGACCCTTTGTTCCGCTCGTGAGCAACACGATGACGCAGAATGGGCAACCGTGCTGCCACAGCGATAATTCATGAGGCATGCCGAGCCAGCGATCGGAGCAAGCCAGTGCCAGCCACCCCTTTCTTCATGACCCTTAATAAGGACCACCAAGGAGGAGCAGTATCAAAGAGTATCACCAGGGAGGATCAACGGCGGTCAGCCCGTTGATCCATTACTGGACGCCCCACCTCAGAATAGTGGCAGACCCGAGAATGACCCAAGATCGACCACTACATCCCACCGACCCAGAACCTACCGCTGCGTCCCATCACCTCACGACCCCCATCCCAGCCGTGACAACGCGTGCCGACCTCGGCAGCGACCCGCCCATGCCCCGACAACACGGAGCGCGGGTGTGCAGCGGTGGCCTTCAGAACGAGCGGAGACCCATCGCCCCCGCCCACCGGTCCCGGCACGGCCGTGTGTGCAGCGGCGGCCTCGAAGGCGACCTGAGACCCACCTGTGCCCCAGCCTGCGGCGCGGCGCGGCGCGGCGCGGCCCACCCCTGTGTGTAGGTCTGCAGCGGCGGCGGCGGCGGCCATGGCCCGAGGCCGGCCGGCAGAACCAGTCCGGAATTCCTGCCCGTCGGCCGAGCTGCGGCTGGGCTGGACCGGCTCGGGATTACAGAGCTCTCGGCCAGAGACCCCTGCTCGCCGACGCCGTTTGGACCGGAGTATAGAGCTGCATCACACCAGCCGACGCCGTCCGGACCGGGGAACAGAGCTGCATCACACCGGCCGACGCCGTCCGGACCGGGGTACAGAGCTGCATCACACCGGCCGACGCCGCCCGGAACAGGGAACAGAGCTGCATCACACCGGCCGGCGCCGTCCGGACCGGGGTACAGAGCTGCATCACGCCAACTGTTATCCGCTGTCCCGCGGCACCCAACTCTCTCAGGAGGAAATGGCCTGTGGCTCATCCCTTGCTTTCTCGCCTGGGCTTCGACTGGTCCTCGTACCAACATAACGATAAATTCATTTCTGGAAGCGTCGCACTTAACCCCTCCAACACCTAGACAGGCATTAACAATTTGCATGTCCACGAGCGGCCAGAAAAGCCTGAGGCGACAGTCAGCTGACGGAGCGCGGCCGGCCGTGTCGCGTCTACAAACGAATCAGCGTCGACGAGCTGCTGGTGGCGGCCAATGATTATGATGGATTCCCAGGGCGTCAATACTCGACGGAAGACGAGCTAGATGAATCGCTGACTGAGCCAAACGTGGCATGCTGGATCTGAGCCCGGTGGTAGGTCTATTTTTCAGACACTCACTTCTCCAGTCTTCATTGCGGCCGGGGAATCATTTGGCCTTTACAACCACTCAAGCCGTCAAGTGATAAATCTAAAACACCGATAGATGACATGATGAAGTAGCGAAGAAAAGAAGATAAATGTGCATGGCGGTACGAAAATAAGCAACGGGGCAGAAAATACTCGTCCTCCATGTTTTTCCATTGTACGGCATGAAATTTGGACTTCTGAACAAATATAGGGCTGTCTCTTCGCTTGCACGTACATGAATACGAAAAGTGCGCTTAGACAAAGCTGACTCCTTTTGTGTGAGCAATCACGTCTGACAAGAACATTGGCGGATAATATGAATATGTGGAGAACGCCAGCGCTCTAGGCCATGGCCAATCATTGCCTTCGGGCATGCGTTCTTTACTTCAATTTCCATGCACAAATATATACAAGAGATCATTTAAGTACACAGAGGCGACATAACTTCGTCCATCAGATCAGGCATTCTTAACAACCTAACCACAAGGTTTCCTTTCTCCACTCGTTTGAGTCTCGAACGATCAGCTTTCGAATGCCTGACAGCAAGTTTTTATCTCGGTTCTGTCGGGATGTTGACTGTTGACCGAATCCCAAAAACATTCTACATGGTACTCGCAATCATAAACGCGCTGCCAAACACGCGATAAGTTGTAGCTTTCCAAACATCATAAAAATTAATATGACGCACAGTTCCGTGATCTAAGACACGATATCTACGTGTGGACGCGCACGAACGCCACAAGGTCGTTCAAAGGTCACAAACCATCGGCGCGGAATCGGGAGCATACACAGCAAAAAAGTACGAGGGCGTCAGCTGTATCAACGGTCACTGGATTCTGCGGGCTACGTGACGATGCTAAAATGTGTGCACGGTGCGACGATCTCAGCCCATTTGACGGCAAATCATGAATGTTCGAAGCAGGTCAGGTCCAACGATAGCTCCTGCTGGTGATTGGGGGTTTGGGGCGCGCCGACTGCCAACATCTTGTGTCCACCTAATATCGATCGTCGCCGATAAACACTTGCGCTTGGTATGTCTGTAGGACTGGACAGAAAGCCCCTGGATTAGTTTGTGATTTACGGGACGGAAAAAGCACGGGCCGCGTTCAACACTGAATGATTCGCACATCGCAAAACATGTGGCATGCGACCGTTAACAACATTCAGGTGAGACCGCAAGCTCGGCCAAATGCAGTACGGTAAACCTTTTCCACAAAAGATGTGATGGATTCGTATCTGGATGCCATTCTTGTAAAAGCGCCCGACTGATTTTCGTCTACCTCAAAGTACATGGACTGGCTTTAAACGTATTTATTATGCTGTAAACCCCGCACAGCCATGCAAATGGTTCAAAATGGTTGGAAAATTTAAAACACAGCTGGCACAAATGCCCATCCGTGGGAATCGGGCCGAGGGCGAAAAGGGTAGGCCACGAAGGAAATAGCCACGGATATTTTTTGTGAAACTTAGCATTAGTCTAATGATGATGCTAGGAAAGACTCGGCTTAAAATTACAAATGACTTGGCTCTCTCACTTATGAGGAGCTTCCTACGGCCCTGTCCATGTACAAAATGCGCTTGCAGCGTCCGAGAGGGAAAACAAGATAGAAGAGAAAACGTCTTCGACTGACTAAAAATCTCTCAACAGGTCGCATAAAGGTACAATTTTTATACAAATTGGAGAACGGGCACGGACGGCGCTTTGACTGTGTTGCAATACCACACACAGTCGAGGCCGTCTCAAGAGCCACGTTGCGACCAACCCACTCGCTGCCACCCCGTACAGGAGCACACGTGCACACCCCACCCCACCGTCCGTCCCGGGGCAGGTCCGGCGATGGCCGCCGGGACCGCCGACGTCGCTCACCGTCTTGGAGGAGCCCTCGAACGCCGACTTGATGCTGGAGAAGTCGCGTATGCGGCCGCCGGCGCCGGCGCCGTACACCGGGCGGCGCAGCTCCGTCGAGGTCATGACTCGCCCTGGAGCGCAGGGGCGTCACCAGATCAGCGGCAGGCGGGACGCAGAGCCGCAGCTCGGCGGACAGGAGCCGGGCAAAAGCCCACACTCTTGCGCCCGTCACTAGTGATACTCCGATGGGGTCAATGTCAGTGGAGAGGGTACACTCACGGAGGAGGATGCATGTTCCTTGCTGACGTCCCGGTCAAGTAGCGTTATCACGAGCCAAAGGGCAACGGTCGCAAACACACCTTATGGCTCAACACGGCACTCAGCACGAATGCACGAGAACGCATGGAGCCGGGACCGAGCTCGCACGGCGGTGGAGGCATTCTCACATTACGTCCGCGATCTTCTGACGGCACTGTTCCCGTCTCACCAAGCCCACGGCGGGTCGCGTAAACATGACCACAAGACCCATGGGGCGGGATCTGCCGCTGTGTCCGATCGCCGAGGATCGATGGCGAGTCCAGCGAGGTCCGGCAGCTGCGTTCAGCCGTGCTGACACACGCCGAGCTGGGAGAACAACCTGTCACTAGGCCGGCGGACCACGCGAGAGGAGCGATAGTGGCCATGCTGGTACACCCAGGTGGGGGGAGATCAACCATCCGCATAGCCGCTACTGCAGAAGAACATGCTGGGTGCATATAACATAGGAAAAATATACACGGATGCAGTGTAAGGGTAGATAAGCTGGGGGTGTGAAGCACCTGTCTGAGGCCTGACAGGTGAGGCCTAACAGCCTCACCTGTCTGACCCTACAGATCGGGCACTGAGCAAACTTTTTTCCTGAACCTGTGTCACAATTTAAAGGCTGGAGCCTCGAATAGAAGGCTATCTGGCATGTATGCGCTCCGCCTCCAAAGCGTCCACTGTTTCACCGATAGGCCTTATCAATCGATGGCGTCTTTGATAGCGCGGCTTTCCTCGCATGGCGAGATTAAAGCCTCACATAGAGAGGCGGGAACGCAGCGAGCGTCAGCACTCGGATCGAACGCTGGCACACCTGAGCCAGCCGGCCCTTGGGCGAGGCGTCGAGAGGAGCGCATTAACGAAACGTGTCACGAGTCGCTGCCGTGACAACTGGAGACACATGATGTCGCAGGAACCAGCCAAAGCTGTCCACATATCGCGCAAAAAACGCATATCCTCAAGTCACTCTAGCACATTATAGACGGGGCAATTTTACAGGCCGCGCCCACGTCGTCACGAGGATGTAATTAGCCCTCCGATAAAACGCTTAACCGTCCTCGGCCGAATCATGGAGCAATTATAATCGCGGCGTCCGACCGACGTCCCGCGGGGCTGCCCACTGCCCAGGGCAGCCCGGCGCCGGCGCCTGCCCGTGCCGCGCCCACCGCCTCTCACGCCGGGCCGCTAACCCCGTGGGAGGCCGCCGACGGGGTGGGGTGTTCCCGTTGACCCCTTGGCCCGGGTCAAGCCGCTGGCGCGCCGCCGGCTCACGCAGAGGCCGGAGTCGCCCCAGGGCACGATGACGCGACGGTCTCCGACGTCGTGATTGGTGGGTTGGGTTGTCAAGGCGACGGCCGGGAGCGACTGGACGCCGCCGCAGGTGATCGATTTGTGTTGCGGTCGTCTGCTGTGCTGTCTGAGGCTGCATGGTGTGTGCTTGGATCGCGACGCCGATCAACGTTCGCGGCCGTTTTGCCATTGGCAGACCAGGCGGAAGGGCTGTTGTAGGCCTGGGGCGCCTCAGCTATAACGGTGGGAACCCGGCGGCGTGTACCGTAACAACACCGTAACAACGGTCCAAAGCCGCCGCCCCGCCGGGGATGTCCAGCCCTCACTGACCAATGTCTTCCACGGCGCAGGACTGTGAACATGTGCGCGTCCTCAGGCTGTCCGCCGGTTAGCCGTCCGCTTAAGAACGGCGCCGAGGGTGCGGCCTCGCGTGCGGCGGTCCGATGCCGCCGCTACTGCCGCCGATGGCAGGCGGTGATCACGCCGCTAACGCCGCGCCCGCCTGTAGAGCGTTGAGGGCTGACAGAGCCGCGCGCCGCGGCGGCGTATCAACTGTAAAGCTCTTTGTGGAATGAATTTCCAGAACCTGGTCCATGGCGATAATCGGCGTTTTACGGCGGACCGACTGCAGGAATTAGCGGGTGCCCATTCCGGATCCAGTCCAACATTATCCTCCAATATTAAAATCAATCCGACCGTCCATCCGCATTTCTCACGATTTCCATAATCATTGCCGTCTAACCAGTCAGCAGAAAGTATTGATCGACATAACCGATATATATATATATGTATGTGTATATATATATATATATATATATATATATATATATATATATATATATATACATACATATATACACATATATGTATACATATATGTGTATACATATATGTATACATATATGTATACATATATGTATACATACATATATACACATATGTATATATATATATATATATATATATATATATATATATATATATATATATATATATATATGTATATATACCCATGTATATATGTATACATATATGTGTATATACCCATGTATATATGCATACATATATGTATATATACCCATGTATATATGTATACATATATGTGTATATACCCATGTATATATGCATACATATATGTATATATACCCATGTATATATATACATATATGTATATATATATATATATACCCATGTATATATATATATATATATATATATATATATATATATATATATATATATATATGTATATATATATATATACAGTCAGGGACAGAGGGCAAGAGGACAACCCCATCCAATTTTCGAGGATTTTTACCAGCGTCACGATTGCGGCGCACAAAAGGGCTTCAAAATTGGTTCAGCCAGCCTTTCCTTTCTGAGACGTTCCCACGCTTTTAGCCTAAATTCATCACTTGGCAAATATGGGGCAGATCTACTGCTCCCTAACTTGAATTTGAGCCCAGCCCGTTCAAGCACATATTCCCTGACCAAATTTTAAGCCCAGTCAAATCCTGATCTGTGCCACTTGTTGATTCCTATTTCAGTCCAATGCAATCTCGCCACAAATTTTACATTCATGAACTTATCCGGCCCGTGAAGAGCCCTACCAATCCCGCAGCTCATTTCTATGGCTATGACTTGGGTTTTAGGATGCACCAATGATGATCCCGCTGTCATTGCGCCGCCCAAGACGTCCAGGAATAGACACCTTTTTAGCCGGATTCGCAGCCGCGCGCCCGCGCGCAGCACCAGCCGCGCGCGGCACATCCCTCGTGCGGAACGTCGCCATCAATTCGCTTCCGTCAAAACCGCTGTCGAACTAAAAAGCCCAGCGAATGACTGTGCTGGCCCATACTGCGAGCGTTGGCGCGGGCCGATGGGTGCGTGGGTGGTCCGGTCGCGCCGGTCCGGGGCCCGGAGCCCTCGGACTGGTCCCCGCCCCACCCCACACCTCCGGACCGGTGCCCGCGGCCCCCGGGACCGGACCGAACCCCGACCGGCTGCGGCCGCCTCGATCTGCGATGCGATCTCTCGGAGGCCTCGAGGCTGGGCCGCAAACATGTCCGGCGCCCGGCGGCGGCGGGCGGCGGTCCCCGACCCCCGGCGAGCGGCGGCCGGGCCCCTGCCCCGGCCCCGGCCCGCCGCCACCTGGGAGAGGCCGCCCGGCGGCGCGCGGCATCCGACCGAACGTCGGAACAAACAGGATCACGGCGGGCGAGCTTCTGAGACGGCGGGTTGATGATGGCTGTGGTTGATGATGATGATAATGATGATGGTTTGAGGATGATCTGCATGGCGGGCTTGGTCATGTGCCGCGCTCGCAGGGGATCTGGCGGCACATCGCCGGCGAGGTGAAGTGTCCATCAGCGACGGCTGTGTCGTCAGGACCTGTCGCCACCTCTGTTTGATCAACCCCGTATCCGTGAGACAAGGAGTTCGCGGCGTGCCCACACGTGTCGGCGGCAGCCGCTGAGCCGGCACCAGTCCGTGTCGGCTCGTGACATCAGACGACTTCAAGGGACGTGACGCACGCGAAGTGACGTCAGCCGTGTGTCCGTTACGCGACACAGATGAGAGCGAGCGGCCGTTTGTCACGGCCCGCCGCGCGCCGTGTGGGCGACACCTCACATCGGCCGCCTCAGACAGGTGTGATGTGACCGTGTGAAGTCTGCCGCGGGCCGGCCTCCTCGTTCCTCAACCGCCAAAGCCCGGGCGCACAGGCGTGGATAACGCGAGCCACAACGGGATCTCAGTTCGGGTCATACATCCGAGCAACTGTCTGTTCTCGACAGCTGCAAGATAGATGCATGGCGTGGATGGAACCTGCAGAAGGCTTGATCGAATAAATCTAGCTACAGCTCGCACGTATTAGCGATAGCAGTCGCCGATTCCTCAGCCAAGTGGCAGCGCCATTAGAAATCCTGTCAGAAGACATATGCGCGTCCAGGACTGGAAATCCGTTAGAAACGAAGATCAGCTGCCTACTTGGTTAGACACCTGTGGTCAAGCTCGTCTGTGCCCGTACGCCCCGCCCATCGTAACCACTCGTATGCTCCTCGGTCAGCCCAACGCAGAAGTGGTGGCCTGCCCCGTTACCTCCAGCCCAGCTGCAGCCCACTGGACCCGCTGCCAGCTGGGAGCTGCGAGGCAGCAGAGTCCGCCGGGAGGGCGGCGACGGAGGCCGGCACGCTGCACCCAGACCGGTCCGAGAGCAAGCCGCGCCCTCCGCGACCCTGGCCAAGGACACGCCGTGCGGCGGGAGGGGAGGGGGCGGGGCTGGCCTCGGGTCAAGGCACGTCCGTAGGGAATGCTCTTGCTTGTTAATCGTCTTGTGCTGGCATGTTGCGGACGGCTAATTGGCACGGTCGCACTTTTTACTGCTGTCATCCTTGACGCTGCTTAGAAGAGTCGCAGTTTAAATTTCAAAGACCCAAATGAGGACTTGAAACGGAAGCTAGTAACCGCTGCGATTTGCCAAGTGGTTGTGACTTTCCTGGTGATTCACCACGCAGGAGTGAGAAAATCGAAATGCATGAAGCGTTGACTCGTGAATTTTCGCCGAGAGCGACCGGGCGACCGGCCACAGCGACTCAAGAGCAGCGCGTCAGGTGTCATTTCACGAGGTCACGAGACCACATCCAGGTCACGGACAGGGGTCAGAGGTCACCACACCACACCGTGGCTGGTCGCATTATGGTAATGGGAGCTCGGGCATTGTGTTATTGTGCGAGGTGCTGTGAAGCCCATTGTAAAGTAGCAATGTGATGCTTCTGGATGTAATGCACAAAAGCGCGCAGAACCACGTACTTACCGGTTATCCGTCCAAATGACACAAGCCATGAATGCTTCTCATCTTAGCGTCGACCCTACGACCAAAATATTGCAAGAACCCACACATAACAATTAGCGTTTTGGTTGTTTTTACTGCGGCGAGCGTGTCGAGGTGCAGCTGCGTGGCCGGCCGGCGCGGGCCTGGCTTGGAGCCGGACGCGCCGGCTCGAGCCAGGCCCGTGCTCGCGTGATGACACGCCACGGCGGGTGCGGCCGCGGGGACCGCGCAGCCGGCGCCGCGCGGCGTCTCCCGCCCCGCGGTGAAAGCTCGGCCGGGCGGTCCGGCGCGCCTCCACCGCCTCAGACACCGGCCACAGAGGCTGACGTCAGTCTGCCGCGCCTGACCTGACCCGGACGCGGCTCAGGTGTGATACACGCAGGTGTGATACAGGCGTGACCGGAGACGCGTCTGACCTGACCCGGACACGGCTCGGGTGTGATACACGCAGGTGTGATACAGGCGTGACCGGAGACGCGCTTGACCTGACCCGGACACGGCTCAGGTGTGATACACGCAGGTGTGATACAGGCGTGACCGGAGACGCGTCTGACCTGACCCGGACACGGCTCGGGTGTGATACACGCGTGACCGGAGACGCGTCTGACCCGACCCGGACACGGCTCGGGTGTGATACACGCGTGACCGGAGACGCGCCTGACCTGACCCGGACACGGCTCGGGTGTGATACACGCGTGACCGGAGACGCGCCTGACCTGACCCGGGCACGGCTCGGGTGTGATACACGCGTGACCGGAGACGCGTCTGGCCTGACCCGGGCACGGCTCGGGTGTGATACACGCGTGACCGGAGACGCGTCTGACCTGACCCGGACACGGCTCAGGTGTGATACACGCGTGGCCGGAGACGCGTCTGACCTGACCCGGACACGGCTCGTGTGTGATACACGCGTGACCGGAGACGCGTCTGACCCGACCCGGACACGGCTCAGGCGTGATCCACGCCTGACAAGACCCACGCCCATAATAGGTATAAACACCGACTCAGGATCAACAAAGCACCAAGCCAGCATACCGGGCCGTACCAGGAGAGCCGGGGAAGTACAGCTCAATACAGTAGCAGAACACGCCTTCGTCGAGGGGAAGTGATATATGGGCAGAATGGGGAGAGGACGAAATATCTGTTTCCATACCGCTGGAAAAAAATCCCAACTCCCCTACGCGAGGTGAGAACTCACCGTGAACCGCTGCCGCGGAGCAATGATGGCCTCAGAGCCTCCGCCACTGCATCCTCGCGTTCCCAGTCTGCAGCTCCGCCGCGGCGGTTTGTGGGCCACTGACGGGCGGGCGGGCAGCGGTCACAACAAAGCAGCGCCTCTCACCACTCGGGGTCAGCCGTGGGGTCACGCGTCGGCTGACAGCCCGGCGACAGTGGCGGCGACGGCCGCTCTCGACACCTGTCTGCTCACGACCGGCTCCTCCGACGGCGGTCGCTGGGCCCGCTCGCGTGCGCGCGCGCTCTCGCTCTCTCTCCCGGGCACGGAGCGGCTGGCGTGGCCCCTCGCACAGAGACTGCGGCGGTGGAGACGGCGGCGGAGTCCCCGCCCGCGCACGATCCGTCACTGGCCGTCGGCGCCGATTCGCGGCGGTTTGGCGCGCGGCGCCGCGCGGACCGCGCGCGCTGCCGCTAACGGTCACCGGCGGGCGCACCGGGCTCTGGGTCAGGCGCGGACGCCGCCACGACTGATCCCGATCACACTGGGTCGCTCCGCCACCCGACGCACTCCGACCGGGCCCCTCCCGTCACAGGCGGCCACTCACACTGCGGACACGCGGCCCAACTCCGAGCGTCAAGGCGGGTCGGCGGCTGTGGAGCAGCCGCTCGCGGACGGCTCGCGTGGCGACGGGCGCGCGGCGGCTCCACGAACCGCCAGCGTGCCGGGCGCACTGGGGCCGCGGCCGCCGCCGGCCGGCCGGCTCCGCGTCCCGGCAGTCGGGCAGGTATGTGCCAGGCGCGGCGTCAGCGAACACAACCTGGGGGGCGGCGGCGCGCCGGCTATAGCCGGCTGAGCGAGGTCAGGTGGCGGCACGAGGGGCGTGTGGGAGTGCTGGGCCATGGGCTCAGGAAGGTGGTCTCAGCAATGCTCGGTATGTGGCGCCCAATCGAGGAAAAAGGTCGGAGGGAAATGATTGAGCCATTTTTTTCGGATGTTTTAGGCGCGTGACAGTGCAGAGCTCGAGGACGGAATGCAGTGGTCCGCTAGACGGTGGAGGCGGCTGAAGGCAGGCTGGGCAGTCACCCGGGAGAAAGCGGACAAGCAGTGATGCAACCAGGCACCAAGATCGATTGCACCGATCCATGACACCATATCATTTGAGTAAAACATCAAACTAATAACAGATAATGTAACTCACCTTGTTTGTTCTGCACGAAGACATGCCAAGTCTCGAGATCCTTTCAAAGACATGTTCAGTCTGGTAAGCATTTGAATGTAAATAATCCGGTCGCCGCTGGTCATAACAAAGATAGGCGCATCCGGGCTTGAACTCCACGATGCATGATATAGCGATAAGATAACGACTGTGACAACTGCCACATGAAAATTAAGTGCCGACTACCACACAGTAAGGAGTCCCTTTGTTCTCCTCTGAGTGCGGTCCTGACCGCGCCTCTGAGTGAGGGGGTGACCGCACCAATAGCCGGGTTCGACCACTGCTGCCGCCCCCGTGGACATCCCGCCGACACCAGCCGACATCGGGACCCATAGGGGCCGCTGTATGTCGGCGCCCCGGGTATGGTTCGGACTGGAAATGCCCCGCCATTCCTGGCTGTACTGCTGATGATGGTTTCAGCACTCGCCCGGGCCGTTGGCGAGCCATGGATGATAAGCGAGAGCTCGTCAGTATCGACGGCTCGGCTGTGAAGGGCACACCAGCGTGCGCTCCTTAACATCAACATTCGAGTTGGACAAAAAACTCGCAATGTGGCGTTTTCCGTTCCTCGGTGTAAATACGCTTTGCTGTTGTACACTTCACGCCGGCGGCGAGCCCCAGCTGGGTCCGGCCGAACCATGCCGGCGGCGGTGGAGCGGCGGCGATAACTCAGGAGGAGGCCGTGCGGGGGCGCTGCAGGCGCCGCCGGGACCGGCGCGGGCCAGTGACCTCGGCTAGCGCGCTGCACCACCGCCCGCTGCCGACCCCGCTGCCGCCGGACGGAGGCTGTGCTGGACGGGTTGAGGGCGCCGTCTATTACAGCCGGAGGGCCGCCGCTCAATGCAGGGGACGCCTGCCTTCGCGGCGGTGCAGCGCAAGAAAGCTTTCGGCGCTCAGACGGCGTGTAAATGAAGTGATTATGTTAATGAGCTCGTGGCAGCTTCACGTGAAATATTACTGCTGGTCTGTTGACGCTCCGAAAACAGCGGCCCGATTAAAGCTCGCGAGCTGAACGGTCCGCCGCATTCTTCCGAGGCTCGTTAGCGTAACGACCCTGAAATACAAGCACACTCACCGAAACCGGCCGCCACCATGCGGTGTGGTCCACGTGAACCACAGCATATAGCCATGGTGTGGTCCCTCGTAACGACGTTTTCCATATTCCACACGGTGGTGACGCCCGCCACACGCCGACCTTGGCGTCTGTCGACCTTGCCGCCCCTGCATCACGTGCGCACCGCAGCGGCGGGGACCCGCGCGGGGGTCACGTGCCCCGCTGCAGCCGCGGGGGCGCCGGCGCGTCACTGCCGGGCGGTGACGCCGGCTGTCTGTGTACGCCCCTGCCCCCCCCTCACACCCCCCCTCCCCACGCGCTGGGGTCTGCAGCCGCACCGTCACTCCTCACCTCCCTCCGAGCGCCGATCGTCTGGCCGCGCAGGGTGAGAGAGGCGAGCGCATTGTCTGCTGATCGGCCGCGATAGGGCGGGGATGAGGAGAGCGGCGTGTGCGCAGGACCTAACCGCGGACACTCTAAAGTAGGTCACGTACAGGGTGTGACAGACCTTCTCGCTGTCAATGGTGCAGGTGACTGCAGCAGGGGTTTTGCTGGTGACATCATTCGATCGATGGTGCTGCACGAGGGCCAGCACGCTTTCGTTCCAAACAGAATGAAGAAGGTCGGTTATCACAGATCGTGGCTTGTTTCGCTCCTCAGAACGAGTGTGTCACAGAGTCGGCTGCGATTAAATGGAAAGCAGAGTTGCATTTGGGACTTATCGATGAAAAAGTATGGGCTTTGGTTTATGACATGTGATTGTTCGCGGAAAACGATGAACAACGCGACGAGTATAGATCCATTCGAGTCCCGTCGGCTGGCTATTTGGGTCTGAAACAGCGTTATTACTTGTTCCAGGCTGCACATCCTGTCTGGTATCGACACAACCGCTTCATAACTCAGTGCAATCCATGAAAACCAATTTCATATGTGAGTGATTTACACCAATTAATCTCGGAGCCAGAAACTGTCCCGTGATACATCGACGAAAACCCTGGTTGGGGGTACTCTCCCCTTTGTGTTCCAAATCGCGGGAGTGAAGTAATTCCGCCATCTGTGGAGATGATTGCAGCATCAGTTTCTGCACAAGCGGCGCAGCTGCCGGCCTCACTAAGACATTCAAAATGACTGACACTAGTTTGGTGTGATGCAGTGAAGAACCCATTTTGAGTTTGGTTTTCATTGCTTATATCAGTGTGCCAGTGATGCGTGCAAAATGCCAATAGCAACGTTTGCATGATTACCTTAGTGGTACTGCCGCCGGACGGAGGCTGTGCTGGACGGGTTGAGGGCGCCGTCTATTACAGCCGGAGGGCCGCCGCTCAATGCAGGGGACGCCTGCCTTCGCGGCGGTGCAGCGCAAGAAAGCTTTCGGCGCTCAGACGGCGTGTAAATGAAGTGATTATGTTAATGAGCTCGTGGCAGCTTCACGTGAAATATTACTGCTGGTCTGTTGACGCTCCGAAAACAGCGGCCCGATTAAAGCTCGCGAGCTGAACGGTCCGCCGCATTCTTCCGAGGCTCGTTAGCGTAACGACCCTGAAATACAAGCACACTCACCGAAACCGGCCGCCACCATGCGGTGTGGTCCACGTGAACCACAGCATATAGCCATGGTGTGGTCCCTCGTAACGACGTTTTCCATATTCCACACGGTGGTGACGCCCGCCACACGCCGACCTTGGCGTCTGTCGACCTTGCCGCCCCTGCATCACGTGCGCACCGCAGCGGCGGGGACCCGCGCGGGGGTCACGTGCCCCGCTGCAGCCGCGGGGGCGCCGGCGCGTCACTGCCGGGCGGTGACACCGGCTGTCTGTGTACGCCCCTGCCCCCCCCTCACACCCCCCCTCCCCACGCGCTGGGGTCTGCAGCCGCACCGTCACTCCTCACCTCCCTCCGAGCGCCGATCGTCTGGCCGCGCAGGGTGAGAGAGGCGAGCGCATTGTCTGCTGATCGGCCGCGATAGGGCGGGGATGAGGAGAGCGGCGTGTGCGCAGGACCTAACCGCGGACACTCTAAAGCAGGTCACGTGCAGGGTGTGACAGACCTTCTCGCTGTCAATGGTGCAGGTGACTGCAGCAGGGGTTTTGCTGGTGACATCATTCGATCGATGGTGCTGCACGAGGGCCAGCACGCTTTCGTTCCAAACAGAATGAAGAAGGTCGGTTATCACAGATCGTGGCTTGTTTCGCTCCTCAGAACGAGTGTGTCACGGAGTCGGCTGCGATTAAATGGAAAGCAGAGTTGCATTTGGGACTTATCGATGAAAAAGTATGGGCTTTGGTTCATGACATGTGATTGTTCGCGGAAAACGATGAACAACGCGACGAGCATAGATCCATTCGAGTCCCGTCGGCTGGCTATTTGGGTCTGAAACAGCGTTATTACTTGTTCCGGGCTGCACATCCTGTCTGGTATCGACACAACCGCTTCATAACTCAGTCCAATCCATGAAAACCGATTTCATATGTGAGTGATTTACACCAATTAATCTCGGAGCCAGAAACTGTCTCGTGATACATCGACGAAAATCCTGGTTGGGGGTACTCTCCCCTTTGTGTTCCAAATCGCGGGAGTGAAGTAATTCCGCCATCTGTGGAGATGATTGCAGCATCAGTTTCTGCACAAGCGGCGCAGCTGCCGGCCTCACTAAGACATTCAAAATGACTGACACTAGTTTGGTGTGATGCAGTGAAGAACCCATTTTGAGTTTGGTTTTCATTGCTTATATCAGTGTGCCAGTGATGCGTGCAAAATGCCAATAGCAACGTTTGCATGATTACCTTAGTGGTACTGCCGCCGGACGGAGGCTGTGCTGGACGGGTTGAGGGCGCCGTCTATTACAGCCGGAGGGCCGCCGCTCAATGCAGGGGACGCCTGCCTTCGCGGCGGTGCAGCGCAAGAAAGCTTTCGGCGCTCAGACGGCGTGTAAATGAAGTGATTATGTTAATGAGCTCGTGGCAGCTTCACGTGAAATATTACTGCTGGTCTGTTGACGCTCCGAAAACAGCGGCCCGATTAAAGCTCGCGAGCTGAACGGTCCGCCGCATTCTTCCGAGGCTCGTTAGCGTAACGACCCTGAAATACAAGCACACTCACCGAAACCGGCCGCCACCATGCGGTGTGGTCCACGTGAACCACAGCATATAGCCATGGTGTGGTCCCTCGTAACGACGTTTTCCATATTCCACACGGTGGTGACGCCCGCCACACGCCGACCTTGGCGTCTGTCGACCTTGCCGCCCCTGCATCACGTGCGCACCGCAGCGGCGGGGACCCGCGCGGGGGTCACGTGCCCCGCTGCAGCCGCGGGGGCGCCGGCGCGTCACAGCCGGGCGGTGACGCCGGCGGTCTGTGTACGCCCCTGCCCCCCCTCCCCTCACACCCCCCCTCCCCGCGCGCTGGGGTCTGCAGCCGCACCGTCACTCCTCACCTCCCTCCGATCGCCGGTCGTCTGGCCGCGCAGGGCGAGAGAGGCGAGCGCATTGTCTGCTGATCGGCCGCGATCGGGCGGGGATGAGGAGAGCGGCGTGTGCGCAGGACCTAACCGCGGACACTCTAAAGCAGGTCACGTGCAGGGTGTGACAGACCTTCTCGCTGTCAATGGTGCAGGTGACTGCAGCAGGGGTTTTGCTGGTGACATCATTCGATCGATGGTGCTGCACGAGGGCCAGCACGCTTTCGTTCCAAACAGAATGAAGAAGGTCGGTTATCACAGATCGTGGCTTGTTTCGCTCCTCAGAACGAGTGTGTCACAGAGTCGGCTGCGATTAAATGGAAAGCAGAGTTGCATTTGGGACTTATCGATGAAAAAGTATGGGCTTTGGTTTATGACATGTGATTGTTCGCGGAAAACGATGAACAACGCGACGAGTATAGATCCATTCGAGTCCCGTCGGCTGGCTATTTGGGTCTGAAACAGCGTTATTACTTGTTCCAGGCTGCACATCCTGTCTGGTATCGACACAACCGCTTCATAACTCAGTGCAATCCATGAAAACCAATTTCATATGTGAGTGATTTACACCAATTAATCTCGGAGCCAGAAACTGTCCCGTGATACATCGACGAAAACCCTGGTTGGGGGTACTCTCCCCTTTGTGTTCCAAATCGCGGGAGTGAAGTAATTCCGCCATCTGTGGAGATGATTGCAGCATCAGTTTCTGCACAAGCGGCGCAGCTGCCGGCCTCACTAAGACATTCAAAATGACTGACACTAGTTTGGTGTGATGCAGTGAAGAACCCATTTTGAGTTTGGTTTTCATTGCTTATATCAGTGTGCCAGTGATGCGTGCAAAATGCCAATAGCAACGTTTGCATGATTACCTTAGTGGTACATGCTGGAGAGAGAAACCGATCGGCGAATCGCGTGCCGGGAACGAGCGACTGTCACGTCTATAAGTTTGAAGTATGGATTTAAGGGTTTCTCTTACATAGACTGATGAAGGGAAAACGGACGATTGTACCGGCAACAAGTGTTGGTTGAGTGTGCAGGCTATCACACACAATCGTAGCAAAAGTCACGAATCCTCTGTCTCCGGGAGTTTTTTTTTAGAACTTATGTCGAATCTAGGCAGTCAGAGCGCGAAGAGACGCGAATCCAGTTGTGTGGTGTGCGCGAACGTGTCATCTGTAAATCATCAAGCGATGTCAACACTGATTGATCCACAGGCTAGTCCGTGATAGACCGCCAACATCACCTTGCCCCAAACCAGCCCCAAATAGGGAATACTGCGGCTTAGACTGGTCCTAATCGGAGCAGGGAAACTACATAGGTGCTCAGACCTGTTTATTGTTACAAGCACTCACCCAAGGTTTGCAAGCTTCTTGCAATTTCTCCACGACAGAAATCAATTTTGTCAGACTCAATTACCCCGTTGATTAGGACTGTCAGGCCATGGTAAGCCATGGTAAGCGCAATCAGCCAATCTCCAACCTGCACACATATGCAATATACGGACGCTAAGCGTCGGTGCGCCTCCGCCTGCCATGCTCTTGGAAGTAGGATGTTAAAATGTATTGACACCTCCTACTCAGATGGCATTCAAAAGGCGGCGAGGTACATCCGCTCATGTCTGGGTATCATTTGCATGGTGATAATTCTCCCTGCGGTCGTTCGCCTCACGCCGCCAGAGGGCCTGACCGATATCGGTACCATGCCGTCACTTACCCTGCGTCTGACTGTTGAAGGGGCGTGGGTGCATCACCTACTGTGATGAAGGACCGAACTTTCCAGGGTATAAGCAGGGACACCTGCAAGATTTCGTAAGGGAAAGGAGCAGTGGAGTTTTTTCCACTGCCAAAAGCAATGTTAGCGTGTTACCTTCACGTGACATTGACGCCCCGGTGCTCCCTACCCTTGAAGATGCCCCTGCCCCGGAATACAAATCATTCGTGTCATTCTGGTGTTCGCTCGCAGTGCGTTTTCTGGAGTCAGCAAATAGGAGCGATCGGCCAGGCCGGAAGCGAGGACACTGTTGTGAGCATCGCCCTCATGGGCGCGGCGCAGAGTCCCGCCGCCACTGCCGCCGCTCACCGCTCGGCTGAACTACTGTCTCACCATAAGCTCATTATTCAGCAGAAAGTATCGCCTCACCATGTACTTACCACCCAGGCGGATACGTCTTCTCACCATGTCTGCCGCCATCCCGCTGGTCCGGCCGGCCGGGTTATTCTCACCACGCGGGGACGCGGGTGGACGCCGCGGGCTGGCGACGACTGCACCCTCCCTCCGCCCCCTCCCCCTCTCCACCGCAGCCGGCCGGCGAGGGCGCGGCGGGTGGCCACCCACCGTCGGGCGGACGCAGTGAAAGCGCCGGCCGCCGGTCGTGCACGGGCGTGCCGTGGATGCGCCATCTCGGATCCCACACACGCCAGGGCGGATCAGAGGACGCCGCGGACGCCCGCTGAGTCCTCCATGACGCGCGGCACCGGGCTGCAGGAGCGTCGGCAACGGGAAGACGAACTGACGAGCAGTCTGAGCTCAGTCTGACCTCAGTCTGATTTCAGCTCGTCGTCCGAGGCTCGCTGAAGTTCGGCAAGGTGCTTCTTTTTTAATGGTAGCGAAGTGTGGCTATTTGCGTTAAGTTCCTACGACGCCATACCCACGCAACTCAGGTCGGTTAGACTGCGAGGATTGAGTATCTGAGCAAAAACCCTTGGCTTGATGTATTCTTTCACGAAAGCTGCACATATCTTTTAATTACCCTCACTGGTGCACATCGTTCCAAGTCAGCAAACTCGCGTCAACAGGCTTCGCCTGGCGACCGCCTGTCCGTTCCTTATGTCATCTGCGAGTAACCATAGACGATCATGACGCGATGTCATTGAATGGTCCTCTTTCCCACTTCTTTTTCAAAGGACTGTGATCGAGTCTGATGAATTTTCCTTGAGGCGAGGTTATTTTAGATCGTATGGAACGCACTCGCTGTTTTTTGGCTGCCAACAGGTTTCGAACAACGATACTGATTGGTGACTTTTCATTTAGTTCATGGAGCTCAGCTGATAAGCGACAGCATTCGATTCGGCAATAAATATCTTAATTCGCCGATCGTAACCGATATCCGAGACCGACCATCGTCAAGCTGTTCAAACCTGAGCATGTGCAGCATGCCTTCCATTGAGTATGCGTCCAAGCTCGACAGCACATCGAGCCATGATGAGGTGATGGGGTGACTGTGCCAGAGCTCGGGAGGAACACCCCGACCCTCCCGGTCCGATGGGGTGGTTCGAAGAAAGTGTTTAAACTGGTTTCTGTAGGCGCATGGCTCGCCGTACACATTTCTAAAGAAAAGCGTCTCCATCCCCCGATTAACACATCCACGGCCAGGTAATGGAGGCTGACAACGGCCACTTTCTCTTGAATCGAAGACTCGTCTCCTTTTTTACTAGCACCTTCCTCCCAATACGAGCGAGTTATACCCTCTGGTAATGGTATACCAGTGGCCACTTTTTTATTCTTTTACGCCATGTTGATGATTCGTAGCCACTATCACTCCTTGCTGCCTAACTGATAACACATGTGGATAATTACCACATGATTGCCAAAACAATCAATCAACGTTACAACCCAGGTGGTAGCGCTAGTAATGATCGGGGCAAATGGACGGTCGGACATATACGCTGTTCTCACCACACATTGATTATTAACCCGACTGCGCCGTGGTACGGAGCTTCCGTCGAGACCGTGAGGCTACCGCGCTGCCGACCGCTTCGGCAGCGGC
This sequence comes from Pollicipes pollicipes, assembly GCF_011947565.3. Classification (NCBI taxonomy): domain Eukaryota; kingdom Metazoa; phylum Arthropoda; class Thecostraca; order Pollicipedomorpha; family Pollicipedidae; genus Pollicipes; species Pollicipes pollicipes. Next base: position 26,649,092 of record NW_023596225.1, on the reverse strand, counting down.
CGGCTTCAGGCTGCAGTCGCGGCGCAGACACGGCCGCCGCCGCCGCCGCCTGACCGGATGCGGCCCGGCCGGACCCGCACCGCTCGGCCGGTGTCAGATTGCTCCCGGCGGAGGGCTCGCACGGTAACCGCGTCGCGTTACCACCCCGTGCACGAAAGGCGCGCCGGAGCCGTGTGCGGAACGGAGGGGAGGCCGAGGCTTATCGCCTTCAGTTCTCAAGGCATTTGGGTGGAAGCACTTTTGTACGGGCGTTTTGATCCGTGTGACGTTTGACTTAAGCTGACTGGAACGAACTCCCAAAATACTTCATTAAAAAGTACCGCAGACACAGCGCGTCTTAGCCAGGTCTTGCCTGCAAAAACCGGACATGTTTTCTTGCATTACAGACTCGGCCTTTGTCATCCGGTTTGATGCGATTTTTGCTATGTCCCTCCGCAAAAAGACATGCTAAATACATTTAATCAGCAGCTTGGACGATGGCGGCCCGCGTCCAGCGCCACGCCGTTCATCAGTCAGCGGTAAATGCCCGTCATGCCGGGCCGACAGTTTGGCATGTAAGCGCGTTAGCGTTGGCATGTGAGCATGTAAGCGGTTCGCGCAGCCTGTAAGCTACCGTCGTGTCGTGTATTGTAGACCTCCGTATGCCATCACGACTATCCTTCGCGTTTCAAAGCGCTGCCATGGGCGCGACCACGGCATCGTCCAGGAGGGGCCAAATCAAGACATAGAGGCTCTGTATTCGGAGATCACATCTCGGCTGGACCACCACACACAACGGCGAGCTGCCGCACGCAACGCCGACGGGGAGACTCTCTCTACGCGCCCCGAGCAGCATCTCTTACACTGCTTCCAAGCCCACCCGCAACACGATCGGCGTGCGACTCGCCGGCACCACCGCGTCCCACCCCACCCCACCGCGTCCACGGGCTAGCGCACCGCCGCTGAGCCGTGACCGTTTCCCTACGTTAACACTGTCCTGGGACGTGATCTGTTGCTACACATGGTTCACCGCTACAGGATCCGTTCAGCCAAGGGGTCTCCACGCCGTCGCTGGAGGATACTGTCTTTGGATTCTGGGAACCTTTTCAGACTCAGGATCCAATTTTTATGCCTCAGGGCCCATTCTTGGCTTTCTAGAAACCCTACGGCTACGGGCGTTTGCTTCTCAAACCATACGAGGGTACTTTGGCCCCAGAGGCCTCACCATTTCCAGGGGAGGGGGCCCTGTCCCAAAGCACTCCCCCCCTGACTACTGTGCTGCTGCGGACACATATTTTGCTAGCAAATTATAACATTTTATAGGACACCAGCATTATGTGCACGGATGATGTCCAGCATGCTCGTTATCCACGTGGCACCGAATGACACCATTTTCCGCTTGAGCAGCCAGCTGGGAGTTGAGCCGACAGGATCGGCGAGAACAGAGGGCGGCCGGCGTCGTCAGTGGCCCGTGACGGGTGGCCGCCTACCGACGCGACCACGGTAACAACGCCCGCCGGCCAGCGTTTGGCTCAGACGTCGGCCGGCCTCCACACCGCCGCCGGACCGGTGGACGGTCGGACAGCCCTCACCAGTTCAGACGTCAGCCGGCCTCCACACCGCTGCCGGACCGGTGGACGGTCGGACAGCCCTCACCAGTTCAGACGCCAGCCGACCTCCACACCGCCGCCGGACCGGTGGACGGTCGGACAGCCCTCACCAGTTCAGATGTCAGCCGGCCTCCACACCGCCGCCGGACCGGTGGACGGTCGGACAGCCTTACCAGTTCAGACGCCAGCCGACCTCCACACCGCCGCCGGGCCGGTGGACGGTCGGACAGCCCTCACCAGTTCAGACGTCAGCCGACCTCCACACCGCCGCCGGACCGGTGGACGGTCGGACAGCCCTCACCAGTTCAGACGCCAGCCGGCCTCCACACCGCCGCCGGACCGGTGGACGGTCGGACAGCCCTCACCAGTTCAGACGCCAGCCGGCCTCCACACCGCCGCCGGACCGGTGGACGGTCGGACAGCCCTCACCAGTTCAGACGTCGGCCGGCCTCCACACCGCCGCCGGACCGGTGGACGGTCGGACAGCCCTCACCAGTTCAGACGCCAGCCGACCTCCACACCGCCGCCGGACCGGTGGACGGTCGGACAGTCCTCACCAGTTCAGACGTCAGCCGGCCTCCACACCGCCGCCGGACCGGTGGACGGTCGGACAGCCTTACCAGTTCAGACGTCAGCCGGCCTCCACGCCGCCGCCGGACCGGTGGACGGTCGGACAGCCTTACCAGTTCAGACGCCAGCCGACCTCCACACCGCCGCCGGACCGGTGGACGGTCGGACAGCCCGCACCAGTTCAGACGTCGGCCGGCCTCCACACCGCCGCCGGACCGGTGGACGGTCGGACAGCCCTCACCAGTTCGGGTGGTCAGCCGGCCTCCACACCGCCGCCGGACCGGTGGACGGTCGGACAGCCCTCACCAGTTCAGACGCCAGCCGACCTCCACACCGCCGCCGGACCGGTGGACGGTCGGACAGCCTTACCAGTTCAGACGTCAGCCGGCCTCCACACCGCCGCCGGACCGGTGGACGGTCGGACAGCCCTCACCAGTTCGGGTGGTCAGCCGGCCTCCACACCGCCGCCGGACCGGTGGACGGTCGGACAGCCCTCACCAGTTCGGGTGGTCAGCCGGCCTCCACACCGCCGCCGGACCGGTGGACGGTCGGACAGCCCTCACCAGTTCGGGTGGTCAGCCGGCCTCCACATCCACATCGCCGCCGGACCGGTGGACGGTCGGACAGCCTCACCAGTTCAGCCGATCAGCTGGATGACTGGATGAAGGTCCGATCTAGCAGCTAAGGCTCTCCACGCTCGCTGTCATGTGAAACCGGAAAAATCCGGAAACCAAACGCCAGGAATATCGACATTTGGGCGGTGAGCCTCTGCCTTTGAGTCGGCGTCCGTCTGTGAGCCGGTGGCAGCGCTGATTTCATACTCTGGCGGCACAAAAGCTGGTGGCAGAGCCATGCTATAGACACGGAGGGGCGTCGCGGCGGTGGGCACCAGCAGACGCCATGCTACAGAAACGGAGCGGCGTCGCGGTGGTTGACACCAGCAGACGCAATGTGAGCAGGCTGTCAGATGACACAAGCACACCGAAGCGAAACTCCAGGGAAACGGCTCGATGATGAGAGGCGTCATGAGGCAACAGTTGGGAAAGACGTCGTAATTGAGGCGTAACCAGGATCGGAGGCAGACTGGCCGATCGAGGACAGCGTCGAGACCGGTCACGGTGGAGACAGCCGTGTGATGAGAGCCCAGACGATTTCCACATTGACCCGATCAGATACGAGAGAAACGGAAAAATCGAGCGTGCGAGATGAGCCGACTGGCGACCGACATCCATACGAGGTCCAGCGTTGGGTCGCAATGTTGCATGGGCCATCCGACCTTCTGTAGATGCACTGGTTGAACCCAGCATGTGTGTCGAGCCTTTTCTTGCAATTCGGCCCAGAGGCGTTGCGACTTGGTTCACGCTTATTGTAGCAACTGGTTTCCATATGATTGGATAAGGCACGTCGGTACTGTTGTACGGAACAATCGCGACGAGGTGTTGGATCTGTTCATACACCGGCGTTATTAAAATGCGTTGGAAGTGGTTCAAAAGCAGATGACGTCACGAGAAAAAGTGTAACGCGTAATACGTACCCGAGGTCCTCAAATTGAAATAGAAGACGACATGCTCGTCGCATTGTAACTGTCTTGCCAGGGGGGGGGGGGAGGCTGTTTTGTTTCGTGTGTCGTACGCCCGTACATAGCCCGAGCCGTGCATGTTTGACCGGGTGGGACATGGAAGAAGCGAGCCAATTCCGTCTGCACCCCGCATCTGGCTGCGTCATACTTGTGCTGAACGTGTCATGCTTTTCGACGGAGCTATTCGCCGTCGCACGCACGGCTTGCTTTCTTCCGAAAAAGCGATTTTTAAGGCCGAACGAAAGATGGGAGACCCTCGCCTCTCGTCCGATCCGTCCGGCTTCTGGAGAAGTGTGGCTCAAGATACTTTGGCTGCGTGTTTAAATGACTAGCATGCAACTTTTCTCGTTGTATTTGTAGACCCAGTTGCACCTAATTAAGCCCAATTAATTAGGGCTGGCTTATCGACTGCAGCCTTCTTGTATGGCTGGATGCTCAAGGTGATTTAAGCGGACTTTGGGACCTTAGGCTTGGCTTGCGCTGCGACGAGCAAGCCCGCTTGGATCTCAATCTGGGCACCCCCGGGTATGTTAATTACACGTCATACCTTTCCCCACGACGTCAGCTGTTTTCGAATCGTGATTGACGTGCTGAAAAAGCACCTTTGTGAAGGGACCGTTAGTTGTACCCAAGGCCTAAATGGTCGCTTAAACGAGCCTCAATGTTCATGTATACAAGATAGCGGCAGTTGATAAACCCTCACCATTCGTCCACAAACATGTTGCGTGCTTGGCATTAAACACGCAATCAGAATTCCTAAGGCTTCTCATATCTAAAAGACTGCAGTTGGTGAGCTTACGAGAGATGGAAGAAGAAAGCATATCCTGTATACAGCAGCGATAGCTGTCGAACAATGTGATGCATTCAGCAAAGGTATGACGTAGGTAGCCGCGCGGTGAATAGCCTGGGGGACTTAGTTCATAGGGACGCACGCGCTTGGCGCGAGAAAAACGCCTGTCAGCAGACCAGGAGCCATGCGGATGGAACAATTGTTCAGACTGCCATCATCATCTATTGTGTTGAAATGTGCACAAAGATCCTCCCATTGCATTCCTCGGCCATTAAAAGGAAAACAAGTAAAACTACCAAGACAGTCTAAGCGCCCCTAAGCCCAAATACCATCGAGAGGCAGGTTGCACGGCTCTTTGCGTGTGCTCGCCTGATGTTCAGTTCCAGCCGCTCGCCAGTTGAATGTCATCTGGGATCCGTACCGATCCGCTACAGTTTCACGGAATGAAAAAGACGAGGTGCTAACGTAGCGGATGGAACCATCCTTCGGGCTGTCGCTCTCGCCTGGCGTGTTGGTATCTACACAGCGTTTCGGTCATTTAACTCTCCGGCCGTCACGATAATATGACATACCGAGCGACCGGCTATCTGACCTTCCTTTTGATGACCGGAGGATTGACCAGGCGGTCGTTGTGAAGATCCTAACGCTCTAAGCGAAGACAATAATCCGAATGAATATTCCATGCGCAGAACCCGTCGCTTAGAGTGCATTTCCATTATGTTTTAGTCACACGCCCACGTGCCCGCGAGCGTGTCCCTGGTCTCGATGTGTGGCCGGGAAACGAAGCTCCACGATCCGCTGTAATGACAAATTCACGAGCAATGTCTCCACAAGTTTACGAGGTCAGGTGACAGCAGTTATGTCTGGACGTGGCCTGTATCGATCCCTAATCGAGCGACTCTAAATGGCACCGAGCCGCGGTCTGCGTCGGAGACGACCGTGACCGGCGGGGTCCTAGGGTCACCGGGCCGCCGTTCACCCGGCGCGGCCTGAGGTCAGGGACGGGCCCAATGGGCAGTGGAGCGGGCGGGATTTCGGCTGCCTTGGTGCCGGGTGGAATGAAGGTGACCGGGCAGCTGGCTCGGGGCATGGCTGGCGATGCGCAAGGCTGGGTAGAGACGAAATGGCTCACAGATAAGTGAAGAATCTCACAGCATGCTTCTCTGTGCATTTGCAGGGTACTTCGTAAGTTCTGTACTTGAGACCGCAGATGTAATCCTGCACGCCACCGAAGGAAAGGGGGGGGGGGGGGGTGATGGAATGTCGTCCGACCATCGCTGCGTAAAGTGGCCAGGATCGGCGCGATGGCCTCCGTCAAAATGAGGCACTAAACGTGCTCCATAATGCACGACCAAGAATGCAGCACCCTATCTTCCCAAGAAAATGTCTGCAGCTGGAGCCTCACCGTGCATGGATTATGGGAATTCCATTGGTGCTAGCAGTGGAGTGGTGCATTCGTATTCAAACGCGCATTGGAGTGACCCTCAATTATGCAAAATTTTCAGAGGATATCTCTCATGATATCGCAATGACAACACGGACGCTAACACTCGTTTTGGAGGATGTTTAAGCGCTTGACTTCCACGGGCCAAAACAGGTCACACAACGAGAAATCTTACGTGCAAGATGGAAAGAAAATCGAGCTTTCATGGAAATTCAAACACCACCTCATTGAGAGCAGATTAAAAAAATGTATTTCTGGCGTGTAGCTTTCTAATATCGGTTGGAGGGGAGGAAAGTGGGCTGGACTTGGTGACAAATGACTACAACTACTCCCTCTTAACGCGATGTCCACTTTCTCCATGCAATTGCCCCAATCCCTTTGAAAGTTTAGGAGCACTGATGGCCAGGTCGGGCGGCGAGGGCTGGTGTTTCTTCCGATGAATACGAAACAGCACATTTGGTGCACCACCGCTAAAATGATCCCTCACATGCAATTCTTGAAGTCAGGACACAGGTTGGAAACGACGGAAAAGCTGTGTGGTTTCCAAATTGGTGTGCATACATGCTTACATTGAAAGGCTACAAAGAGGCCGAGGCACGTAGGTACATGGTATGCACTACTGCGTACACATTCGCGTCTCAGCAAAAATACGAATCGGGTTGCCCTTCGCCTGGCTTGAATTGTGTACGCGGCATGACGTATGAACAGAGCTAGGGCCCAGACCGTTTCTGGGACACGTTCGTCCGTCCGAGGTCAGTATGGGTGACAGGTCACATCGGTCTCGCGCCGCGGTGGCGGGCGGACGAGCAACGCGGTCAGCGCACCTCTGGAGGTAAAAAAAAAAACGCGCGAAGGAGGATTTGGCGCGGAACTCGTGCTGCACGGGACCAGAACGCCATCTACAACATTCTTAATGCGGGAAATCGCGTCAATGGGGCACCAGTGTTCACTGGGGATTTGGGCCGCTGGCGCGCCACGCTGTTAGACCTAGCCGTTCTGATGCGGCGCGTGTCGGCACACAAGCGTAGAACTTCTGCTGGGACGCATGAACAACTGGGAACCTGGGTAGTTTGCCTATCGCGTGGCATAGTCGTGTCAAGTGGATAAACTGTGCTGGAGGAGAAAGAGAATAGGCCTGTCTTGCAACCAGGACGTTGACTTATTTCCAACATGCTTCATTTATTTTGAACAGACAGCCCCCCCCCCCCCCCCGGTGGCAGTTCCGCCAGATATGCCCAGCGCACTTGTGACCGTACGGACGAGCCACTGTCAGGCGCGGGTCGGCGGGGGGGGGGGGGGACGTGGCGGCGGGAGCGTCCCTGGCCTCGATCAACGGCGTACCGACACTTGGAGTATGCCGGAGCCGGCTTATCTCGATGCTGTTATTTTCTATGACGATCGACCGATCCATGCGACGCACACCAACATCCGCCAAAAACAACTATGAATGGTCTGAACTCCAAACGACGCTGGTGCTCCGATGCGCCTCGCGCAGTCCCAGACTGTTACTCATTGAGTCCGTGGAACCACCCACTTCCCACGACGAAAACAATGGCAAGCAAAACGGGTCTATTCTCATGTCACAGGCATCATTATCATTCCATCACACCAGTCGCGCAGTCGACAAAAATATGGAATGCGACTTTCACACACGCTTCAGATACGTCAGCAATGTGCGGTACAAAACAAACATTCGTCTTCGTCAGGTGACCACAGTGCAGCGACCGCAAGTTTACTCCGACACCAATGACGTCATCATCGTGGGACCACGCGTTCATCCGCGGCGGAAACGGGGATGGTTCACTGCGGAGACCGTCACAACGCGAGATTGAGCATCGCTTCCTGGACAGCCGAACAGCGACCACTCGCACCCCACGGGGAAGAGTCTGATGGTCCCCGGCGATCCCTGCCAGACGCTGGCAGCTCCAGACTCCGCCGCCACAGACAGCAGGCCCAAACGGTCTGTGGGAATTATGTGTACTTCTTTCCTGGCGTCCTCACGCCGCCAGCAGCAGCAACAGCAGTATCAGCAGCATCACGACAGCCTCATCAGCTCAGAACTCCACTGTTCACAACACAACTTGAACGGTCTCAGAGCTCCCATCCAGACCGCTCCACCGCGCCACAGCCGGCCGCTGTCACATCTCGCCCACTCGCGACCAGCCTCCCGCCACACCAGTGCCGACCTCCGTCGCCTGCCTCAGGCGGCCACCGGCGCTGGCTCCAGCCTCTCGGCGCGCTGGCGGCGCTGCTCGTCCAGCCGGCGCGCCTCCTGCCACACCTCCTCGGTCAGCTCGGTCTGGCCGCGCGACAGGCTCAGCAGGCGCGCCAGCACCAGCAGCTGGTGCAGGTCCTCGGCCTTCACCTGGCCGCCGGCCTGCTGCCGCCAGCTGACGAACTCCTGCTGCACGGTCGCCTGCAGCCGCTCCGGCACCGCGTACGGCAGGCAGCGCGCCACCGTCAGGTACCTGCCGGCAGCGGCGGACCGTCAGCGATGCCATCGTATCATGCTCGCATACGCACACGCACACGCACGCGCGCGCGCACACACACACACACACACACACACACGACGGATGGTCAGACTGCAGACAGGACGGGACTCCATCGCAGCTTATGCCGAGTAAGGCAGGTGACGTGCGGAGGAGCTCTCCAAGGTCAAATGCACCGTGGCGTGCTCAGAAATGGCAAGGCACGGGTTGCTGGGGAGACCGCATGCCACCGCTCGGCACCAGCTCAGAGTATGGTACCATACTCGCGGACTCGTTGTGGCCGTGATGGCACCAAGCACTAGCCACGAGCGGGGTACCCAACTGCTGACCTGATGAAGAGCTGACGTCAGTGCCGGCTCCAGTGCGCGGTGCCGTACCTGCGGATCTGCTGCAGCAGCGGCGGCGTCAGGTACTGGTCCAGCGCGCGGTGCTGCTCCTCCAGCCGGTCGGCCGGCTCGGTCGGCTCCAGCGGCACCCGGCAGTCGCTGGGCAGCAGCGAGCGGCCCTCGGACAGCACCAGCACCGGCACGTCGGCGACGTAGGCCAGCTTGTGGAAGCCGAAGTCGTATTCGACCTTCTGCCAGGTGATGAGGTGACCGAGCGCTGCCAGGTTCTGGACGCCCCGCTCGTCCAGCTGACCTGTGGACAGACGTACAACAGGTCAGCCACGGCCGCACACAAGTTAGCGAGGTCACACCGCCACGGGAAAATAACTAAAATACGATGTCTGTGGCGGCGTGCATCAGCCACGGTGAGTGAAATTAAGAGTGGATACGTAAAAGGAAACGAGAGAGTATAATACAAGACATCGATGGCCACATGCCTGGCCCAAAACCAATCACGAGGACTTCACAGCATCTGTTGCAGAACTGCAACGGTAACCGAAGGCCTGATATACATTATGGAGAACTTTTACCTTCAAGCAAGCAAACTTTTCAAGCAATGCAGATTAACCGCTCCACAAGCTGCATGAAATCGTCCAATGTGGTCTAATTTAAGCTATCCTCAGCACAGCAAAGGTGGGGAGGGCACCTGTCGCCCGCTCCGCCCGCCCACCTGGCGACAGAGCCGTCTCGTCCAGCACCAGGTGCGTGTTCTGGGTCAGCTGCAGCCGGCCCGTGTCCAGCACGTTCCGCTTGTAGTCCTTCTTCGGCACGAGCGTCATGCCGTTCATGTTGCCGAGCGAGAGCGGCACAAACAGCGCCTTCTCCGTCAGCCGCTCCAGCAGCGCGAACAGCCGCTCGGGCAGCGCGCCGGTTGCCGGCACGCGCGCCAGGTTCAGCGCGAACTTGCCCAGGGCCATCACATCGCGGCGCACGTACACGGACGAGAGCAGGTGGCAGAGCAGCAGCTCGGCGGCCAGCGCGTCGCCCAGCAGCGCCGTGCGCAGGACGGTGACCAGCTCACGGCGCGTGGCGGCCAGCTCCGCGGGACTGGACGCCGTCGCCGCCACCGCCGCCTCCAGCAGCGGGTTGCTGTGCTCGAGCTTGCGCCAGGCGACGGCGTGCAGGCGCGGCGCCAGCGAGGGCGGCGGGTTGTGGGCCGCCAGCTCGGCGGCGTCCATCGCGTCCTCGGCGTCGCCGGCCGCCGCCAGCGTCGGGTCCAGCGTCAGCACGCCCACGAACTCGACCATGTCGTTCAGCGAGAGCCGGTGCTCGTCTCCGTAGATCTTGACGAGACAGACCATGGCGTCCGCGTCCGGGGGTGGCACGCCGTGGGTCGGCGGTGCCGCCGCGGTCCCCTGCGCGGCCGTGGCGTCCGAGCCGCGCCCCGCCGCCGCCGCAGGCTCCTCCTTGAACTTCTTGTCGACGTCCTCGCTCTCCGCCTCCATCTCGCAGTCCTCTTCCTCCTCCTCGAGCCCCCGCTTAGAGGCGGCCGACGCCCGTGCGGGCAGCGGCTCGCCATCCCCCGCCGCAGCGGCGGCGGCGGCGGCGCGGTCCGCCTCGCGCACCCACGGCGTGCGGCACGGCACGGTTAGGCAGCGCAGCGTCTGCCGGTCGCCGCTGACTGAGAGCGCTGGGTCGAGCTGCTCGTCCGCACCGCAGTCCACCACGTCCCGGTAGCGGCCGCAGCCGGCGCGCACGGCGCCGCTCGGGCCGCGCACACCGTACGCGCGCAGGTAGAACTCGGGGTCGTGCATGTCCTGTACCATGCCGCGGAAGCGCGCCAGCCGGCCAGCGCGCCACGTGTGCGACGGCGCGCCATTCAGCAGCGGCAGGTGGCGCCAGGCGGCCGGCGCACCGACAGCCGCGACCAGGGCGGCGGCGGCCTGCTGCTCGGCGGCGGCGGTGGACAGGCCGGCCGCCACGCCGGCGGCGAACTGGCGCGCCATCTCGTCCAGCGGCGCCGACGTCCAGGCAGTGATGGTCGATGGCTCAGACATCTCGGCAGGCATGGCTGGGACCAATGCTGGTGACAAAATATGACATTCAATTGTAATACCTTAATGCTGGTGAAAACATACCAATATTGGTCCCAGGTGTTCCTGTCCACAGGAGTGTGGGACATCACCATATCACAAGGCTTTACATGGGAAAGGGGATTCACAGTCACTTGGGATTGGATCCTTCCAAATGCCTTAATACTGCATTGCAAGACAAGGGTTTCAATATTTACTGTGAAAGAAGTGAATATCATGATGGAGACTTGGTCAGCTGTTCATGGCTGACATCATACTAACAATGAAGGCCATTTGGAGAGCTGGTAAAGTAACTATCTAATTAAATTTCAAGCAATGATGAACTAACCTTAGTAATCTTATGCACTGATTTGATGATACTTGACAGTTAAACATAGTAATTATAAGAAGCTATAAACATGTTATGATCACAAAACACTTACAAAAGGGACAAAATGGAAGTCAGACACAGGGACCAAACAGCCCTAGAGTGCTGAAGTTTTGCTCAAATCAGCTTCAAACAGTCATAACTGAGAAATGCCTTTAGCCAAATTCATGAGATTTTACACTTCCTGTGAAAATCTTCAAAGCCACCATCTCCGACAGGCTGTAAATGATCGCCTCTGATAGTGTCACATTTGTGCTTAGGTACTTGATCTCAATACACTTTGGTGCAAACTATGCATTCCAAACCAATTCTGGTCTGACCTGCCATTCTTTGGTATGCCAAAAAATACTGCAATTTCAAACTGTGCCAAAAAGCTTAACATCAGGCAAGGTCCATTAAGTCACTTGTATTGAATGAGGAAATAATGTTTAAGGAGTTATGACAGGCTGACAAATCTAATGCCATAGCATGTAGCACTTCATATAATCTGATGAGCAATATAAATCACCATGTACTTCTTTCATGTCATGTTTTCTCCTTGAAATCATGAGGTAGTGAAGTATATATACATGTCCGAGTCTATATCACCCAATTGAAAGGTCACACTATCTCACAACCATCACAGCATAATTAAATGTCAAACTGAGCAAGAGAGCAAAAGAGCCCCACTACACAGCTAATGTTTTGAAGATGGAAAAGCCCAAGATTAACTTGCATTGTGCTGCTGCAATTATCTGCCTTCTTTAAAGACATCCAGCAATTTTACGGAAAAAGGCCTGTCACTTGTCTTCACTGATCAGCAAAGGTGAGCCAAACAAGATTATGTTGTGGCAGTCAAATATATAAACTTAATATATGCAGGGATGCGCAAAATGTTTAGTCCCTTTCAAACTGCAGCAACGTAGATTGCGGAGACGATGCAACAGCAACCATGCTCAACTGCGTGGCTCACCAGTTTACTTCAAACCGGTCCTCACTGGGACCTTTGTTGGGTGACAGGAACCCTTTTGAGCCAACAACCTTTTACATCGGCTAAACTCTGCAATACAAACGGAACGCATTCCGCTCAGCTAACTACTCACCACTCCAATCCCTCAGCCCTGCCTGACACCTCAATAAACACGCGGGCAAATTTACAAAGCAGTCTGCCGTCTGCCGTACAAAAGTCTTTGCTGCGGCATTTTTGGATCATCCAGAAAGCGCGCGAACTCATCTAGAACTAAAACAACGCTTATTTTTAAGCGTTCGACAAGGTGAACATATGAGTGGGGCTGTGGCGATTTGATCTTGCTAATAATAATTAACCGGCTGTTTCAGAGGAATTCTATCGTTGCAATAACCTCATTTTAAGGTATTCAGTGCTTATTTCACATTTAGGCCTTTTTCACCCAGCCTTGACATCGGAAGAGGCACTGCCGGATCTGGAAATGCACTCAGAGTACCTTTCTCTGGACTACTCTCACGCACATGTGCTGTTTTCGTTCACACTACAGCATTCTCCGTAACTGACAGCTCGACAATTGTCGAACTGCTTATGTGGTGGGGTAAATTTCATTCCGTCCCGTAGCTCGATCGGTTAGTGCGCGAGCCCCAACACATCCATGGGCGGGGCGGGCGATTTCAAGTCACCTCGGCGCTCGTTATTTGGCTGAGACGGCCGGCGGCACTGAGCGGTGGCGAAAGAGACCGTCCAAGCTCAGATGAGATCAGAGGGGGTGGCGGGCCGATCAGAGCACTGAGACGCGTTAAACCTCCGCTAAAACTTCCGTCGTTGAACCGGAATTTCGGGGGTCAGATGGCGGGATACAAGGACTCGTGTAACATGACCACTGACCGAGCTGCATCATCATCCCAGAAAGGCATCCAATCAAAACGTTTGGACTTTGCTTTTTATAGTTGTTTTTTTAATTGCCAAGATAGCTCAGTTGGTTAGAGCTTATGCTTTTCGCTTCACCACGTGTGGCGGGGTGGGTTCGAGTCGCTTCAGGCGCCCACCATTTGCTCCTGCCTGAAACGGCCTGCGGCGGGTGGCAGTGGCCGCGCTAAATAGGGAGAGCGACAGACCCTGCTGGCCCAAGCATTGCGGCACGTGATCCAGAAGAAGATAGCCCACACTCAACCCAGATTCAACCAGCCCCAATGCGAATTGGCCGTCCATCAACGGCACAAATGTAAACAATTCTACCATGGGTGGATATTTTACCTACGAGAGAAAAACCGCATCTTGCAGCTCATCTGAAGGCTCTCCTCACTTCAGAGGCCACGGCGCAGATACATACCACCTATATTGTCTTGGGAGCAAGTTACGTACAATTAAAAGCGTGCCGTGTTTTGACGTCTTTTATGGGTGCGATCTTTACTTACCCTGAACTGTAGCAGAAGTGTGCCGTACAAGTTGTTTGATGCTCCCCTCGTAAAGTGGATTGCCTCCCAGAAACGAAAGCAAGGAATCGCCTATGCGCGATCAATGTATTACAAAATTTTGCCACACAAGCGACATGAAAAGCTGCGTAAATTTCGTGGCGGTGCGGTAAATTTTGGAGCGTAGTTTAGAAACGACTGGCCAAAACCTCTGGAAGAGGCTGAATCTGCTCCTGTGGGGCAACACAGAATAGAATCAAACGGCATAGGCTTGACATAGTTACGCTTTTTACTTGCCAGAAAGTGCTGGCAGAATCCTAGCTTTGAGAAGGAAATATTCCGCCCGCAGCGTCGTTCTGGGAGTTGCATCATATGTCCATCCAATCACGGAACGGCGGCAGTGGTTGGCATCCGTTGGTGGTGGTTTGGCGCATTGGCGTCGAGGCCGATTTCAGCCCACGCGGTTGGGATCCAGTCTATTTATAGTTGGTGTTGTCATCCCGATCATTGACAGCTTTTTACGTGGTCCGTTATGGAGAAGCCTGCTAGAAATATTGTATTTAGATTCGGGAGGTGGGACGTTTATGACTCATACTTTAGTTCAATCACATGTGGGAGAATCTGCGTGCTTTAACTGAGCTATCGCAGCTGAAATCCAAGGGCCAGGGGCTAAGTATTTTTTGCCTCTATTTGCAGTTGGCAGCTTCCCTTGCCAGCAAGACCCGCGACATATTCCCCCGTCAGTCCACAAGGCATCGACTACAAAATGCGGTCGAAGCTGAACCCGCATAATCGAGTAAACGCCTGCGACGAAGCGCTCCTTCTGGCTTCCTGCTGCTGCTGCGAGTGCAAGCTGCTGTTACATTTCTGTCTTCACCGAGACCCAATTCCGGTCACCGTGCGTCGTCAGAGATCCGGCTCGCTGAGAAATCCCGTGAGTTACATGTAAAGAAGGTTGCAACACTTTCTCCTAATTCTGCATCGTCCCGTCGCCATAGCTCACTAACGTAGGCCGACCGACCGCCACAAAGAAAGGCGCCATTCAGTTTTATGACTGATCTTATTGAAGTAATATACACGTACGTTCTTACACGAGAAAAGAACACCAAACAACGTAGCCAACAAGTTGGACGCCGGCGGGTGCGCTGAGCTCGCCCCATCTCGGCGCCGTCCGACGCATGGGAGCGAGGCGACACGGAGGGCGACACGGCGCCCGGCCTCTCTCCCGAGACCCGGCACCTCCCGTCCTCTTCTCGAAGCCTGGCTGAACGTCCAGTCTCGGCGCCCGACGCCGCCCACAAAAATACAGACGAGCGGCACTGGGAGGCGCCACCTGCACCGAAGGGGCATGCCTCCTGCCTGTGGCGCCCAGCCCAGTCGTCACTGGACAGTAACGACAGTAGCGGGGCGGGGCCGTTTTGAATAGTCCGCCTCCGCCACCGGGCGCAGCCCGCCGCTCCACGGCCGCAGGACAAAGTATTTACATGTGTGTACAGGCCATGCATTGGCAACAACGCGTCCTAGACTTTGTCAAGTATGGAACAGTAGGTACAGTGATCATTGAGCGCTGTCTGTGTCACCACATGATCGCACCACGCCGTCCGGCCGCCGGAATGTGGGCCGCCGACGCTCCAATCCAGCGACGGAAGTCGCAACCAGACGGCCTCGACACATAGCTCGGGTCCTGTCTGGCCCGCCGAGGCCAGCTCCTGACGGGCTCGTCGAGGCCCAGCTCCGTTCCCGGGGAGCGCCGGCTCCGGACGCCTCGCGGGCCGCGATCCTCGCCACGCGACGCCAGGCTCCGACTACGCTACTCTCTCTGCCTCGCGTGCGCTGTACGGCCCGGCAAGCTCGCTGACAAGGTGAACAGCAATAAATACGCGTCGGCCGACGACAGTTCAGCAGAAGGATGCTCTCCGCGTATGTACAGGCCAGAGCGCCGCGCACACCTATGTACACATCGGGTAACACGAAGCTCGCTCGTCGTCGCACGCACCGGAATCACGGACCGCCCCCACGTGCGGCCGTCACCCGCAACACAAGTAGACTAGCTAGCCGATAGGTGGCGACACTATTGCTGGCGTTTGTACGTGGCCGCGGCCCGCCGGCTACTTGACGGGCGCCGCGGGCGGCGGCGGTTGCGGCAGCGCGGCCGCCGTGTTGGACGAGACCCAGTTCTTGAACACGTCCCTGGGGAGAGAGGGAGAGCGTGCGGTCACCGTCTCAAGCCCGGCAGACGCCAAACAGCACTGCATCGCATGCATGATCGGAGACCTAGTAGCACGCAGCGCTCGAAAAGCGCGTACCGCCTTTTGATGTCCGCGGAGTGTACATCCATCGAATCAATCCTCCGCGGGAACCATTTTACGGCGGCAGAGCCGACCAACTTCACGGCTCTTCCGAACGATTCGCTCAGTCCCAGGAGGACGCATGGAAACAATGTTCACGAGAAACATCCCTAGTCTTAACTTAATGCCATCTACCGCTAAGCTCTGAACACAACATTCCCGGATTTCAATTAGCCCCTGCCCGGAACCCCCCCCCCCCCACCCATACCTCAACAGATCTGAGCTCGCCAACAGCCGTGAGCTCTGTCAAGCCGGCGCAAGCTCAGCAGCCTGGGGCCGTCGGCTCACCGGCAGTGGTTGACGACGCATTCGTTGCTGCAGTACTCGTCCTCCCACTCGGGGTTGCTGACGGGCGGGTTACCGCAGCCAGCGCGGATGCACGTGCTGGCTCGCTCGGCGGCGGCCGCCTGCAGCGGCGAGCCCGACGAGTTGCCCGGACTGGCCGCCGACGGCGCCACCGGCGGCGACGCTTGTCGCACCGCCGTCGGCTGCGTCGGCGACGGCTGCTGCTGCTGCTGCTGCTGCTGCTGCTGCTGCGGAGGTGACAGCACCGGCTGCTGCTGCTGCTGCTGCGGTTGCTGCTGCTGTGATTGCTGCTGCTGTTGCTGCTGTTGTTGTTGCTGTTGCTGCTGCTGCTGCTGCAGTTGCTGCTGCTGCTGCTGCAATGCTAGCTGCTGCTGCTGCTGCTGCAGCTCGTGCTGCTTCTGCTGCTGCTTGTTGAAGCTCGTGTTGCTGCTGCTGCTGCTGAAGCTCGTGCTGCTGCCGATGAAGCTCGTGCTGCTGCTGATGTTGCTGCTGCTGCTGCATCATTAACAACTGCTGATGCTGTTGATGTGCCATTTGCTGCTGCTGTTGCTGCTGTTGCTGCTGCTGTTGTTGCTGCTGCTGCTGCTGCTGCTGGGGCGTGAGCTGCTGCATCTGGGCGATGTTGGGCGGCGCCGCTCCCATGGGCGGAGAACCCAGTGGCTGGGGCGACAGCACGGCTGAGAGGCTCGGCGGCGAGTGGGACGTCAGGTGCTGCTGCTGCTGCTGCTGCTGCTGCTGCTGCTGTGGACTGCCCAGCTGGTGGTCCGCCATCTGCTGGACACGGCACGGACGCCGACTCAGTGACACCGGTCCGCTACGGTGCCGCGCGTAGACACCCCCTGCCCCGGCACAGCCTGCCGCACAGATCACACACCAGCCCCCGGCTCAAGGCAGCCCACAGAGACTTGACCTCACGACGGTCCGGCCCGGCGCGGACCACACACATCACCCTCCCGTCAGCAACCAATCACACGGGTCTGCTGCAAAGTGCCGTGCAGACCGCACCCAGCCGCCTGTCCCGCCGGCCGGCGGGCGGCTCTCACCTGGTGGTGCATGTAGAGCGGCTGGGAGGCCGGAGGCATCATCTGGCCGGTCGGCGCCGGCCCGGCCGCGTGGTAGCCTGGCCCGCCCAGCAGGCCAGCCGGCGGGTACAGCGACGGCGGCGCCATCGAGCCGCCCAGCATTTCCTGTCCGGCGCAGGGCACGGCGTCAGGTCACGGCGTCAGGTCAGTTTCAGGTCGCGACTTCAGGTCAGTGTCAGGCCAGTCTCAGGTCACAGCGTCAGGCCAGTCTCGGGTCACAGTGTCAGGTCAGTCTCAGATCACAGTATCAGGTCCGTCTCAGGGCACGGCGTCAGGTCACGACGTCAGGTCAGTCTCAGGTCACAGCGTCATGCCACAGCGTCAGGTCAGTCTCAAGCACGGTGTCAGGTCAGTCTCAGGTCACAATGTCAGGTCAGTCCCAGATCCCAATTTCAGGTCAGTCTCAGGTTACGGCGTCAGGTCAGTCTCAGGTCATGGCCTCTGTCAGGTCAAGACAGTCTCAGATCACGGCGTCAGGTCATGATGTCACGGCACAGTGTCGGAACTGGCAGCCGGCAGTCCAGAGCCCCCTCCGTCCTCACCTGCTGCGGCTGGTGGCCGTCGCTCATCAGCGACGTCAGCAGCGGCGACTTCTTAGCGAGCGCGGCGCCGCTGCCCGTGTACGGCGTCGGGTATCCGCCGGTGGTGAACGGCGTGTTCGGGTAGCCGCCGTAGCCGCTGAACATGCCTGCCGCGGGCTGCTGCTGCTCCTCGCTGTTCGTCTGTCGGCGGAGGGCGCCGCTGGTCAGCGCCAGAGGCGGGCAAGCGTCACGTGAGCTGACTAGCACCGGACGGTGTGCAGTGGCTCGCATCGCGCTGTTGCAGCTGATGCCAGCTGTAGAGCACTACCAGCTGCAGTTTGGAGCAGACCATACGGCTCTCAAATCGTTCAAGAGCTTATGCCGTCATAGCCCACAAGCCACAGCACTATTAGTATGTTCGGCCCCACCCCACCCAATGCGAGCGTCACGCCAGATCTCGCGTGCCGTTGGCTGGATGTGTTCCAGGAAGGTTGCCTAATGATTCGATCTGCCGCTTGTTTTTGCAGCAGCGCACGTGAAAGACTCCCACGCTGGTCCGCCGGGCAAACCGCGCACCTGGCTGATCTGGCATTTTGCAGCAATGACACGCTGCCGGTGGCGGCTTCTGGCGGCAAACATGCGGCACAGCGCCGGCTCGGGAGCCACCCGTCTGCGGCTCGGTGGTCCCAGCTCGCCTGGCGGTGCCAGTACCGAGGTCCCGTGGCGACTCACTTCTCCGCGACGGCCCGACCACACAGCTTATATAAAGCACGTACCACGTGGTCGGTGTTGCTCGTATCCAGGATGAAGACATGCAATCCAGGGGGATGAAGCCCTGCCCTCAGACACCGCGGGGAGCATCCCGCGCGTGAACGGAACACGTGGACACAATGAAAGGAGGTGAAGAAAAGAAAGGAGGTGAGGTGCCTGGCTCAGGGTAAGCTTTTACCTTCGTTGGTGTATACGTATTGTCATCGTTTTGCATGCAACTCAAGTTAAAATTAAGCTTTGCGCGCAGGTACTAGTCTCTTGACGACATCTTCTTTCACCGGTTACGCTGAAATCGGCAGCGAAAGTTTGTCGGCCGAAATTAAATGTAATAAATATTACCAAAATAGCAACAACAACTTCGCACCATTCGGAATCTCTCCAATTCAAAAAAATTCTCTCGTTCCCAGATCGCAGTTGCATGATCATAGGTGTTTTGGTAGTCAGGCTATGCCGCTACTGCTGTTACGCCCTGATAAACTTGACAAATATCTTGAAAACGGCCCACATTTGTGGTGCTCAAGCGGATGGATGGGCTAGACCATAAATGAAGAGCGACAAAATTCAATGACGAGAAAGGTACGGTAATGTTCCCACGTTCGGTATTCTTTTCTCCGCGTCATAGTGATGCAATATTCACTACATACAACCTTAACCTCTTGTACGTAAACACGCTAAGGATACCAGAAAAGCTAACATTTTGGGACCCAAACATACGTTACCCATAACTATGCAATGCAAGGAACAAAATCAGTGTCACATAGCATGGCGAAGAATCCAGTGACTTACCAAAAATGTGTTTTCTTTTACAAGCATCCCAATGCTCTTTTTTGGTGGGCGCATGGTTTCAAGAACGGCTAACGTGGCATCAATAGCGGCGCTTACACTGACGCACTTGATGCACTGCTGACCAAATTTTAGTGCCAGCCTCGGTACCTGTTTAGAAGCATCTCATCAACTTCTAGTGTGATAAACTTCGTTCGCCGCCACGCATTCCAGCGCATTTAGCAGCCTCAGCTTATCTCGATCACGATGAACTACGTAACCGTCGAAATTTGCTGTAAAGTTTCTTCACAGCGAGCATATCTTGCGATTCTATGTACGTAGCGCTTTTCTTTGAGTTAGCCTTTACAAACATGGCCTGGCTACACGGCGGAAACTCGCGCGCTAAGGCATGCCTGACCCACCCTAAGCCAAAGTTTTTGACAAAAAGTCTTGGCTAGGACCAGGTCGACAAAACTCTCTGGGGCGCATTAACGTTACCACAATAAGGCGGACACTTGGGAAAACACACTCCAATTTCCGGGATAAAACAGCTCTCTGTAACAACTGTGTTTTACAATATGTTGCAGACCTCAACACAAGGAAAAGGCGCATCGATTTTTCTTGACGACACGACGCCTAAGTATAGAGTTTGTAACCCAGATCCCAGGGATGCATGTGTACACAGTGCACCCGCCCAGGTAGGGCCTGGCTAGTGCCAAGATTCCGCCAACACCTCGGCCAGAGCTCGACCTAGGTATTCGGCATCACCACCTGCACTTCAAACTGACCCACGCAAAGATTTGTGGCGTTGATAGGCACGAGCAAGGTACGCACGTGGGTCAAAGTTCTGCGCGTCAACGCAGAGCCTTTTTAGCTTGGGAACACGTGGAGAGCAATGCAGTGATGGGCCATAGCCATGCATCAGCCTGGATGACCGGGTCCCGTTTCAGCGCCCCACGGGTCGGACGCCATCACTGTGTCACACACACAATAAGAATGCTATGGACGTAACAGTGCAGTGAGAGCACAGCAAGGCAAGGTCCGACTTGAAGGTCCTGCCGTTGGAGCGTGGCAGCGGCAGAACCCCTGCGAATGTGACAGGAGGGGACAAGTGTAATTTTTACCTCGCTTGTTTCCATGCACCGCCATCGGACTGATGTTAAATATTGTCCAGAGTTGGGAGCTGTCCCCCTCCCCTTCCCCAACCCCTGTTGGGGCGCAGGTGCAGGGGCGAAGGCGGACGGGGGCGGGGAGAAGGAGGGACAGGCAGGGAAGGCATGGGGCCCAGACTCCCCTCAGGTCCCGAGGGACCCTTGAGGCCCCGAAGCCGAGCATCAGGGGCCCGATCAGAGGCTCTAAGGACCAAGGCCAGCCCCCAGGAAGAAGTCCCCCTCAGGATTCACTTTAAGGAGTCTCTGACGTCGATCGGGGTCCCTGGAACGATGAAGGGCCTCTGTGTCGGTCTGAAATCATCGATACCAAACATCCCGTTCTGTGCCGGTCTGGGCACTCAGGGTCGGACATCGTGAGTGCACGTTGGAAAGAAAATCGTTTCAGACGGCTTGTTAGACGGTAGAAATAAATGCGATGTGTGCATGTCTGGTACTTCTAGCATAGTCTGAACCCGGTCTGTATGGTTTGTGCGCGGAAAGCCCAGCCGGTTCATCTGTTAAGGTATGAACGCCGGGTACAAGTCTTGTCAGGGTTGCATTCCGTGGCAAGGTGCAAATATTCCAACACAGACGCGTCACTGACCGCAGTGCGGGGCAAATCTCTGGACTGGCCGGCGAAGAGTGCTGGCCGCCGCAGTGGCATGCACAAGGAAACGCTCCGCCGCCGGGCCCAGGACCCGGGCCGTCCGCAAGGCCCTGCCGAGCACGACATCCGCGCATCGAAAAACACGTGCTGGATGACGCTGCACGTGCCGGCCGGCGTCGGCTCCGCCGCCAGCCGAGCCTCCTACCGTGCCCACCTCGAGCAGCAGGTCGTCCAGGACCTGCAGCAGGTCGCCGTCCATCTCGGGACCGGACGCCATGCCGGGCAGCCGCCGGTGGCAGCCTCCACAGCACCAGCGCCGAGCAATCAGCACCGCGCGGACCGACAGGGCCGCTCGCCTGGCCGGCCGTCTGGGACGGCGCCGTCGGGCAGCCTCGCGCCGGCCAGCCGAGACGCGCGAGACGCCGCTCTCGGCGCTCCAACGCGCTCCGCCACCGAGCCTGCCGCTGTCGTCGGCCTACTAAGGAGCCGTCCGGCCGCTGAACAGTGTTGTCGCGCCTGCCGGGTCACCGGTACCCAGCCGCGCCAGCTGTCCGTCCGCCCCGCGCGACAGCCTCCAGCCCGGCAGTACACCGTTCTCAGGTGTGGGCGGCTCGACGCTCACCACGCTTCAGCACCGGTCGAGCGCCGAGGCCCTGGTCCCGCGCGCTCGCGGCGTCTCGGCGATCGGACCACGGCGCAGCGTCCACAGATCCCTGGCGAGCGCAGCCCACCGTCCCCACACACCCGCGCCCCGCTCCAGCACCGCGCGGCGGGTGCACCACCGCGACTGCGCGGACGCCGGCCGGCGCGCTGCCATTGGCCGCCCGGCGCCGGCGGCGGCGGCCCGCCGCCCCGCTCTCCCCGTCCGCCGCCGCCCGGCCGTCTCCATCAGCGCCGGCCGCCAGTGGCTCGCTTTGTGCGCGGCTGCTGCCCCCTACCGGCGACGCTGGACTCAAGGTCGCCGGGAAAGCCGGCCCCATTGGCGGCCCGGGCAGCTAGCCAGCGGGCACCGCCGGCAGCGCCCGATCACGTCGATGCGCAGGGGGACTGCGCATCGACGATCGGGTGCATGTTCACGCCAATAGGAGTCCCGGACGTTGAACCGTCCCGTCCCTCCCCGAGTGGGATATCCAGCGATCCGATCTGACCAGCGGGTAACGCTTGGCAAATGCATTTCCGACGACACGCGCAGGGGCAGCGGTATGAACGTCTCTGTCCGCCAGAAAAAGCACGTGTTGCCAAGAACCAAACAGCCAAAACATGGCAAAGGCCGCTTCCTTCCAACGATGTCAGCCATGCCGCTGGGCACGGGTCGCGGCTAATGTCAAACTGCCACGGCTATTTAGCCTGCCACCAGTGTCAGGTGAGCGGCACGACACAGCGCGAGACAGTACTGACAGACATGACAGTGCTTCATTTCATGGAAACCGACCTGACACCTTGTAGTTCAATTTCAGTCCAATCCCAAGCCAGACTTGATGTAATTGTGACGTCAAAATGACGCAACATTCCACTTCACATATATCAGAGGGCGGATCGCTTGATGATGCTCATTTTATTCCCTCGATGCCTTGCTTATCATGCAAATCAGCTGAAGATTACTGCAGGATGGAAGGTAAAACACGACAGGAGCCGCTTGGCGTGACCGAGAAGCTTACCTTGGAGATGAGGCTGGCTCGGTAGGCTGCCAGGGCCTTCAGGTACTCTTTTTTGGCGTTTTCTGTCTTCTTTTTGTACACCTGCGCCAAGATACGGCTCATTAGCGGTATGCCACACATGCTGTTACATCATCCAACAAGCAAAACGCCGTACACAATTATGCCAGGCCGAATGTAAATTACTGTCTGGTCTAGTGATGACCATCACGCAACGAAGCCTAAAACCTGTCAACCAGATATATCTGAAATGCAGTGCAACGCATCCGGAGAATTCCAATGCATGGCTTCAAGAATACTCCTACACTCAACCGAAACAATGTGACTTAGCAAGGCTACGAGAACAAATAAATGACACAGGCGGAGCAAGTGCCGTGGGCACAACCCACAGGATCAGGTCTCATAACTCACAAATGACGTTCCTGATTTCGAACCTGAATTACTACCGTCATCATCCTATAACAAACTACCACGGGTATGACATTCCCAGGGAAGTGGGTAAATCGCTACAAAAATGAGCGCACCTGTTACGCGGAAGTGGCCCGGATTGGGTCAGGATAACAGGAACGCAACGCGCTCTACGAGTCTTCCGGTCCGTCACACACCAGGAGCGCCGCGCAGTGGAGCATGCGCAAACTACAGCCTTCTATTACCTCCGCTACACGGCGCACAGTAATGGTCTTCACAAGAATGGTGGGCGGTTCCGGTGTAATCACGTCCACCACAGCGACGCAAACAGTAAACGTGTCAAGAGCAAACGTGGCCGCAAAACATCTCAGCCATATAGGTGACACTTTTTCCGCAGATAATGAGTGAATATACTTTGCTTGGATGTATAAATGAGTGACGGCCAAGAGCTCGACTCAAATACGAATCATTCGAAGTTATCATTTATATTTGAATCTGCGGTCAAATTGGAACTTTTTGTTCCGCATTAATGACTATTTTTCTACAAAATCCGTTACTAACGCATACCATTAAAGCTAATGACTACAAAAAGTTAACACTACGTGTGCTACGCACACACACATATACATATACATATATATATATATATATATATATATATATATATGATATGTATATAGAGAGATATATGCATGTATAATGCACATATACGATATGTAATTTCTTATTACATCAGTGAACAACTATGGGCCGCATAGACGGCATAGTGTATGCTTCCCAAGACAAATGAACCGTTGCCACCCACTCGCAAAACCAAAATGAACGAGCAATTGACGAGAATATTGCAAAAGCTGTGGTTTGGAGCAATGAAGGGGACAACAATCAGATGTGCCGCGCGATGCGAACAGAGCGTCATCTCACGCGGGGAGCTCACAATAGACGGCAATAACAGGAGTCCTCACAAGACGTAGGAAAATACTGACGCCTACTTTCACTTCCCTTCTTCAAACACTTATCATGTAGACTGACAGGGGTCGACAGTTTTATTAGACTTTACACAACAGCAGAGCATGAAAAGAAAGCGGGTTTCGACGTTTCTTTTTACGGGCTACGTCTGGAGAATTCACAATAAAGTTTTCAGTTTTCATACCCGGCGCAATACATCAAGACCAGCAGCCGAAATCAAATGAAAATGCGACTGTGAAGAGGTATCGTCTCCAGAAAAACAACAAGATAGAGGGCATGTTTTGATTTGAAGCGATGCCTAAGTGACTATAACGCTTTACATATCGGCCCCAGACAGACCGTAGTGCCTTCATCCCACCAAAGGAACCCAGCGTTCGCAGCAGATTTAGGTCAATCGGCGATCCGACCCCGCCGACTCGCTCTGTCGGAGCCCGCGGCGGTGACTCATGGAACCGAGCGCCTCGCGAGAGCCCGTGCATGCCCCGCTCCGTGATAAACACAGCGGTTCTGTCTGTCTGTCGTTCGGTCGCACTGCGGCCGAGGCAGTGCGACCGTTTCGGGACTAGGCGCCGCCCTGCCGGCTGCGCGCGGGCGCGACCGCAGCTGGGCCGTTCGTCGGACAACACGCACCCGACGGGCAGAGGCACCCGACGGGCAGAGGCAACCGACGGGCAGAGGCACCCGACGTGCAGAGGCACCCGACGGGCAGAGGCAACCGATGGGCAGAGGCACCCGACGGGCAGAGGCACCCGACGGGCAGAGGCACCCGACGGGCAGAGGCAACCGATGGGCAGAGGCACCCGACGGGCGGAGGCACCCGACGGGCGGAGGCACCCGCGCCCCGCTGACACCAGCATCAGTACCCGCTTTAGCCTGGGCGACGCTGGCATGCTTGCCACAGCGGCGATCCAGAGATCCAGCTGGATGCGCGCGTCTGCCGTTCCCCTCCCTCCCCCGGCCCCATCCCGCACGGGACGGGCAACAGCTTCGGTCGATTTGTGCTGATTGGCAGTTTTGTCCGCTGCTAATCCCATCAACAGCTGAGTCTTCTAGTTAGCACGATGGCGCAACACACAAAGGAGCCGTATCTGGGACGAAGAAACGCCGAAAAGATCGGGAATACGACCGGTGGCTGGGCGCGGAACAATGGCCAAACTGCAGCGTCAGTGAGAGCGGGAAAATAGTAACGTTGCGACACCGGGCGACCGAAACCCATCGCAAAAATTAGTTACCACAACAGGACCTATGCAACCAATCAGGATACGATCGGAGTGACGACATTAATTCTCCGAGAAAGATCTTGAATTTCTCTCTGGACACCGGTCAGAACCAGGTCAAACTTGTCCTGCTTCTGGCTGCAAAGCCCGGCAATTCTCGTGCCTTCTTCCGCCGAACGAGCGGGCAGCGATCGCCAATTTCACAGACAGGCTGACTGTCTCTGCAGACCTAAACTGATGAGCTCGCCGGCCAGAACACTCCGTCCGCCAGACCCAGGCGAGGCAGCGGTGTCGCTGACGGAGGCGCCGCGCGCTGTCCCCATCGCCCAAGCCGGACCCTGCGGTCTGGTGCCGCCCGAGTTGGGCGCGTGAGCGGCCTCGGGACACACCCGGGTAGGACGGTGAGCGGCCTCAGGACACACCCGGGGAAGGCGGTAAGCGGCCCCGGGACACACCCAGGGACGGCGGTGAGCAGCCTCGGGACACACCCGGGGAAGGCGGTAAGCGGCCCCGGGACACACCCGGGGACGGCGGTGAGCGGCCCCGGGACATACCCGGGGATGGCGGTAAGCGGCCCCGGGACACACCCGGGGACGACAGTGAGCAGCCTCGGGACACACCCGGGGAAGGCGGTAAGCGACCTCGGGACACACCCGGGGACGGCGGTGAGCGGCCCCGGGACACACCCGGGGACGGCGGACATAACCGGGGACGGCAGTAAGCGGCCCCGGGACACACCTGGGGACGGCGGACATAACCGGGGACGGCAGTAAGCGACCCCGGGACACACCCGGGGACGGCAGTCGGGACACACCCGGGGAAGGCGGTAAGCGACCTCGGGACGCGCCCAGGGACGGCGGTGAGCAGCCTCGGGACACACCCAGGGACGGCGGTAAGCAGCCTCGGGACACACGCGGGGACGGCGGTGAGCAGCCTCGGGACACACCCGGGGACGGCGGTGAGCAGCCTCAGGACACACCCGGGGACGGCGGTGAGCGGCCCCGGGACAGACCCGGGGACGGCGGTGACCAGCTGGCGGCAGACCCGCCTGATGTTGCTGCCTCGGCCGCCAGCAACACTGACGCCGTCGGTCTGCGGCGGCCAAATGCACCGCCTGGGGCCCATCCCCCTCAAAAGAACACGCGGCACATCTGGCTTCGTTGAGCAGTCGTGCCAGGCTACAGTCATCCACTCACCGGTGATAATCCAAGTCAGTTCTGCTTTCTAGACAGGCACTTATCACGTTCCTAATGGTCGGCTGTTGGTCGCATCCTCTTGTGATTCATGACACGTTTCATTGCCTAGACTGGCCGTGCGTTCCTCGCACTGATTCCACTACGTAAGCTCAACCATTCGTATGTGCGTGGGTGGGGGACCGGGGAGGGGAAAGGACGGTCACACAACAGACCAGTTCACAGGCAGCCGTCCACCAGCACACTCACGTTTTTGTCGTCGGTGTTCAGGCCGTCCCACATGGAGGCCACGATCTTGCTGACCTCGCCGAAGCTGGCGTGCGGGTTCTGTCCCTTGATGGCCGCCTGCGTGTCGCGGAAGAAGAGCGCGTACGCCGACACGGGCCTGGCGGCGGCGGCGGGAACGGCGCCGGTCAGGCTGAGCATGCGCTGGGCGGGCGCGAGCCGGCGCCCCACGCACGGCCCATAGCACCGGCGTGCTGACTAGGGCGGGGTCTCACTACGGTGCAGTCAGACACAACAAGCCGGCGACGTTCGAATGGGCTGCACTTGCAACACGGAGTGCAAGTGAATGACGACGTGCGAAGAATGGCGATAAAACTGGAGCCAAGACGGGTGCTTGCGTACGCATGGTTCCTTTCGTTTTTGTTGGCATAAGAGCAGCTTACAGATGAGTGCGGCAGCATCGTTATCCTCCCCACACTCGTCACATGCAAACAACGTCGCCGAATGCATTCGAATAAATTTAAACTGAGACACACACTCCTGTGACAGGGAGCGCGGCCTGACGTTAGTCGCCGACGAGCCGGATCGGGACAGGCCGCTGGGACGACTCGGCTGCGGGGATCCCATGCTGCCGGGTCACAGTTCGCTGACCCCACAGCGGACAGGCCCGGTCGGGTCTCAGTGAGCGGCGAGCGAGCGAGCGAGCCTCGACGGGCCCATTCACGGCCAGGGACCCGTGCCGGCAACGGGGCCCGTCCACAAAAACTCCCACACGTCAGTCGAGCATGCTCAACATTTCCAATAAATTTTCTGCTCGTAAACAAGTCCATTATGTGAAACTGGGACACGTCAAATCGAATTAGGAGAAAGGAGGAAAGAGCGACACAGAAAGCGATCCATAAGCGGAGGATGATGACGACGGCAAGGTTTTCCTTTTCCTGTCCGTTTCGAAACGACTGTCGCAGGCGGACAGATCTGCGGCAGCACAATCCATCCGCACGGGCGGGCCCAGCTCCGCACCACCAATAAGGGTTCAGAGCTTTACACGCGAGCTTTCTTCAGCCGCCCGAGGAATTTATTACCAAGGGGCTGAATGGCTTGTTTTCCATGCTCCCCACCCATGCGAGTCTCAGGAGCCATTTGTTTCTCC
>NW_023596225.1:26593934-26621019 GCF_011947565.3 Pollicipes pollicipes | reverse complement strand
GGCCCGGCGGCCGACAGGCGGCGCTGATCGGCTCGGTTCGGACCGCCGATTTGCTGTTGACGTGCTGGACATGTCGTGTTATGCGTCGGGCGCTGTTCGCGGCGCCGTGCCGCCTCCCCTGCGCGGCGGCTGAGTGCGCGGCGGTGCGAGCGGCGGCGCGGCGGCGGCGGCGGCCGGCGCTCAGTCGTGCCTCAGCCCCGCCGTCGTCGGGCCGCTGCCGGCCGCCCGCCCTGTCCCCCCCGCCGCGTGCAGTGCATGGAGCGTGTCAGCCGTCGGCATGGAGGCGTATTGTGTCGGGCCAGACCACGCCAATAGGATTTTCGACGCGTACCCGTACAAGGTGGGTGGCAGTGAAGGGCTGTCGCGAGGGACGGCGGCGGGTGGCGCCTGACCCCGCGCGACCTGCGCATGTTTGCGGTGACCTCTGCGGTGACCCGCGGGTGCCACGCTGACCCTGGCCTAACCCGTGAGTGTCGCTGTTGACCCCGGACATGATGTGCGCGCCTGCTTTGTGGCCGGCCCGGCCAGCAGCACCAGAGTGAGCTGCGCACTAGGGGGCTGCCTTGCGTGGTGCCAGCGTCTGTGCGCTCTCCTCCGGTGGTGCGGCACTTCAGGTGGTCACCTGCTGAGAGCGACACGGCCGCCTGAGAGGGGTTTAGGCCGCGCTGTGGAGCCTGCAACCGCATGTAGCAGGCTATCTCTGTAATAGACGGTGCTCACGTCATTGGCCAATTGAAAAGTTGATGACACCGGGCGGTTTTTGCTGTACATCCGTAGCATGAAGACCCAGAACAATCGCAGCCGTACGTTCTCTTTTAAACTGGCTGCGGACAGTGATGTGGGTCGTTACAGGCACGGGGACAGGACGCAAAATGTAGGTTCACCCCTCCCCGATATTAAACATTTGACTTTAGCTCGGTGGTGAAAAATATGTCGAAAAGGTGGGTGATGATTCTCACCTCTTTCGGTCGCACCCGTTTATCATCCAGTGATACTTGTTTATAGATTTTCCCACTCCAGAACACATCCGCGCTGATAGAGAGCCTGGGCTGGCTAGTTAATAAGGGCATCTGCTTGACGTTTATCGTGGGACGGCGCACCGAGCCGGCAATGAGAAAGCGTCCTTAGAATGCCACTTGGCAGCATTTCATGTCGAGTGTGGGAAATGCAGGATGAGCATAAATTGGCAGCCTGCGAAAGTAGCGGTCAGAATAGCTACGTCGTAAACAGTGTTGTCGCTTTACTGGCCGCAGTTTTTAAGACGCATAACAGGTGGAGTGGTTCTTGACGGCGGATCAGCCGATTTCCTGGGAACGTCGCGGAGGCTGCTGGCGAGTCTTCCGACGCTTGCATCAGGCAAGATCCTGGCACATCAGGTGTTCAGGCGTCCTGAACACATCGTGACAGCTCGGCTCGGTCCCGCCGTTATGGTTGCAAGTCGTAGGTTTTTCGTCGCTGGTTCTGTAGGTTTCGGATTGCATTTTGTTGTCGGATTCCCGCTGCAGGTTTGCTGCCACTCCCCGGCGAGCGCCGCGCGGGTTTGTTGACGATGCTGCATGCATTCTTGCAACACATTACACAAGCCTTGCTTAAATCATACGGCGTACTGTTACCCAAGGCTGCCAACTGTAATCATCCATTCGAGATAAGGCGATTCTTCAGTTGCATGAAACACCGAGGAATGATTTCGTCGTGAGTTATTGCGAGACGCGGACTCTGGCATGGCACCGCTTAATCCTGTCTTTGTGCGCTTTGTGCGCCGAGTTGGACTTCGTCGTGGTCTCCTCTGCGCCGCTTGGGCTGAAGGCGGAGGGCCGGGCACAGCGACCAAGGTACTGACCAGGAGAGGCGTGACAGTGGGGAAGAGACGGCCGTACCCGGTGGTGTGCCACTCTCAGGTCCCAGCAGGCACTCGTGTCGGCCGTGTAACGAGCACGCCGGCGCCTGACGCGGCTGGACGTCCGGCGAGTGCCGTCGGACCGCGGCCTGGGCTGGGGGGAGCGCAGGGGTGTCATCCCGCCCAGGAAGGTGCTGCCCGGCTGTCCTGTTTGTTGCCCCGCCCCTGCGTCCTTCTCCCCTTCCTCATCCTCCGTGAGCATCTTCCTTCCTCGGTGGCTGGGCTGCGGGCGCGGGAGATGTGTCGAGCGGGTGGACCGGCCGGTGGGGGAGATGTGTCGGGCGGCTGGGCCGGCGGGCGCGGGAGATGTGTCGGGCTGCTGGCCGGCGGGCGGGAGATGTCGGGCGGCTGGGCCGGCGGGCGCGGGAGATGTGTCGGGGCTGGGCCGGCGGCGCGGGAGATGTGTCAGGCGCTGGCCGGCGGCGCGGAGATGTCGGGCGCTGCCGGCGGGTGCGGGAGATGTGTCGGGCGGCTTGGCCGTTGGACGTGCTTCCGGTGCCGGGTCGGCCGTCGTATTATGACGCACCGTCACCGCCTCCGCCTACTGGCGGCCCCCCGCCGTGGGAGGCGTGGCGGCTCAGGCCGGGTCATCGGCGGTCATCGAGCTGTCAGAACAGACGGAGAGTGCGGAAATACTCCAATTGGAACCCTGACATGGTGACCGAGTGCGCCGGTTCTTGTGAACAGGCGCCAGCGATTGCCTCACCGGTCCGTGTATGTTAATGTCGGTATGGCGGTTGGGCCTCGTTTGTACTGCTGTTGACATGTCATTGTTTATTATGGAGGGAAAGCTCAATGGCCGGTGAGATATGCGCGTCATGAGAGTCTCGGAATGTCTGAATTGACGACGAGCTTCTCTCGTTCCTTCATACGAATGCGCGCTCTCCGTTCCAGTCTGCAATCGACATGGAGAGACGGAGTCGACATTGAGAGATGGAGTTCCGCTGACGGTGATAAAGGAGTGGGGCGCTGTTCCTTTTCGAACATGTTGTGTAGGGTGATATTGGAGCCGACCTCTCTAGATGTGGTGGTGCTCCCCTTGTCAGCCATGGATGGTTAGATCGGGCTTTTAGCGTTTTGTTAAAACAAGTGCAGGAAGTATCTTCCTATCCACTATGGTTTTGTTCCACCCTGCGTTTCTGAGCCTATGTGGGATGGGTGGTGCGGGATGTGGGGGGGGGGGGGGGGGGGTTAATTCATCATCTTTGGCAACCGTGGGTCCACTGGGCGACGTTGTGAAGTCAGTGCTACATCATGATAACGTGCGCATTGTTCATTCGTCAGCGGGGCGATGCATGTTTGCCCGTCCCATTGTAGACGGACGGAATAACAACGCTCTTGTAACGGTGCATCGCAGTCGAAAGAATGCGTTGAAGGCCCGGCGTTTGAACGACCGAGTGCTGCGTCTTTTAGAGTCTAGTGTTTCTATCTCTCCATCTCCTATGCGCTCTCGCCGTCTCTCTCCCTCTGTGCTCTCCCTCTCTCCCTCGGTGACCGGCGGTGACTCTCCGTCCTGCCCCTGTATCGCCGCGTGCAGTTGCGCTCGGCATCCGCAGCAGCGCTGCTGCCCGAGTAGCCGCAGCGGCCGGCGTCTGCTTCCTCTCGTTTTACGGCAGCTCTCTCACGGCGCGCGGCGGCGCGTGGCGGGCCCGTTTTTCGGCGGGGCCGGTGCGCCGCTCCTGTGCGCGTGCTCCTGAGTACAGTTACACACCCGGCGCCCGGCGATCAGGCCGGCCGCGACCTTGCGTGCCCGTACAGGCCTGAAAGGGGGCCGGCACGGCTGAGCGGGAGCCGCGGCGATGCTCTGCCCTCGGGGCTGACGCTGCTGTCGTACGCCACCAAGGTTGTGCATCGAACAAACAAGGCCCAAAGATGGGCTGACCGTGTGCGCTGCGTGACGTCCCCGGCCGTGTCTAAGTGCGGTGTCGAGCTTGCCTCGGCTGGACCGAGAGCTTCAGCCCGCGACCGGCGCCAGCCTCCGGGCGTGGGCCAAACCTACGGGGCATTTCTGCGCGCAATCACATCGGCCATTCAGTCAGAAATTGAAATGTTCCGATTCGAAACGAGTGAAAAGGCTGCCCATTTCCCTCCAGAAACTCGGACCCCACTGGGACGATGTCGGCACCTCGCGGCAGTGGGCGGTTCGTCGTCGCCCGAGTCGTGCGGGGGCTCGTTGCAAGCGTCCATCGCGCCGTTGGCCCGCCTGGGCTCCCCAGAGCTGCAGTGCGCCCTGTCCTGCCCCTGCCGCCGGCTCGCCTGCCGTCACCGCCACGAGCCGAGGGGGACGCTGCGGCCGCTCAGTTTGTCCTGTGCATGGCGAAACGGTCCTTCGAGGTCGGGAAGTCCGCCGGTGTCCCCACGTGCAGCCGGGCGACTGTCCGTGCTGTCCGCACTGGACGCCAGGCCGCGTGAGGCCGGCTGGCTGTCCGTAATGGAGCAGGTACGTGAGGCCGGCTGGCTGTCCGTACTGGAACCAGGCTGCGCTGAGGCCCATCAGCCGTCCCGTTACTGGAGCCAGGCTACGTGAGGCCGGCTGGCTGTCCGTACTGGAGTCAGCCTGCGCGACGGCCGGCCGGCTGTCCCGTACTGGAGCCAGCCTGCGTGAGGCCGGCTGGCTGTCCGTACTGGAGTCAGCCTGCGTGAGGCCGGCTGGCTGTCCGCACTGGAGCCAGCCTGCGTGAGGCCGGCTGGCTGTCCGCACTGGAGCTACACTACGTGAGGCCGGCTGGCTGTCCGCACTGGAAGCCAGCCTGCGTGAGGCCGGCCGGCTGTCGTACTGGAGTCAGCCTGCGTGAGGCCGGCCGGCTGTCCGTACTGGAGTCAGCCTGCGTGAGGCCGGCTGGCTGTCCGTACTGGAGCCAGCCAGCGTGAGGTGCCTATCAGACGCCAGCCGGCGCGGGGTGACAGTTGTTGCTGTCAGTGCGGTGACAGTGGGGCTGATAACCTCCACTGGACATATTTCAGGCTACGGCAAAACTTTCAGTCCTAAATTTGTTTTTAATCGAAGTCCCTGGCGTGGAATGTCGTCGAGGGTGCTACGGAGTCCCTTCAGTGCGCCATTGCGACTTAAAAGGCTGATGTCCGCGAAAAGTTCCCTGGAAATGTGATTAATGCTGTATGACACGGCGTAATATAGCCTAAAACAGCCTACAAAGATCCATGCCCGAATACTTTTGCTCAAGTTTGTGGGCCATCGAGCTCAAGCGATGGTGAAACTTTCCTAATATTCTTTTCGTTGGAGATAGTTTCATGGCTCGAGTTGTAATTTTAAGTCTTCGTTTTATCAGATAATGTTTCTGTCATCATTTTGTCCCGGCGATGGCAGCCCTTTGCCCGAAAACTTTGCCACTGCGTAAGCGCCGTATTGCATTCTAGCCATCGCGGAATTCATAGCAGTGATGACTCGCGCCGCCGGCAAAGTGCAAAGTTGGCAATCTATCGGCCAGAACTGCTGGAACGGGTAGAACGCGACAGGGCCGATCTCCCCGCGAGGATTATTTACTTCTGGCAATACGACAGCCATTCGGCTGCCGCATTTGAATAATTGGATCATTTTGGCTCGCACGACAGGTCGTATTTTACGTTCGGGTTTTATGACGATTTACAACCGGACATCAGCAGCGTCATGAGAAACGGCATATAAGCTCTGGGGGGCTGTGAGCGGCGGCGACGCGCCCGCACCTGTGGTCCGCGGAGCTGGGAGTCGACGCCCGTCCGCGCTTGGCTCCGTCAGCTGCACGGCCCGCCGGACTGGGCGCTGGCGGTGGTGCTGGCGCTGGTTGTGGTGCTGGTGCTGGCCTCTGGTGCTGGTCGCTGAGGCGTCATAGATGTGCTTGTGCGTGGCTGGCTGTGGGTTCGGGCCGTGCGGGATGACCAACATTGAGGCCCCGTTCTGGCTCGGCGCTAAATTTGCCACGACTCGCCACTGACTACGCCACTGACTCCGCCACTGCACCCGCCCCTTGCTTCCACCGCACCACCGCCTGCGACATCACTCCCTGCCCGTGGCTCTGCCGCACCAACGAGCGGATAGCTCCGCCCCCACCACCGCCCGTAGCTCCACCTCACCGCCACCCTCACCGCTACGGGCGCTTTTGCCCGTAGCTCCCCCTTACCACCGCCCGCATCCCCTCCTCATTTACCGCCCGCAGCTCCTCCTCATCAGCGGCCGCGGCTCCTCCACCACCGGCCGTAGCTCCTCACCACCGGCCGTAGCTCCTCCTCACCCGCAGCTCTGCCACGCCAGCGCCGACGCTCATCCCTGGCGCCGTCGCGGGCTCGCCTGCAGCGCCGGCGGCGCGGCACGGCCGCCCGGCGCGCATCACAGTTCAATTAGACCGCTGATCCCCGCTGTATTACATGCAACGCCGTATCGATCCGCTGCGCAAATAACCAATTACTTTATCCATGGAACCGTATGATAATGTATGTATAATGACTGGTTATGGCGCGGCCTGCAATGGGGCTGCGGTCCGCTGGCGATGGTAGCGGTGTGGTGGTCGACCCCGCGTCGGGCTTGCGGGCGGGTCGGCGGCCATCGTCACTGTCGTGGAGGCCGGCTCCTCCGGTGAAAGATCAGCGCGAGCGGTGGAGCGAGTGACGCCGTATGAGTCCAATAAAGATGGTAATAACATGCTGGTCAGGTTGACTGCAGTGACCCTTCGGCCCCCATCTGTTAGTTTAAAAGCTTTCCACTCGGGAAATTGATGCACTTTCTAGCTGTTCAAACTCGCTGTTTGCCACAAGGGCTCAGCCTTGATCGTATTTCCCGGCCGAACAGCGCTTTTTGCTCCAGTCAATAGTCTTAAAGTGTAGTGCAGCCGGGCTAACAGGATAACGCGTTAGAGCGCAGCGCTCCGGCCGGTAGGTCTTCCTGGACGGCGGTCGGACGGCGGCTGGGCCGACGAGCGTCGAACTGGCCCTGTAGACCCGGCCCCCGCTGCGACCCCGACCTGACTGGCGCCGGCGACCGAGCAGTCGGCGCGCTCGGGGCTGAAGGCGGGAGTCCGTGCATTGCGTTTGCGTGAGCTCGCTCGGCACAGACTGCGCGCAGTGAGTGAAAGGGACGGGAAACGGCCCATTTATTCGGCGTGATAGCTGAGCAGGAGCAAGTTTCGTTGGACCATTACATGCGCTGAATCAGGCTTGGATGTAGTTTAGTTCAGTTCCTTGCAGTCTCCAAAACCTTGCGATTAGTTGAATCTCTCGCATTTATAGGTTCGTATGTAGGCACAGAATACATCCCACCACAAGACGTGGGTAGTGAAGGAAAAATTGGGAGTAGGACGGTAGCCTGTATGTCTTTTACAGCTTTTACAGTAACCCTCATGAGGCCAACCCTATAAGGATTGCCTTACATTAGTATGCACAGTTGACCTTTCAGATCTGTCAAACGAAGTCCGTACGCGATTCAGTCGTCTCCGATCAGCTTTTCATGTGTCAGCAGCGAAAAGCTGCGTCGAATCTAAACATGACAATTTACTCGTGCGAGTAATGCGATGTCTACCTCTAGCGTACCTCCCATAACTTCCTTGACGATAGGTGATCTGGACGCCTCATTGACATTACCAATAGCCATGCTTCCATTGCCAATGCCTTGCTATGCATTTTACAGCATCACTAGTGCGGGCGGACTCAGCGCGGATAGTCTAGCCCGTTGGTGGCTCGCGCGTACCCAGCAATGGCAGCCCAGCCCGCCGGTGGCTCGCGCGTACTCAGCGATGGCGGTCCAGTCCGCCGGTGGCTCGCGCGTACCCAGCGATGGCGGTCCAGCCCGCCGGTGGCTCGCGCGTACCCGGCGATGGGCAGCCCAGCCCGCCGGCGGCTCGCGCGTTACTCAGCGATGACAGCTCAGCCCACCGGTTGGCTCGTGCGTACCCAAGCGATGACAGCTCAGCCCACCGTGGCTCATGCGTACCCAGCGATGGCAGTTCAGGCCACCGCCGTGCGGGTACAGCGAATGTCCGAACCACATCAGGCTGTGCAGTCCACCAGCAGGCGGTGGGGGCCGCGCACAGTCAGTGCTCGGGCCTCCGTCAGCCAGGGCGCCCCGCCCCGGCCGGCCCTAGTGACTGCTGTGCTCGAGGAGCCGCTCCGGTCCGCAGGCACGCCACGGCTCGTGCTCCAACTGGCGCGCCATTTCCGCGTTTTCCGGCGCGCTGCTCGCGGGCGTGTTATAACTGTTGTCGACGGGTCGGAGCCCTGCCGAGGCGCCTGGTGTGCGGCTTGTGTGTGGACGGTACGGTCTGGTGCACCGTTGTATTTGAGATGGTACTGCCACTTCGCAGCCCCGTGCGGACTGAATCCGGCTTGCTGGACCGCTGTTTGGGGCCTAGTGCAGCGCTGTGTGGGGCTGGTGTGTACCGCTGTGTGATGACTGGTATACCACCTGGACTGGTGCGTTGGCGCCGTGTTTTTTCTCACACGACGTGCCAACAAAAGGAACATTCGAAAAACCATGGGCGATCCGTTGCTGTGTATATCAGTCGTCGGATGTGTGCGACATATGTCGTTGTATGCCGATCCACAGCCTGACCGTTCGTGGCATATGCACTGCGCTGAGCTGTGTTTTGACTGCCCTATAATTGTGCCGACTTAGCAGAACTTCAGCTCGAGCGGCCTAACTTGGCACCAAATGATCTGCTGGCCAGCGACGTGTCTCATTTCATTTCACGTTGTGCGACAGCATCGCGCCAATCAATACCCCCGAACAGATGTTTATCTTGTTGTACACGGTGCCCGTTGGAGCTGCAGTTAAGCTCCTTGGCTTCAAAATGCGTGTCGGAACTTCGAGAGGCGGACTTTGGCCCTGGCCTGCACTGCTTCAGGCGCGGCTTCCTCCGTTCTATGCCCGGGGGGGAGGGGGCGAGGGGGGGACGAGACGTGGAGAGCTGCGTGCGCAAGGCTTTGCTGCCACGTGCCGCTAAAGCAACCCCAACCGGGAGCCGATTTCAAAGTCCAAATTTCCCATATTCTGATTGGTAAACTTCGATCATCTCATGAAAGAAAACTTTCAGAATTACCGATGCAATTTATGAATGGTTTCTGTTTTCAGGGAGAAAGCCCAGTCGCCACCGAATTCAAAGCTAACTTTTTGAAGCAATGGTATACTTTGCAATGGTCTACTGTCATAAAGCCCACCAAGTTGGCAACGATGATATAAATCTGTTGTTCTTCCAAGCTTTGTTGGTAGATAAATGTAGTTACATTTCAGCTGACAGCAAGGCTAAGCTGACCCGCTCGGTTTTAAAAAGGCATTTTTTTATTTTTTGCAGTAGTTTTATGAATAGATATGTTCTATTACCAGGCGTTTTGCCCTTATTACTCTAAATGAATATCTGGATAAATGCACGTCTGTCAGTGTGCCCATGAATAAATCCCATGGATACCCTTATCTGCTTTTCCGTTTTTAGCCATGCTTTACACGCTTATTTGATGTACATATTGGACAACATTCCAGTTGGGACCAATAGCGGACTAGTGCCTGACTCTGGATGTAGCCTGAAACGACTCCAGAGACAATTAAATTGGGATTTAATCAGGACGGAGTCGATCGTTTGGAATTTTAATACGTCAGAAATCCGGGTTGAGTCGGCGAAGTCGTCAATAAAAGCTTTCGCCTGCGCCAAAGCGAAGTGAAGTACGAGCTCGCCGCGGCGTTTCGTCGCCAAAGAGAGTGTCTTGCCAGCAATCTCAGACGAAGAACATGTGATGAGAATGCATGCGCACGGCGGTTGCCACAGGCGAACGGGCTGGACGTCCGTGTTTGAGAGCGGCCCCAGGGTCTCTGCCGGGCGCTGGACGGCGGTGGCCAGCGTGAGGCAGCGCTCGAGAGGGGTCGAGTCGGGCGCCGGCCTACGCTGAGTCGGTCTCGGTGCGCCGCGCGCTTTTCCTCCCCCAGTCGGGGCCACTAACGGATTCCGGAGTTTTTCCTCGTCCTCCTCTCCCACCCTCTTCATGTAATTGGTTCCTTCTCCCTTCTTGCCGTATCATCTATTATGTTTCCATTATGCCTGTGCCGGAAGGCTGTATAAATCAAAAGTCGGGTAATCGCATTAATATAGGACTGATGACGTCTGCTGGGCCGAGCCAGCGATAAATGGACGACTTTTATGGACGGCCGGGCCGCCGGCATGAATGCACGCGCATCACGGCGGAATGCGCCGGGCCGCTTCGACCGCGCCGAGTGGGACGCCGACGGGGCGCGGGCGGGCTCCACGGCCGGCAGCGGTCCGGCTCGACCGGCGCCGGCACCTCAGTCACCGTCCGATCTCCGACGATGGGGCCCGAGCCGCCGGTGGGCCGGCTCCGGCGGGCGCGGTCGGCAGCGGTGTGGAGGTGCCACCGGCTGTAGGGGTCGGGCGGGGTCCTCAGCCGGACCCGCTGTCTCCGCAGCGGGCGGCCGTCTCGCCGGGGACGGACCGCTGCGGCCCGGGCCGCATCGGCGTGGTCGATGCGGCTGCTCGGCCCGGCCGCGGCGCGCGGGGTGCCGTCCTCGCGCCGCCGGCCGCCGCCGCCTCCCGGCCTAGCCCGGTAGCGGTACCGGCCAGTCATCGCACTCATCCGCTCGGCAGATGGACGGGCAGACGGCGGGCTGCGTGCGGGCTGCCCGGCCCGCCCTGCCACCCCCCGCACCTCACCCACGCACGGCGACAGAACGGATGCGTGCGAAGTGGCCATTACCAGTCGGCTGGCAGCTGTATTTGTGATGCTTATCTGCAGGTGCTTGTCCGTTGATTGCGTTTAGCTGTTTGCTGTTCGGATCATATGATGGTGCGCACTTGTCTGCGTACGTGCTGAGCGTTTTTCCTCAAGGCGCTGCCGTGATCGGTTGGCATGTTAACCATTTCAGTGCGTGGCTGCGTGTGTCGCTGTTTTGTTTTCTCAGACTGTGCACGCCCTCTCCCATACCTGGCCGGCGGACGTCTTATGGGACGATTATTGTGCGCTGGCGTGGAGTAAAATTGGACGATATAGATGCCCAGAGAAGACAGCCTGCCTACATTTGCCGTGGAGCCGCCTTGATAGCCTCCGGCACCTCGCTGGCAACCTTGAAGGGGCGCGTATGATGGAAGTAACACTCGCCGTTGATGATTGGAGAGCGTCGAATCACGTAATTGCGCTGGAATTAAACACTTGGAACTTGCTTTCTCGCAATACCGTTGCGATCAGTAACTCATCGCCGCTTCCCATCGATTACATGTGGTGCCAAACGTACATGTGTCGGCGCTGGCGTGGCGCGAGCTAAGATCAGCCCCACTAACAGTGCTGACGGAATAACGGCAGGAAGACGCGAGCCGGCCACAGCTGGGGCGGCACGCGCCGAGCGGTTCTTTGATTGGCTCGGCGAAATGGGCCTTCATTTCTGCTGGCGGAGACCGCCGCTCGTTTTGCCGTACTTGCGACCAAGCACCGGTACACCCCGCGGCACCGCTGGTCGAAGCAGTGCGTGCCAAGAACCGTTCACGCTTAATGCCTGTCGCAGTGTATCATCGGCATTTAATGACGGAATTGAGTCGGTTGTAAGTCATCGCACTGGTTGACAGCATATTGATACTCCTGAATGCTGATGTGTTAATAGCGCTCAGGCTTTCTGCACTTCATGCACGTCTGAAGTGCGTGGTGCTGCTACCCCCCCCCCCCCTCCCCCCTCCCCCCCCGTCCAGGGCGGGTCATCAGCTGTCGTCGCCAGGTGTTGCTGTCCGCTGTTACCCTTCGCCTCCAAACCAGCGAGGGTGCTCTGTCCGCCCGAGTGACTTGCCTACTTACCTTAAGCAGTTGGCACGTTCGTCTGAGACTGAAACTCCTGCTGAGTTATACTACAGCCAGCGTCCTTGCCATTATGCAAATGTTCATTTATATGTAAATTTCATTAGTCATTAACATGGGTCGGATTGTGATCCTGGTGCTGAAGTGTTTGCATCTCTAGTACGGTAAATAAGAACACCGCTTTGGCGCCGATGCTGATTTGGATGACGACGCTGTTATGACGGGATTTTTTATTTGCGCTGTGATCGGCATTTTAAACTTCTGTGTCTTTGAGAATGAAGCGACGGGATGGTTTTCGTGTCGATGTTACGTTCTTGTGATACGTTTCCATGTTTCTCGTAGGTTGCACACACAGTGCTGCAAATTTTGAAACGTGTTGGCAGATATATATATATATATATATATATATATATATATATATATATATATATATATAAAGGTATGTGGTCATGCTACGTATGTTGAATGTACTATGCGGACAGCGCGTGGAGAATGTTAAGGCGACACCGAAGACAACGTGTTCCTCAAAATGTGCACGCTTGCTCTATTACGCTCTGAATAGGATTTGTATGACATAAT
Source organism: Pollicipes pollicipes (assembly GCF_011947565.3). Lineage (NCBI taxonomy): Eukaryota > Metazoa > Arthropoda > Thecostraca > Pollicipedomorpha > Pollicipedidae > Pollicipes > Pollicipes pollicipes. The sequence goes on along the minus strand of NW_023596225.1, from coordinate 26,608,775 downwards.
CGGAATTGCGTTTTGGGCTTCTGATTTTGTTCCGTACCGTACAAACAGCTGACATATATTGAATATCCAAGATATGCTCAAAAAACTGTGTGATAATGCAAATCTGGCGCAGCTGTAAATGTGTGCATACGGGAAAATTTGCGCCTTAAATATATGTCAGCCCCCTCATGTATCGGAAGCGGCCTGTCTAAAATTCCATCATGTAGTTAATGCTGGAGATGAAGTGCGGCCATTGAGCCTCTCAGCCAAATGCGCCGCCTGCCCCGGCATTCATTACAGCGTCGCCGCCGACTCGGCGTGCTGTTAACACGCGCCTAAATAAGCCGTCGACGAGCCCGGCCGAGGAATTAGCGGCGCCTCCTCTGGAGACGGCCGGCGGCCGGCGGCGCGCGGCTCGCCCGTCCTACGCCGGGGTCCGCGTCGGCCGGCGACGCCGCCGCCCCGGCCTCCAGGTGGCGCTAAATTAGCCCCGAATAATCGGCGGCGGTCGTGGCGCGGTGCGGCCGAATTGCGGCGCATCTCTGGCGGCCGCGAATGACGCGCCCGGGACACATTATTCTATCGTAATTTGCCGGCGCCGCGATGATTCTCGGACCAATATTTCACAACTTTAATCTCGTTTTATGGGGCTTATGATAACGTGTACTTCTCGGTGCATTACCAATGCAGACATAATGAGCGGTGGTTAATGTTTAATGCACGTCGAGTGTCCATAAGCCAGGAGTGGAACCTGTTAGCGCCCTGTATGGCTGGTAACTGGGCGGTGGTCGAGATTACGTGGCTGGCGGCCGGCGGTCGTTCCGCGGGCCGACGCCGCTACAGCGCCATGGGTCGCCGGCGACGGGCCTGGTCGCCGCCACTGCCGCCGCCGCCGCCGCCGCCGCCGCCATCGGCTCGGCCCGGCTCGGCTCGATATCAGTCGGAGCGCGACTGTTATCGCTTCGTTTTTTCGCCGAGATTCGCCTTGACTCGCTTACCGATGCTGACAGCTTGACAAATGCGTCGAAATCACGGCTTTTCAATTAGAAATGAGTCCATCTATCAGTGGGTGAAGCCGACTGGATTGCGATATTTTCTGGCGCCCAGGAACGGAAGCGCCATGCTGACGGTGGCCGGTGTGTTTACGGCGGGGTATGGCGGCTGTCGGCCGGTCGGCAGTGCTCGTGTGCGGTGCTGGTTGAGGTGACGGATATGGCGAACCAGCGCGACTACACCTGTCGGTCTGCAGAGACGGCCGCGCGCAGCCACAGTCCACCAGCCGACCGGCAGGCGCGGCGCCAGCGGGCTCTCTCTCCTCAGGCGGACCGTCGCCTCTGAGAGCTCGCTCGCGCGGTCGGATGAGCCGTCCTTGACCCGGTTCGCTGCAGTGACGTGTCGCGTCGGTGCCGTGTGACATGTGCCGTGTGCAGCAGTAAGTCACCAGCGGCCGGATCTACTTGCGGTGGCGACTCGGGACAGGTGCTGTGAACACGAACGGCTCTTCGGCCGTGCAGAAACGATCCGATGGATGCATTATTAAAGGTGTCCAAACTGAGAAAGTGCACTTGTCGGCTTTGTCAGCGTGGAAGGAGAGTTTCCATTTGCCAGTCGCCGGGTGCTGTTAACTTTTCAGCGGTTGGTCGGGACAGCATTGTTCGGCCGAAATGGAGGAAGTATCGAGAAAGTGAGATGGTACACGTTTGACAGCGGCTTTCAGACACCATCAACAGCAGAGGATCGCCATTTGTTGGGCGTCTTGTTTTGGCTGCCTCACTTGTCGACAGCTAAAGCCGCGTGGGGGCTGCGGCGAGACGATGCAACCTCTCTAAGATACGACGGAGAAGACCATCGCAGCCTGGATGACCATGACAGTCGATGTGTCCTAAAACCGCAGTGATCCCAATGGTGACCTGCAGCGGTGACGATATCAAACATATCAATCAGTGATGTCAGTAGTGCCCTGCAGCGGTCCGCGCGGCAGCTGCGTCAGGCCGCGTCCTCTCCGAGCCGGGCGTGAGCGTCTGAGCGCCGACCAGCGCCGCTTCGCCTCCTGACGGTCGGCGGGTGCGGGCAGGGTCGGCTCCGGGCCGGCCGCCCGTCTGCCGGCGCGGCGCCGGTCCGGCCGACACGCCTGTGACACAGGCCGCTGTTCGGCGCCGGTTCGGCCGGCACGTTTGTGACACAGGCCGCTGTTCTGCCGGCACGTTTGTGACACAGGCCGCTGTTCTGCCGGCACGCTTGTGACACAGGCCGCTGTTCTGCCGGCACGCTTCTGACACAGGCCGCTGTTCTGCCGGCACGCTTGTGACAAAGACCGCTGTTCGGCACGCTGCGGCCTGACGTCCCGCGGCCGGCAGCCGCTCGGCGCTGCTTTCACCTGTGTCAACCGAGACGGCAAACACGGCGGCGACCGCTGCCGGCTGCGGCGCTCAGCCGCGCGCCGGGTCCGGCTCCGGCCGCGGCGGCGGCCCGGCCACCGAACTCGTCCTCGAGTCGAAGCTGTCCTCCTGATAGACGCGAGCTGTGAGTAAACAGGTCACACCAGCGAACCCGCCGTCGTGCCGGGGCTCTCCTCCTTATGAGCTCAGGTTCGCAGTTTCGTCCTCGTCCGAGCCATCCTTCCTGCTGGACCCCTCCTCGTGCAGAAGCTGGCCTGAGACCCCGCCCCCCCCCCCCCGGATGAAGCTGTACGCCGGATGAGCCCCAGATGAGCCATCTGGTGTTCCGCACTGACCCGGCGCCATCTCGTGGCCGCTGAGTTCGCACGGCATTGGGATCCCCTCAGATGGCACCGGTTTAAACATGAGCCGCGCAAATTGAAGAAGAGGAGGAATGAAAGGTGCGCTAGGGAATATTGCGCTGTCCCGGTAACTTAACATTACCCGGCTGATGTCTGGTGACACGTGTTCTCCATGTTTGCGCTGAGAGTTTCGAAATCTGATATATTGCAAGCCAAGAAATATGGCTGCCTTCAATAAGGTACATATGTCGATTTGTCTGAAGCATGTAATGGGGAGTCATTTTATTTCCATTTCTCCTTGAGCCGTCAGGCTTGGTATACGTACCATATGAGCTTTCATTTGACTGACGTGGCGTTATGCAAATGCAAAATGAATTCATTCGAGCGTGGCAGCTTTATCAAAAGGCTACGGCAACCTAATCTGACGTGGCGCCCGTTGTGACACGAATGGTGGGCATAATCAAGTGATGAGTGAGGACCGGTCTTCGGGTTGTGTCACACCGTGCTGAATTTCACGGACCGCGGGCGCAGTGTCGCAAAGTAAGTTGTGGCCTGAGCAGTGGAAAAATGATGGAACGCTTCCCCCAAAACGTGCCGACCAACAGGGTTTTTCCGACGATTAAGCCCAGTTTTTCTCAAAGTTGGAGCGGGGGGGGGGGAGGGAGCGGGCTGGGGCGTCCTCACCGAAAGGGAAGCTACGCCCCCGTCACTGACTAACCGCCATCCGGAGGGATGTGGTGTAACTCAGACCGCAGCCGGGAATGGAGTGAACGTCGGAGAGGGGAAGCAGGCTCAGTGGGTTCGGAATGCGGACACCGGAGTGGCCAAGGCCGCGTGAAGCAATGAAGGTGACATGACGGAAAGGCCCTTGTCCAGCTCTGGCGTCGACTGTCGCTTGTCGTTTGTATCATTGCTCGCGTCTGTCTGAACACGTTAGATCATATATGTGGGCCCAAAATGACCATTGCAGTCGACGCGCCCCAAAACACCAATGAACAACAACAATATTAGATCACATAGCTGATGAGCAGGCGCGACAGATGTCACGAAATGCGAGATCTGTTTTTCTGCTATCGCATTTTTGACAGCGTGGTTTTATGCATAAGTGTTGGATGCGGTGTTTGCGTGTTTGGGCCCAGTGTGATTAGGCCCTGTTAGGCACTCAAACCCCAGCAAGCGATCATGATGCAATGTTTCGAGTTTCCACTGACGTACGAAATAATTCGAAGGCAGTGGGTTACTGAATGAAACTATCAGTGCTTTTTTGTCTTACATGCCATTATGGTGGTACAACGGAGGCCAACGACAAGCAATGTGCAGGTGCGCCTCCTGGCCGAGCGGTACCGACCGGCTGTCGGGACCGGCGGCGGCGCCCGCGCCCGCGCCCCGCGCTCGCGCTCGTGCCCGCGCCCGTGCCCGCGCCCGCGCCTGTGCCCGTGCCCGTGCCCGTGCCCGTGCCCGTGCCCGCGCCCGTGCCCGCGCCCGTGCCCGCGCGCCCGCGCCCGCGCCCGCTCAAGTGTCGTCCGCGAGCGGCTCTCGCCGGGCTGATTGTCACTCGGCCGGCGCCGCCAGATGAGCTGCCGGTCGGCGGCCGGTCACCGGTGGCAGGTCAATAGCACGGCGGCGCCGACGGACCGGGGTCGCGTCAGTGCCGCTCGCCCGGCCGACCGGCGGCCGGGGCCTGCCACCGGCGGCGCGCTGCTGACACGAGCCCTGCTGATGACGCGGCCGATGTATCTTTGATGCCGCGTAAACCAAGTATGACGCCTTGTATACGGGTGTCGGTGTGGCCGATTGATCGGGCCAGGACCAGCGAGGGTCTGTGATTTCCCGGCCGGCGCGGCGTCCGTAAACCGCCGCCGCCGCCGGCTGGCCGCGAGCTCGCGCTGGCAAATCGACCGATCAGGTGCGGTGTACAGCTGTTTTGCATCGACCAGCAGTGCGCGCCGCGCGCCGCCAGCTGCTCCGGCGGCCGCACCCAGCCGCCGCCGCCTCGCCGCTCGGCGGTGCACGCCACAGATACGGCGGGATGTGCGCTTCTCCGTGCTCTTTCATATCGTTGTGTAGGGACATATCCATGGGCCGTCGACGCTCACCTGGCTTTCCATATCTTTGAACTCAAGTTAATTAAACAAACAGATAGCGTGAGGGGGCAGCACCAGACGGCCCTTGTATTGCACATTAATCATGTGCATGTGCGTGCACATGATCACGGAAACTATTAAGTGTCTGCTGTTCCCAGCATCCTTCCCACTTGGTTCGCGAAGTCGGCCGCGCCAGCTCGGCGCGCTTAGCTAGGTTGGGGACGGCCAGTTGCCGTGTTGAGCCGGCGTCAGCCCCACCGCGATTGGGTTAGGTCAGGCCAGGTTAAGTCAGGTTAGGTTTGGATCGGTCCGATCTAGTCCAGTTAGGTCGGGTCAGGTCAGGTCAAGTCAGGCCCGGCCGGACCGGGTCGGGTCGGGTCGGGTCGGGTCGGGTCGGGTCGGGTCGGGTCGGCTCGGCTCGGCTCGGCTCGGCTCGGCTCGGCTCGGCTCGGGTCGGCTCGGGTCGGCTCGGCTCGGCTCGGCTCGGCTCGGGTCGGGTCAGTCGGGTCAGATCGGGTCGGGTCGGGTCCGATGTGTGGTGAAGGGGGAGGGGCGTGACGGAGACTGCCGCACCGCTTTCTCGCCGCTCCGATTCGCCCCCGGTTTCCACTTTTGCTTGGAAACCACCGTCTTCCGCCTTGGCATTGATGACTTGGTAATCACGGCGCATTAGAGAAAGCGCCTAAAACGGGGCCGTGAGTGCATGACGAGACGTATCCTCTGGAGCACGTCCGGTGTGTACCAGCGAGAACAACCCTGCGTGGTCATGCGTGCGCGCCTCTGGCTGAGCGCGCTCAGCGCACAAACGCGGGTCACACTCCACTGGGGCCGACGCGCTGGGCTTGGACTGCTGTCCCCGCGGCGCGCCGGTGGACGGCGCGGAGTCTGAGCCAGTGTCGGTGTCTGTGTATGCCCGTGCGCCCCCCCCCCCCCCCCCTCCCGCCGCCGCCGCCGCCGCCGCCGCCCTACTTCACGCGTCTGACACAGCTCCTCGCCGCCCGGCCGAGTCGTTACTCACGCCCCATCCATTACCGCCTGCTAATCCGATATGTTACTGTTACTTCATGACGCAGTGCATAAATCACCGCGATTGCTCTGCTCGTGATAGCCCAATTTGCTTATGATTTTCATATTTCTGCATCTCCTGGGAAGCTATGTTTTATGCATAGTTTGGCCTGACGAACAGCGCGCGGTGGGCGGTTTGTCTGGTTGGGGGCGGGACCACGGCCTGAGCGCTATTCTACCGGGCCGGACCGGGACGCCGCATGTTAGCGAAGGGCCATCCATGTTCAGGCGGCCGAGGCGCCCTCCAGCCCGACCGCCGGCGCCAAAGGTCAGGACCCCGGGTGCTGCTTGACCCAGTTGGAGCAGCCCAGATCACGGCTGATCGCGCGCGCGCGCGCACAGACACTTGAGACGCGCTCACAGAGATCCCGCAGACGCCGCCACAACTCTTCTGGGCCGCGCGCTGTCATCGACGAGCCGTGTTACACGTGTCGGCGCGGTCGCACCCCTGCCGCTCGCGACCTGCGCGCTGCCAGCGCCGGCGGCCTTTGTAGCGCACGCGCGGGAGCGGTTGCACGCACTCCAGCTGAACAATGCGCTCTGCACGCAGCACGGGCCTGCTCTCCTCGGTCTCGGCCGGCTTGGCGACAGCCGGCCGAACCGGCACCGTTATGTCGAGCCGCGGTGCGGGCGGTATGGTGATCAGGACGGCTGTGCAGTACGGTGTCGGCGGAGCCGCGCGACAGCCGCCGCCGGTGACCGGCGACGGGCCAGCCGCGGCGCCGCCCGCTGGCGCGCCGCATTGGTAGCGAGCAGCAGCGCCGCCATCGCCGCTCACGGGCCGTCTCCCTGTGTTTCCAGGCTCCGGACTCGTTCGATCTGTCGCTGAACATTCCGTCTGGAGGACTGTACGCCATGTCTGAACAGGTGAGACTCAGACTCAGACTCTGACTCTGACTCTGACCCGATCGCAGCCCTTGCCGACAGCACCAGCCGGTCATTTACGAAGCCAGAGGTGGTATCTTGGGCGTAGGAACTCGTGTGATTTCGTGCGGATGCAGTAACCGCCCGAGGCTAAAGCTGAAGCGCTCGGCGAACCTCTCGCCATTCTAATTCAACATCGACTTAACGCGAGCACGGTACGCGGCCCGGCGATTGTTCCGCTGCCGCGTTCAGAAACCATACCTCGTCACCCCGCCCGTCCAGGCGGCCCCGCGCGGTAACTGTCGGTGGCCGGACCGGGGCGCTTTTTTGGCCGTCCATCTCGCCCTCAAATCGGCGCCGCCCCGCCGCCGCCTCCGCCGCTGTATTCGAGGTGCGGGCCGGTCGGAGATTGGCTCGCCGTGGACTCCATCCTACCTGACCTGACACAATGCATTTCTGAGTGACTGCGCTGGACGCCGCCGGAACGCTGCCCAGGCGAGGAGGAGTGGGGGGGGGGGGGGGGGCTCTGATGGGGTGCCGAACGCCCGCGGCGCCGGAGGTGGCCGGCCGGTCACTGGGTCCCAGCCGGCCGGGCGTCCGGCGGCCTCACCGCCCCTGCCTCAGGTGTCACCGGGTCCCGGCTCCCGCCATTGCGTCCTGATCACTCACATGCTCGAAGCGTTGTCGACGTGGTGGTTCGCTCGGAATCACATGCATGAGTCGTGAGGGCTCGCAGCAGTGCCCTCTCCGGGCCTCGCCTCCCTGCGGTGTCGTTACAGGCGAACCCTGCTGGGCCCAGCTCACTGTTCTGTGCCGACTTCGGTCTATTCTGCGAATTCAACTCGGCTGCTAGTTCGAGTTGTTACAGCGCGGAATAAGAAGATAAATCGGACGGGAAATTCGCGGAGGCAGAATAGAAAATTGTAACGTAATTTTGATAAGTTTTCCGCTGGTTTTGCTGAGTTGGTCGGATTCTCTCGATGCTGAAAAAGTGGGAGCCGACGCCGGGAGCGCTGACGACAGCTTTGGATTGATCTGCTGCCGAGTTTGGATCCAGGAGAGCGGCAGCAGACGTGGGTCGGGTCCGTTGGAGATGTTTGCAGCGGGCGGGACTGGGACCCGGTGGGACTGCTGCGGCCGGTGGGCGTGGCACGGATCTGCCGAAGGTGTCTGCGGTGGGCGGGGCAAGGATCTGCCGAAGGCGTCTGCAGCAGACGGGGCACGGATCCGTCGAAGGTGTCTGCGGCAGACGGGGCACGGATTTAATGGGGCTGCTGTGACAGCCAGAACCTGACCTTGGCGACGAACACTCTGCCTGACTGTGGCCAGTTTGGCCGGCTCTGCCCTGTCGGGGTCCGGCACCGGCTCTGCTCGTCCCCGCCTCCGAGCTGCAGAGGGTGAACTCCTGCTGCGGGGCAGGCCCAGCCGAGACTGTGTTCCCCGGCCGGCGGTCGGAGCCCGGAGGAGGGCTGTGCTTTCCGGCCGGAAGTCGGAGCGGTGGTGACAGGCATCAACTGGACAGGCGCTTGTATGGCGGCAACGTTGCGATGAAATCTTTCAACGTCAGCCAATCACGCTGCGTTGAGCGGTGCTTTAAGGGTTTCCCATTGACATGCTGCACGTGCTGGCGGTGGCGGAAGCCACTCTTGTTTAGCCTGCTCCCTATGGCTAGCCTGCTGCTCCCTCTGGCTAGCCTGCTCCGTGGAGCGCATCCCATCTGGCTGCGGTGCAGTTCTCCGACAGCCGTGGCCGGTTGTCAATAGCCGCCTGTTCGGCCTGCCGCCGGAGCTGGCAGCCGCGCGCTGCGTGCGGCTGACGGTGGGGGTGGAACACGTGCACTGCCGGCACCTGCAGCTGGGTAACGACAGGCCTGCTGCGGGCGGCGCTCGCTGCGGCCATTAGGCCGACCCGCGCCGACCGACTCACACCATTGCAGCTATGTAAATTGTAAAGGCGCAGTCTTTATTTTGATCTGACTTGGCGATATTAAAGCGGACGAAACGCCGACTGCTCCGCTGGGAAATTTCGCCGAGTAAGGCCAAAAGTTTAAACGGGTTGAGCTTAAACAATAATCCAATAAATAGAGACAACTGGTGCGTAAAGACGGCAGAATGAGCGCAGTCGAACAGTAATGACGTTGTGTTTGTTGTCCAAAATGCACTTTGGGGAAGTGAGCCGGCGGCGGCGGCAGTCGCGATTCGGCAGCGCCGTCTGCGGCGAAGGTTGGAGTCGACCGGAGCGGGTCCCACCGGGCTGCCACTGTACCTGCGGCTCCTCCCGTGGCCCCCAGACAGGGCGGCGGCAGCTCCGAGCGTGAGAGAGGGGGGGGGGGTCTGAAGGGCTGCACCCTCCTCCGCCTCTCGCTCGGGTCACCGTGTCGGTCCCGGCACTCGCTCGGACGTATGGACGTATGGGGCATGGGGCGTGACTTGCTGGGATGACCGCGTGGAGCAGCATCATTGAGAGTCCGCTTCCTCCCTGACCTGTGAGGGGTGGTCGAGTGACCGGCGCCCGTCTGCTCCCCGTCGTCGCGAGGTCCAGCGGGCCGCCGGGCGACATTCGATACCGAACTGGATCGTCTGCCAGCGGTGGTCTGCGACGGTACGGAAAACCGAGCCGGCGGCGGGCGCCTCACCGCCCCTGAATCAACGGGGGACAACCCTGCCGCCTCTGAGCCCGCGGGGACATCTCACCGACACTGACCGATCCTGAGCCGGCGGCGGCGGCCCACCGGTAGCTGAGCCAGCGGTGCCGCCCCGGTCCTGCGGCCTCAGCCCTGGTGCGAGTCTCCCGTCCGTGGAGCGGGACACCTTACACGGCCCACCGCCAGCAGGGCCGGACTCTGGCCGTATTGTAGTCCACCGCCGGTGGAGCAGCACGGCAGCCGTGTCTCCCGCCGGTGGAGCAGCGCGGCAGCTCTCCTCGCCGGTGGAGCAGCACGGCAGCCGTGTCTCCCGCCTGTGGAGCAGCGCGGCAGCCATGTCTCCTCGCCGGTGGAGCAGCGCGGCAGCCGTGTCTCCTCGCCGTTGGAGCAACGCGGCAGCCGTGTCTCCCCGCCGGTGGAGCAGCACGGCAGCCGTATTTCCCGCCGGTGGAGCTGTCGGGCCGTACACGGCTGGGCTCGCTGGGTGGGATTATTTCGCCGTTGGAGCAGCACGGCAGCTGTGTCTCCCCGTCGGTGGAGCAGCACGGCAGCCGTGTCTCCCGCCGGTGGAGCTGTCGGGCCGTACGCGGCTGGGCTCGCTGGGTGGGATTATTTCGCCGGTGGAGCAGCACGGCAGCCGTGTCTCCCGCCGGTGGAGCTGCCGGGTCGTACACGGCTGGGCTCGCTGGGCGGGATTATTTCGCCGGTCGGCGCTGAATGGGTTGATTCGCCGGCCCTGGATCGGATTGATCCCGCAATTAGGCTGATTTAGTCGCAGCCGGGATTGATCTCGCGCGCTCGCCGTCCGCTCTGTCTGTGCCCGTCGGTGCGGTCGCTCTGTCTCATCCGTGCGCCGTCGGCCTGAGCGGGGTCGGCGGCCCCCTGTTGTCCCGCCGCTCCCGCTTCACCACGGCGCGCAGTGCGGTATCACCATTCGAGCCTTCCCAGTATGGCATGCTGCCATCGGCAGACGCACTCGCCAGTGTTGGCTCTATTCCCGGCGTGAGTTGCCATTTAGCCACGTTCGTCAGGGCGCTTGTTATGTAGCAGACGTCCTGTAATCGCGAGGCACCAGCACTGTAGCAAATTGTCATCTCTGTCGCTTTACCACCGTGCACACATTCATCCCTGTCGCTTGCATCTCCCAGCGCGCTCGCGCCGCACCGCGTTCATTTGTCCACCCGGCGTGTTCACACCTCGCGACGCCCTGTTTTAGCGCCCAGTTGGCGGCCGAGGTTCGACATCGTCGGTACACTCGAGCCGGCCAACTTAGGCCATCGGCGCGGGCGGCGCCACTCCGGAGCCGGCCGATAATCGGATCAGCGGGCCGACGCCGGGTTTTGATTCTGGCCGGTCGGCTCCCGGGGCGCCGTTTAGATTGACACCGGTATCAGTCGGCGGTCCCGCGAGGCGCCGCCGGCCGGTCGCCGACGATTTGCGACGGCCATCGACGCGGCCGTCGGTCGTCGCGGCCGACGCGGCGTCGTCGGAACGGCGCCGTTCGTCGACGCTACGGCGCCCTCCGTCCCAATTAGAGCGCGCGCGCCGCGCCGGTCGGCAGAGTTACTAACAGGTGGTCGGCCGGCCGCGGCGGCCGCCGAATTATGAAGCGGCCGCGGCCGCGTCGCCTCATTGGCGCCCGACAAGCGGCCGCTTAGGTCATTGACGGATCACCGTCAGGGGAGGGAGAGGTCGGGTCGCCGCCGCCGCCGCCGCCGCCGCCCGCGCCCGTGTGGCCGCTCGTGGAACGACAGAACATCGCCGCAGGCATGCGGTGGGGGAACAATGAGGGGAGGCGTGACTGCCGACGAAAGCGTGTATTGTGTGTTTGAAGCGCCGGCCCGTGGTACTTGGCATGTGTGATGCTCAGAGCCAGAGGACTTCAGCGGGGTGCCAGCCAGCCTGGCCTTTCCTGTGTGGGATGTCGTCGGCGGCCTTGTGTGACGGACTCTCTGGCCGGGCGCGGCCGCTTGTCTCCCCATCGAATCCGAGGCGGACTTGCATTGACCCCGCTTGACCTGAGGTCAAGACCCGGCCGGGTTGGCGCTCTCCTCTGTCGCGCCCGGTGCCCGCTGGAGCTGACCGCGGCGCTGTTTCAGTCGTACCAGCCGCCGAGCCTCGGCGACGAGGAGTTCGAGCTGCCACCGCTGATGTCGGATGGTGTCGGCCACGGCGGCCAGCAGGGCGGCATGTACTCGCCGGCCATGGAGGTAAGTCAGCACACCCAGCCCCAGTGGCGACGAGTCCAAGGGCCAGGTCTGCGAAAAGATTGCTTCATTCTCTAAAAGCCACGGTTTTCGCGTAATTGGCGCAGCTTTCAAGGGACCGTCTGCTCGCAAAGCGTTGTGTGCACTTCGCTCTTGTTTAGCTGGTAATGTTCACATTCTCCCTCGTGTAAGTGGGGTGGTAGGGAACCAACCAATGGCGATTCCAAATAACTTCTTGCGTTGCTTCGCCATGTGAAACTTGAAGCGACTTTGAAGGATTCTTTCCGGTCCAGTTGCTCTTACCGACCCAGTGGCGCCTTGGTCTCGTGGTCCCAAAGTCCAGTGTCCCCTTGGTCCTGCCTCGTCCACCTTTTCATGCTGTCCTGGTCTGGAGCGGGTGGTACTGGCGGGAACGCCGGTCCGTTCCGGTGCGATCTGGCCGCACCAGGAAGTCAATAGACCCTTCCCTTGCAGCCTTCACAGTCGGGCCATCGGGCCATTGGTCACCGGCCGGCATGTTTTGCATTATCACGACAAGTGGCACGGACTGTTGCTAGGCGATATCGATTGCGCCGCGGGCCCGTTCCTGTTACATCATTGATCAGCTGGCGGCGGCCGCTCGGCCGGGCTCGGTCGCGGCGCCGGCCGCCCGGAAGCGATAGGTCTGTATCGGCGGGGGACGGCGTGCCCAGCGGCCGCCGTGGTCTAGGTCGCGGCCGGCCGCCCCCGGCCACCGGCGGCGAGCTCGGTCCGGCCGGCCCACGGGGCGGGCGGCGGCGGCGGCGGCGGCGGCGCGGCGGCGCGCTGCCCGCCGCGCCGGGTCGGGTCAGGGTCAAGCCGCACTCCGGGTGCGTCCGCGTGCCCGGTCACCACCCTGAGGCACGAATACTGAGTGAGGCGCGAGTATTTCAGTGGTCCGACGGTGACAGACGGCGAGAACGGTGTGGCGGACGGTGCTCGTCATGCAGCCAGTGAGCTGCGTGGTAGAGCAGTTTATCGGCTGTTCTACCGAACTCCACGTCAGGGGGACGGTGCTGTCATTTGGGCCTCATAGGCTCTCAGCTGCTGGACCATATGGCGTCGGAGGAAGGGCGGGTACCGCGGGGAATCGAACCCCGTGTCTCTGGCTCCCCAGTCGCGCAGCTTAACCCCTGCACCACCGAAACTCTGGAGAGGCGGCGCCTGGCCCATCCGTTTTCAGCGACTTATGCAGCCGACAGGCCGGCCCGTGTTCACCTGGTTCTGGGGGCTGCGGCCTTGACCCAAGGCGCTGCTCGGAAGCGCCCTTGGCCCGGAAGACTGCGCTGTGCCCCAGCCCGAGGCTGAAGAGCGGCGCCGGGGAGCTGTTTGTTGGGCCTCTCGAGCCCCTTTCAACCGGCGGCACCGGCACCGACGGGCCGGCCGTGCGGTCGTGTCGTAACTGGGCCGCCGGCGCCGCGCCGCGCGCGTGCCCTGAGCGGCGGCGCATCCTCCGCTGCCGGACGCGCGCCCCGTGACCGGACATCACCGGGAGTCGTGTCTCTGCATCGGGACGCCAGCGACCTTGCCCGCCTCGACCTTCTGGGTGGTTGGCTCGTCAGTGGACAGCGTAGCCAGCTGCGTTGTGCGCAAGCAATTTTGCGGCACTCAATTTTGAATTGCTGCAATTCGGACGGTGTTGACTGCTGCGAAGGTGCGAGCTGGCATTGCATTAGCCGCTTTGGCATGCCGGCATATGGTCCCACCTGGGTGTGCGCGAGTCGTTTGCTGCGTTCGCGCCCATAACGCTCCTCCCACTGACGCAATCCGTGAGCGATTTCCTGTTTTCCGTTGTTGTCGGCATCTGGTGCTCCTTACTCTTGACAAACAATGATTCGTGTATCGAATAGGCCTGGCGTGCTCTGTTCATAAACAACGTAATGAAAGCTTTCTGTCGGTCGCCGGCAGCCGATTGCCTTTCTCCTCGGCTCCGTCGCACGGTGGCGAGTCACGGGACGTTGCGTCACGGACAGCGGACACTCTCCCGCCGCCACGGCCGTGAGGGGCCCATTGTCGGCGCGCCGAGTGGCCGCGGCCGGGCGTCCGTCTGCCTGCGCTGGACACCGGGCCCCGGGCCTCGGGCCGCGGGCCACGGGCCTCGGGCCTCGGGCCTCGGGCCTCGGGCCACGGGCCACGGGCCGCGGACCGTGGGCCACGGGCCTCGGGCCTCGGTCCTCGGGCCCCGGACCACGGGCCCCGGGCCCCGGGCCTCGGGCCTCGGGCCTCGGGCCCCGGGCCGCCGTGGGCAGGCGCTCGCCGTCGGGCGTGTGCCGGTCGACGATGGATGCGAAACTGGAGGGGCTTGGAGCTGGGCAGCTGGCTCCCACGAACGCCACCCTCGATTCTCGTTGTGTGGTGGGCTGGCGCCCTGTGTGAGCAGCGGGCGTTGTCTCGTGATTTACGACAAGGAGCAGACTCGCTCTGCATCGGATGTGATGCAGCCTTTCCATCGCTGGTGGCCCTGGTCGTGCTGGCCGCGGCTAGCGTGGGACCGCGTCACGTGACCTGACCTCTCCTCCCCATCCCCCCTTTCGTCCGGTCTGATTTTCAACATCGGTCGGGTTTTCAACACCGGTCAGGCACAACACGGAGACCGTTTCCTTGTCACGACTCCCTCCCCACCAGACCACGTAACTGTTCTGGATTATGTGTCCCCTGCGCTCGGCACGTCATGCAACCTGAATTTGCTTTCACGAGCTGCTATACCGTTCCGAGTTGAGAAAAGTTTGCACGATGCAAAATTGTTTTCTTTTATGGCCTGTGGAGATGCCGTGTTGGTATGAGAATGGCTTGTTGATCTTGTCGGTGACAGGGAAATTGATGGCCTTGGCAGGTAAACAGGCCTCCGAGATGACTTTTTTCAGAACTTGCGAAGGGTTGGTTGTAGGATGAGCCTCACAATAACATTGTTTGCTGCATCATGCTCGCTACAAAATCTTGAGTCATGTCCGCAAGTCACAACATGTGTGCAGTGTCCGGGAGCGAGACCCCCTACGAGAAACGCTCGATTGTTACTCATCCGCGACTTCTTCGCCAAAACTGCTATACCGCCTCGCGCGCTTGTGTTTGTTTTGATCCGTTTGACCCGCAAAACTGTGATCAGACGGGGGTGTGACTAACTCTTGGTGCGGCCGGCCGCCGGTAATGATCGGCCGCCCGCCGCCCCGTTCGCCAGTCTCGAAACCTTCTTTAATCAGGTGGTCCCCGTGCCCGGATAAGCCCTCGGGCGTATCGGCGCCA